>NC_142868.1:13926195-14236086 GCF_051225735.1 Oryctolagus cuniculus
CTGTTGTGTGTTTGTGTGTTTGAAGTGGAAGCACAGAGCCTTCTACTGGAGCCCTGCTCACTTGTCAATCATAGTGGGGGTGGCTATGAGCTTTGGTGTGCTTAGCCCTGTCTACTGAAACCCGGCTTGCTTCTCAATGATTGATGGAATGGGCTCGAGTTTCCTTGTTGCACGGCTTGCATGGTGGAGAAGAAATTACTCTGAGATGTTGTGGACCTTGCTCCTGGGTGGGGCTTTTGTGGGGTGGCTCTGGCAGTTGATGGGTGTGTGCTCAGGAGGCAAAGGCCTATGATTCAGAATGTAAACATTCAAGATGACTTTTCTTGGCCAGCTTCAGGTCCAGATTAGGGGAAGGGAAATGGACCAGGGAGTGCCTACCTCTCTGTTTGCTTTTCTATATCTTCTCTTTTTTTTCCTGAGTGGAACTTTAAAAGCAGTCCCCCTATATCCCTCTCCCACTGCTACTCACAGCACCCTAGGCCCCCAATTTTCCACCTAACCTGGATTGCTGGGGGCTGGTGGCCACTGTCCCCAACAATCTGCATCTCCTGTGTTCCTTTGTTTCTCCTCCTTACTTGCTCTTTCAGCATGGACCTGTCCAGTCTGTGTTGGCCTCCTGGGTTTCCCATCATAAATTTCCTGCAGCTCAATCTCCAGCGTGTAACTTCTCTACCTTTTAACTATCTATTTTGTCCCATGTGACTTCAATCATCCTGTTGCTAAGCCACCAAATTGAGGAACTGTCAAATAAAGAGGTTCATTATTAACATGATTCTTAATGTAAGAAGAAATTATCAAAAGTACTAAAAAAACCTAAGAATTAATGCCATTGTGTAACCAAATGGTGTCCCTTATTGGAGTATGCAAAACAATTTTGCTTTTTTCTGCAGGTATTTTGTGTTGTTTCATTGTCTTTGACAGTTACTTTATGTGTATATGGTTAAAAAAAGTTACAAAAATAAGTAAGGACCAAGGGTGGAAGGAAGTGAGGGAAGAAGGAAAGAGGGAAGGAAGGAAGAGAAAAAAGGAAGGGAAAGAGAGATGAAAGGATGGAGGAAAGGGTGGGTGGAAGTGAGGGAGAGAGAGTCTGCCTATCTACACCCTTAATGTCATTACCTCTAAAGTTACTATCACTTACCATCCAAGATTTTTGGCATGCTTATTGTCTACCAGACACTTTGAATCTATTAATTAATGCAGTATCTTCTATTTTTAATCCCTTACAAATAAGGGCTCACAAATTCTGACTATCTTAATGCTAATTTCTTTATCCCATTTTAAAATTGATTTGAGCTGTATTGGTCATCTGCACACTTTCCATCTGATCTTTAGCTATACCTGGATTTCAAAAGAAAAGTTTTAGCAGCTATACAATAGCCATCTTCAATATTTGAGGAGTTGACATGTGAACGATAATTAGATTTGTTTTCAAATGTTATGAGGCATTATGGTAATATATACTGTGAAATAATAGGTCTGATAAAACGTAACCATATCTCAATTGATTCTGAAACAAGCAGTCCATATGTCATTCATGGAGAAACTTTAGTGATGGGGCTGTATTTTCTTATCTCTATAGTACCTTCTACTTCTACAAGACTCTGAATTTCACAGATTGATGCTTTGCTCCAGTGTTAGCTTAGAAATGCTATATAGATAATATATTCTTGAGTAAATAGAAATCATTCTTTTGATCAATAAAAGAAAATAAATGCAGTCCAACTAATTTTACTTCCTATTTTCATCTCATACCATTCAATTGAGGTATTATTTGTAGCAGCTTGTTTATGCACAAGAAAATCACAAATTAGAAAAAGCTATCCAAATATGAATACAAATATAAAACATGACATACTGGCCATTTAAAAAAAAAAAAACAAGCAACTAAACAAATAAAACCTGTTCCAGTATGAAAGATTGATTTTCCAATAAGAAAGAAAATAGATTATCTCATCAAATTTTCCTTTGTACACCGAGAGACACATATTTATACTATCCCAAGGATACTAAGTACTCAGAACAATGCTTCTATTTACTGAGCTAATGAGTTTCCATTATTATTTATTTACTCTGCTGCAGTCTGGAAAAATTAAAACAAAAATCTATTCCATTTTTGGGAGCTTTACAAAAAAATCACATACTTCATAAGACATATATTCCTCATATTAAGAATAATATCTATTGGAAAAACACTGGAAGAAAGACAAACATACACTCTGGCTGATTTTCTGCTTCAACAATATTGTTCTCATTTTCTTTTTATTGATTAAACAGCTTCTAACCTAGATTCCTGTGGAGAATTCAAAGAATTTTCAACCAATACTAAATATGGTGAACAGATTTCTCAAAGAATAGACATGGTTTTTTAAAATTTATATAAGATGAACAAATTTCATGCATTTCATATATGTAGATTTAGGAGCACAGTGATACTTCCCACCCGAGCCTCCCTCCTGCTGTTGTTCCCACCTGCCTTCTCCTTCCTCTCTAAAACTTTAATTTAGTATTTACAATGGCTATTTTCAGTTTATTTTATAATCATAAGCTTAACAATCTACTAAGTAAGGAATTTACAATATGAAAAAAAAGCACTCCCTTAACTTTAGAACAAGGGATGTAAACAATTAAAACAAGGCTAATTTCACTCACATACATTATATTTTTTTACTCTATTGTTACTACAAATCAGGGAAAATATATATTTGAATTGTGGGGGCTGACATTTCACTGAGTATAATGGTTTCCAATTACATCTATTTTGTTGCAAAGCACAGGACTTCATTAATTTTAATGGCTGAATAGCATTCCATAATGTATATATGCAACATTTTCTTTATCCATTAATGGGTTAGAGGCATCTAGGTTGATTCCATATCTTAGCTATTATTGATTGAGGTGCAGGAAACTTGTAGATACAGATAACTATTTTATTTGTTGATTTAATTTCATTTGCATAAATTCCCAGGAGTGGGATGGCTGGGTCATAATGATAGATCTATTTTCAGCTTTCTGAGTAATCCCTATACTGTTTTCCACAATTTGTACTAATTTGTATTCCCACCAACACTGTATTAAGATACCATTTTCCCCACATCTTTGCCAGCATTTGTTGTTTTTTGATTTCTGTAAAATGAGAGCCATTCTCACTGGGGGTGAGGTGAAACCTCATCATGGTTTGAATTTGCATTTCCCTGATGGCTAGTGACCCTGAGCATTTTTTCATGTTGGCCACTCGAATTTCTTCTTTTGAAAAATGCCTGTTCAATTCCTTTGTCCATTTCTTAGCTGAAATTTTTGTTGTGTTGTAGAGTATCTTGAGCTCTTTATAGATTCTGGACATTAATCATTTATCAGTTACACAGTTTGCAAATATTTTCTCCCATTCTTCCAGTTATCTCTTCACTTTGTTGAATGTTTCCTTTGCCTTGCAGACTTTGTAGCTTTACATAATTCCATTTGCCTCTTGTTGCTTTGATTGCCTGTCCTGTGCTTCTTTGTTCTTTTACAAGAAGTCTTTGCCTAGTTCCATGTCTTTCAAAGTTTCCTCAATGTTCTCCTCTATTAATTTGATGGAATAAGTTTATAAATTTAGATCCCTGAACAGTTCTGAGTTGATTTTTTATAAAAGATAAGGATGATGATCTTTTATCAATTGCATAATTTGCAAATGTTTTCTAATAGTCTACTGGTTACCGCTTCACTTTCTTAATTGTTTCCTTTTAAGTAAAGTTGCTCAGCTTAATATAATTCCATTTGTCAATTACAGCTTTGATTGCTTGTGCTTCTCCAGTCTTTTCCAATAAGTCTTTGCCTATGCCAATGTCTTGCAGGACTTCCCCAATGTTCTCTAACATTGATTATGTAAGGTTGTAGATTTAGGTCTTTGATCCATTTTGAGTGGATTTTTGTATAAGGTGTGAGGTAGGGGTCTTGTTTTATACTTCTGCACATGGAGATCCAATTTTCCCAACACCATTTGTTGAAGAGACTGTCCTTTCACCAGGGATTGATTTTAGCTCCTTCGTCAAAGAATAGTTTGTTGTAGATGTACATATTAATTTCTGAGGTTTCTATTCTGTTCTGTTGGTCTACATATTTACTTTTCTGCCAGTACCTGGGTATTTTGATAGTGACTATCCTGTAATATATCTTGAAATCATGTGTGATGAGGCTTCTGGCTTTGTTTTTGTTATTTATGATTTTTTTGGTTATTCTAGGGTTTCTTGTGCTTCCATATGAATTTGAGCATCCTTTTTTCTAGATATGAGAAAAATTTCATTGATATTTTGGTTGGGATCTGTAATTGCTTTCAGCTGTGTGGACATTCTGATGATATTAATTCTTCCAATCTATAAACATGGAGGATTTTTTCACTTTTTGTGTCTTCTATTTCTTTAATGTCTTGTAATTTTCATTATAGAGATCTTTGATGTCATTGGTTAAATTTATTCCAAGTTATTTATATTTTTGGTAGCTATTATGAATGGAATTGATTTTAGGAGTTCTTTCTGAAGCATGGAATTGTCTGTGTATTCAAGAGGTTTTGATTTTTGTGTGTTGGTTTTATAGCCTGCAATTTAACTAAATTCTTTTATGAGTTCTCATAGTCTCTTAGTGGAGTCTTTTGATTCCCATATATATAGAATCATGTCATCTACAAGCAAGGATAATTTTACTTCCTGAATTCTAAGTTATATCCCTTTGTTTTCCTTTTCTTGCCTGATGGCTGTGGCTAAAACTTTCAGAACTGTACTGAATAGCATTAGTGAAAGTGGGCATCCTTGTGTTATTCTAGATCTTGATGGAATTGCTTCCAACTTTTCCCCCATAAAATATGATGCTTGTTGTGGGTTTGTACTATATTTTTCTTGACTGTGTTGACAAATGTTTCTTCTATATCCAGTTTTTAAAGGTTTTTATCATTGAAAGAATGTTGTATTTTATCAAATGCTTTCTCTGCATTTATTGAGATATTCAGAAGGATTTTATTCTTCAGTTTTTAAATGCGATATATCACATTTATCAATCTGTTTTTGTTGAAACATCCCTGCACACTAGAGATAAATCCATTTATTCCAGGTGAATGATCTTTCTGATGTGTTATTGTATTCAATTAGCTAGTATTTTGTTGAGGTTTTGTGCATTTAAGTTTATTCAGGGATATTGGTCTATAATTTTCTTTTTTGTTGCATCTTTTTCTGGTTTTGGAATCAAGATGATGCCGGCCTTGTGGAAGGAATTTGGGAAGATTCCCTCCCTTTGAATTATTTTGAATAGGTTGACATTAACTATAATTAATTCTTCTTTAAATGTTTAATAGAATTCAAAGTAAAGCCTTGTGGTCCTGGGGTTTTCTTTGTTGAGAATGTTTATCACTAATTCAGTCTCTAACTTGATTATTAGTCTGTTTAAGGTTTCTATGTCTGATGACTCAATTTTGCTATGTTACATGTGTCCATGAATCCATTCATTTCTTCTAGATTTTCCAACTTGTTGGCATATACTTGTTTATAGTAATTCCTGATGATTATTTTTATTTCTGTGGTATCTGCTCTTGCTCCTTTTTCATCTCTGATTTTATTGATTTTGGGCTACTCCCTCTTTTTTTGGTTAGTTGGGGCAATGATGCATAGATTTTATTTTTTTCAGAAAAACAGCTCTTCATTTCATTTATTTCTTATAATGTTTTTTATTTTCAATTTTACTTCTTCTCTATTTTTAACTATATCTTCCTTCCTATTAATTTTGGATTTGTTTGTTGTTATTTTTCTATGTTCTAGAGATGCACTGATAGCTCATTTATTTGGTATCTTTTCAATTTCTTGATATAGGCACTAATTCCTATAAACTTCCTTCTAAGCACTGCTTTTGGTGAATCTCATAAGTTTGATATGTTGTGTTGTCACCTTCATTCATTTCAAGGAATTTTTGGATTTCCCTTTTGATTACTTCTGAGACCCAGTGTTCATCCAGGAGTGTATTGCTCAGTCTCCATGTATTTACATAACTTCTAGAGACTTTTAGGTTGTTAATTTCCGTCTTCATTAATTTGTGGTCAGAACAGTTACATGGTATGATTTTAATCTTTTTGAATTTGTTGAGTCTTGCTTAATGGCCTACTTTATCTCTAACCTAGAGAAATTTACATGAAGTGGTAAGGAAAAAGTGCATACTATGACTGTAGGATGAAAAGTCCTGTGGGTATCAGTAATGTCCATTTGATCCATAGTGTTGCAATGTGTAGATTAACTCAGTTGTGTATTTGTTAATTTTCTGTCTAGTTGTTCTGTCCATTGATGAAAGGAGGATGTTGAAATCCCCCATTACTATTGTATTGGAGTCTGTGTCTCCCTTTAGATCCATTAACATTGGTATTAAATAGCCAGCTGCCTTTGTATAGTGTGCAAATATATAATTATTATAGTCATAGCTGCCTTTTGAATTGACCTTTAATCATTTTACATAGTTCCCTTCTTTGTCTCTTTGAGCAGCATTTGTGTTAAAGTCCATTTTGTCTGATATTAGGATGGCTACACCTGCTTCTTTTTTCCTTTCAGTTAGCATGGAATATATTTTGCCATTTTTGATTTTCAGTTTGCATGTATCTTTGTTGGTTAGGTATGTTTCTTATAGGAAACACATGGATGAGCCTTGTTTTTTAATCCATTCAACCAATCTGCATCTTTTAATTGGAGAATTTAGACCATTTACATTCAAGGTTATTATTGATAAGTGATTTTGTCCTACCATTTTTCCATACTTATTCCTATTTGCTTTGGAATTCTTTTGTACTTTTACTAGGAGAGTTTCTGCATTCACATACTTGTCCATGATGCTATTGTTCTATGTTTCTCTGTGTAGAATATCCTTAAGTATCATTTCTTTTTTTTAAAGATTTCTTTATTTGCTTTGAAAGTCAGAATTATACAGAGAGAGGAGGAGAGGCAGAGAGAGAGAGAGAGAGAGAGAGAGAGGTATTTCATCTGCTGGTTCACTCCCCAATTGACTGCAATGACTGGAGCTGTGCCAATCCAAAGACAGGAGCCAGGAGCTTCCTCCAGGTCTCCCATGCAGGTTCAGGGGCCTAAGCTCTTGGGCAAACTTCTACTGCTTTCCCAGGCCATAGCAGAGAGCTGGATTGTAAGTGGAGCAGCTGGGTCTCAAACTGGCACCCATATGGATAGCTGGCACTGCAGGCAGCAGCTTTACCTGCTAAACCACAGTGACAGCCCCCCTTAAATATCATTTCTATGGCTGGACAAGTGGTGACAAATTCTTTCAATTTTTGCTTGTTCTGGGAGGTCTTTGTTTCACCTCCATTTATAAATGAGAGCTTTCCTGGATACAGTATTCTGGATTGACAGTTTCTTTTTTTCTTTTAGGACTTGAACTATTTATCTGCATTCTCTCTTAGCCTATAGGGTTTTTGATGAGAAATCTGCTGTTAGTATAATTGGATTATCCTCTGAAGGTAACATGGTGTTTCTTGTGTGTACATTTTAGAATCTTTCTTTCTGTTTTGTGTTGAAGGTTGACAACAGTGTGTTATGGTAAAGATCTTTTCTGATGCTGCCTATTAAGAACTCTACGTGTTCCTGATTTAGATGCCCCTTTATTTCTACAAATTAGGGAACTTTTCTGCTATTATTTCACTGAATAGGCCTTCTAATACTTTCTCACTTTTGATACTTTCAGAAATTCCTTGCACATGTGTTTGGTCATTTGATATTATCCCATAAATAGCAAACACTATTTTCAATTTTTCTAATTTTTTATTCTCTTTTTTGTGTGATTGAGATATTTCTAAGGATTTTTCTTCTAGCATGGATATTCTTCTACCTCACCAAGTATTATGTTGAGGCTTTCCACTGCATTTTCTATTTGACATATTGAATTCTTCATTTCTAATATTGAAATTTTTCATTCATATTTTGTATGGATTTGTTTATCTCATGAATTTATTTCTGAATAATGTTGTGATTATGCCTTTGAATTCATTTTCAGACATTTCATCAATATCTCTCTCTTTACATTGTAATATTGAAGTATTGTTGAAGTTTTGGGGAGTCACATTGTCTTCCTTGTTCTTGTTTCTTATATTTCTGCATTTGTTTTTAAGCATTTGTTGAAATACTTTTGGTTTTCCATTCTGATAAGTTTTACCTTTGAACTATGCCTCTGTGTCATAGAGTCTGCTCCTTCAGTGGATATCAAGAGGCATTTTCTTGGGTAACAAGGTACTCAATTGTGGGGAGCGAATAGAGGGTGACACCCAAGTTGTTTATGGTAGATCTCTATTGTCAACAGGGGAGATGGTATGATCATACCTGATGGCATAATCACAACCTCATCTCTTCTCCCATGGTGGTCATTGCCTGGATTAGTCCACACCAGTACAATCCCCACCCATGTAGGTACATTAACTGCACAAAGGACCTATGCAGTCTTCAGTGTAAACATGGAACCCTCTGTAGTCTTATGCAGTCAGGGAGATCTGAATTTTGACACCAGACAGTGATTGCCCAGAGACCCAGCAGTCACTGAATTCCCACAGTCACAGGACAAAAGGCTCCCAAAGTCATGGGGTACAGAGGATCCACTCTCAACCCCATGAACCTACCCTGTCTATGGAGAGAGGAGATACATTCCCAAAGCCAGCTGCCTGTGGGTGCTCTGCCTTGGCAGTTTGAACCCCAGAGCCTGTGATACAGTGGAGTTATAGGAGCACCTCACAGTCCTAAGTTGGTGCCACTCCTCTGCCATCCCTCCCAGCCAGCCTCAAAATCAGTGGGGAAAACAAATTTTTACCTCTGAGAAAATCCCGTGGCTGCATGCATGCAAGACATGCCACAGCCTTTACAGGCATCAAGATGTTGCTTTCTCTCCACTGTTCACCTGGCACAATTGTAGGGGATTAGAAGAAACAAAGGTGCTCTTCACTTCACTGGATTATGTGGGCACCCTGCCACCTGCTAGGGCTCTAGGCCGGACTGAAACTCAGTGGGTCCCCAAGGTCCTCCCTTAAGCAATATCACCATGGACGTTGATTGCCACAGATGGCGTTCACCTTGCTCCCTGAAGCTGGGATCTCCTCCAGCCCGTGGCTGTGGGTTTTGTGCCTGGTGTTCCATTCACTGCTACACATATGCATTTTCCATGTTATTCCAAAGCATCCCTCTTCTCTCTGTAGAACTTCGATTGCAGACTTCTCTCCAACTCTCCCCTGGGAATGAGCTTTCTCCACTTTTCTTCTGCTGTAATCCCCTGGTCAGAAATAGTGCATCTTTCCTCTATTTAACCATCTTGGAATCTCTGGACATGGTTTTTATAATTTGCATCACCCACATTCAAAAACTGTGTAGCGATGGAAATCTAGTTACCTGCCATATTTGTCAAATTGCTGGGTCTATGAAGAAAATTGTATGTTTATAATTTTGGTTTCAATTACAGAAACTCACAGTGACTCCAGTCAGTAATAATCTAAGTGACTTATCAACCTAGCAGGATTTTACTTTGATGGAGCTAGTTTTAAAAAAATCAAGGAACTGGAAAATAATATGAAAATCTAAGCGTATTTTCAGCTGCATTGATGAATAAGTGAATTTTAATCTGAAATAAGAAAAATTAGAGAGGTAACAAATTAGATACTAGTTTGTGAAGTATTATCTTATTTTTTGCCATGTATTTGAGCTATCAACATCAAAAATAATTCAGAGGAAACCATATTTGGAATGAATTGCTGATCAAGTCACTGTTTCTCATAATGTCCATTTTACTTCAACAGGTTTCCTTTTTGGTGCTTGGTTAATTGTCACTGATCAGGGAGAACATATGATATTTGTCCCTTTGAGACTGGCTTAATTCACTCAGCATGATGTTTTCTAGATTCCTCCATTTTGTTGCAAATGACTGGATTTCATTGTTTCTGACTGCTGTATAGTATTCTATAGAGTACATGTCCCATCGTTTCTTTTTTTTTTTAACTTTTATTTAATGAATATAAATTTCCAAAGTACGGCTTATGGATTACAATGGCTTCCCCCCCCCATATTGTCTCTCCCACCCGCATCCCTCCCCTTCCCTTCCATTCACATGAGGATTCATTTTTGATTCTCTTTATATACAGAAGATCAGTTTAGCATACATTAAGTAAAGATTTCAGCAGTTTGCTCCCACATAAACATAAAGTGAAAAATAATAGATGATTTTTTAAATGATGATGAAATCAGATCAGACCTATTGTCATGTTTAATCCCAGTGAGAGTCAAGTTGGAAATTGATAATTTCTTCTTTTTTTTTTTTTACAGAAGATCAGTTTAGTATACATTAAGTAAAGATTTCAACAGTTTGCACCCCGATAGAAACACAAAGCGAAATATACTGTTCGAGTACTCATTATAGCATTAAGTCTCAATGTACAGCACATTAAGGACAGAGATCCTACAAGAGGAGTAAGTGCACAGTGACTCCTGTTGTTGACTTTACCAATTGACACTCCTGTTTATGGCATCAGTAATCTCCCTATGCACCAGACATGAGTTTCCAAGGCTATGGAAGCCTTTTGAGTTCACCGACTCTTATCTTGTTTAGACAAGGTCATATTCAAAGTGGAGGTTCTCTCCTCCCTTCAGAGAAAGGTACCTCCTTCTTTGAAGACCTGTTCTTTCCACTGGGATCTCACTCACAGAGATCTTTCATTTAGGGTTTTTTTGTTTTTGTTTTTGTTTTTTTTTTTTTTGCCAGAGTGTCTTGGCTTTCCATGCCTGAAATACTCTCATGGGCTTTTCAGCCAGATCTGAATGCCTTTAGGGCTGATTCTGAGGCCAGAGTGCTGTTTAGGACATCCACCATTCTATGAGTCTGCTGAGTATCTCGCTTCCCATGTTGGATCACTCTCCCCTTTATTTATTCTATCAGTTAGTATTAGCAGGTACTAGACTTGTTTATGTGCTTCCTTTGACTCTTAGTCCTTTCATTATGATCAATTGTGAACTGAAATTGATCACTTGGACTGGTGAGATGGCATTGGTACATGCCACCTTGATGGGATTAAATTGGAGTCCCCTGGTATGTTTCTAACTCTACCATTTGGGGCAAGTCAGCTTGAGCATGTCCCAAATTGTACATCTCTTCCTTCTCTTATCCCCACTCTTATGTTTAACAGGGATCACATTTCAGTAAAATTTCAACACTTAAGAATAACTGTGTATTAATTACAGAATTAAACCAGTCATATTAAGTAGAACAGACAAAAAAACTACTAAGAGGGATAATGTATTAAGTTGTTCATTAACAGTCAGGGCTATGCTGATCAAGTCACCATTTCCCATAGTGTCCATTTCACTTCAACAGGTTTCCTTTTTGGTGTTCAGTCAGTTGTCACCGATCAAGGCGAACATATGGTATTTGTCCCTTTGGGACTGGCTTATTTCACTCAGCATGATGTGTTCCAGATTCCTCCATTTTGTTGCAAATGACTGGATTTCGTTGTTTCTTACTGCGGTATAGTATTCTAAAGAGTACATATCCCATAATTTCTTTATCCAGTCTACCATTGATGGGCATTTAGGTTGGTTCCAGGTCTTAGCTATTGTGAATTGAGCTGCAATAAATATTAGGGTGCAGACCGCTTTTTTGTTTGCCAATTTAAATTCCTTTGGGTAAATTCCAAGGAGTGGGATGGCTGGGTCGAACGGTAGCATTATCTTCTGGTTTCTGAGGAATCTCCAGAGTGACTTCCATAGTTGCTTGACCAGTTTGCATTCCCACCAACAGTGGGTTAGTGTCCCTTTTTCCCCACATCCTCGCCAGCATCTGTTGTTGGTAGATTTCTGAATGTGAGCCATTCTAACCGGGGTGAGGTGAACCTCATTGTGGTTTTGATTTGCATTTCCCTGATTGCTAATGAACTTGAACATTTTTTCATGTGCCTGTTGACCATTTGGATTTCCTCTTTTGAAAAATGTCTATTGAGGTCCTTGGCCCATCTCTTAAGTGGGTTGTTGGTTTTGTTTTTGTGGAGTTTCTTGATCTCTTTGTAGATTCTGGTTATTAACCCTTTATCTGTTGCATAGTTTGCAAATATTTTTTCCCATTCTGTCGGTTGTCTCTTCACTCTCCTGACTGTTTCTTTTGCAGTACAGAAACTTCTCAATTTGATGCAATCCCAATAGTTGATTTTGGCTTTGACTGTCTGTGCCTCCTGGGTCTTTTCCAGAAATTCTTTGCCTGTGCCAATATCTTGAAGGGTTTCTCCAATGTTCTCTAGTAACTTGATGGTGTCAGGTCATAGATTCAGGTCTTTAATCCATGTTGAGTGCATTTTTGTGTAAGGTGTAAGTAGAGGTCTTGCTTCATGATTCTGCACATGGAAATCCAGTTTTCCCAGCACCATTTATTGAATAGACTGTCTTTGCTCCAGGAATTAGTTTTGGATCTTGATCAAATATAAGTTGGCTTTAGATGTTTGGGTTGATTTCTGGTGTTTCAATTCTGTTCCATTGGTCTATCCATCTGTTTCTGTACCAGTACCATGCTGTTTTGATTACAACTGCCCTGTATTATCTCCTGAAATCTGGTATTGTGATGCCTCCAGCTTTGTTTTTGTTGTACAAGATTGCTTTAGCTATTCGAGGTCTCTTGTGCTTCCATATAAATTTCAGCACCAATTTTTCCAGATCTGAGAAGGTCTTCGGTATCTTGATTGGTATTGCATTGAATCTATAAATTGCTTTTGGGAGAATGGGCATTTTGATGATATTGATTCTTCCAATCCATGAGCATGGAAGATTTTTCCATTTCTTGGTATCCTCTTCTATTTCTTTCTTTAAGGTTTTGTAATTTTCATCGTAGAGATCTTTAACGTCCTTGGCTAGGTTAATTCCAAGGTATTTGATTGTTTTTGTAGCTATTGTGAATGGGATTGATCTTAGAAGTCCTTCCTCAGCCATGGCATTCTGTGTATACAAAGGCTGTTGATTTTTGTGCATTGATTTTATACCCTGCTACTTTGCCAAACTCTTCTATGAGTTCCAATAGTCTCTTAGTAGAGTTCTTTGGGTCCCCTAAATAAAGAATCATGTCTTCTGCAAAGAGGGATAGTTTGAGTTCTTCCTTCCCAATTTGTATCCCTTTAATTTCTTTTTCTTGCCTAATAGCTCTGGCTAGAACCTCCAGAACTATATTGAATAGCAGTGGTGAGAGTGGGCATCCCTGTCTGGTACCAGATCTCAGTGGAAATGCTTCCAACTTTTCCCCATTATAGGATGTTGGCTGTGGGTTTTTCATAGATTGCTTTGATTGTATTGAGGAATGTTCCTTCCAAATCCAGTTTGCTTAGAGTTTTCATCATGAACGGGTGTTGTAATTTATCAAATGCTTTCTCTGCATCTATTGAGATAATCATATGGTTTTTCTTCTGCAGTCTGTTAATGTGGTGTATCACATTGATTGTCTTACACACATTAAACCATCCCTGCATACGAGGGATAAATCCCACTTGGTCTGGGTGGATGATCTTTCTGATGTGTTGTTGCATTCTATTGGCGAGAATTTTATTGAGGATTTTTGCATCTATGTTCATCAGGGATATTGGTCTGTAATTCTCTTTCAGTGCTGCATCTTTCTCCAAATTAGGAATTAAGGTGATGCTGGCTTCATAAAAAGAATTTGGGAGGATTCCCTCTTCTTGATTGTTCTGAATAGTTTGAGAAGAATTGGAGTTAGTTCTTCTTTAAATGTCTGGTAGAATTCAGCAGTGAATCCATCTGGTCCTGGGCTTTTCTTTGTTGGGAGGGCCTTTATTACTGTTTCAAGATCTGTCTCAGTTATCGGTCTGTTTAGGTTTTCAATGTCTTCCTGGTTCAATTTAGGTAGGTTTCCTGTGTCCAGGAATCTATCCATTTCTGATAGGTTTCCCTGTTTGCTGGCATACAGGTCCTTGTAGTAATTTCTGATGATTCTTTTTATTTCTGTGGTGTCTGTTGTTACGTTTCCTTTTTCATCTCTGATTTTATTGATTTGGGTCTTTTCTCTTCTTTTTTTAGTTAGTTGGGCCAATGGGGTGTCAATTTTGTTTATTTTTTCAAAAAACCAGCTCCTCATTTGGCTGATTTTTTGTAATGTTTTTCTTGATTCAATCCTGTTGATTTCTTCTCTGATTTTAATTATTTCTCTTCTCCTACTAGATTTGGGTCTGGTTTGCTGTAGGTTTTCTAGATCCTTGAGGTGAATTGAAGCTCATCTATTTGGTGCCTTTCCAATTTCTTGATGTAGGCACCTATTGATATAAACTTTCCTCTTAACACTGCTTTTGCTGCGTCCCATAAGTTTTGGTATGCTGTGCTGTTATCCTCATTTACTTCCAGAAATTTTTAATTTCTCTTTTAATTTCTTCTATGACCCATTGTTCATTCAGGAACATGTTGTTCAATCTCCATGTGTTTGTGTATGCTCTAGGGATTCCTGAGTTGCTAATTTCCAACTTCATTCCTTTATGGTCTGAGAAGCTGCATGGTATGATTCTAATTCTTTTGAATGTGCTGAGACTTGCTTTATGGCCTAGTATGTGGTCAATCCTAGAGAAGGTTCCATGTACTGCTGAGAAGAATGTAAAATCTTTAGCTGTAGAATTGAAAGTTCTGTATATATCTGTTAGATCCATTTGGGCTATACTGTTGTTTAAATCTACTGTATCCTTGTTGATCTTCTGTCCTGTTGATCTGTCTATTTCTGAGAGTGGAGTATTGAAGTCCCCCAGTACTATTGTATTGGGGTCTAAGTCTCCCTTTAAGTCCGTTAACAAATCTTTCAGATAAACTGGTGCCCTGTAGTTAGGTGCATATACATTGATAATTGTTATATCTTCTTGTTGTATTGATCCCTTAATCATTATATAGTGCCCCTCTTTGTCTCTCTTAACAGTTTTTGTGGTAAAGTTTATGTTGTCTGATATTAAGATGGCTACGCCCGCTCTTTTTTCATTTCTGTTGGCATGGTATATCTTTTTCCAGCCTTTCACTTTCAGTCTGTATGGATCTTTGTTGGAAAGATGTGTTTCTTGTAAGCAGCAAATAGATGGGTTTTGTTCCTTAACCCAATCAGCCAATCGGTGTCTTTTAACTGGACAGTTCAGGCCATTAACATTCAATGTGACTAATGAAAAGTGGTAACTTTGCCCTGCCATTTGCCAAAGATAAGTTCTAATATATGCTTTGAATTCCCTGTGATCTTTTGCTGTGAGGTTTCCTTCCTTTATCTTCTTTCATATTGATGACCGTGTTTCTGTGTTTCTGTGTGTAACACATCTTTAAGCATCTGTTGCAGGGCTGGACGAGTGGCGACATATTCTTTCAATTTCTGTTTGTTATGAAAAGTCTTTATTTCACCTTCATTCACAAATGATAGCTTTGCAGGATATAATATTCTGGGCTGGCAGTTTTTCTCTCTTAGTACCTGGGCTATATCTCGCCATTCCCTCCTAGCTTTTAGAGTTTCTGATGAGAAGTCAGCTGTGAGTCTGATTGGAGATCCTCTGAGAGTAATCTGACGTTTCTCTCTTGCACATTTTAGGATCTTTTCTTTATGTTTCACTGTGGAGAGTTTAATTACAACATGTCGTGGTGAGGATCTCTTTTGGTCGTGTTTATTAGGGGTTCTGTGGGCTTCCTGTACTAGGATTTCTCTGTCCTTCTCCAAACCTGGGAAATTTTCTGCTAATATCTCACTAAAAAGGCCTTCTAATCCTTTCTCCCTCTCCATGCCTTCAGGAACTCCTAGAACCCGAATGTTGGGTTTTTTAATAGTATCCTGAAGATTCCCGACAATATGTTTTAGATTTCTAATTTCCTCTTCTTTTCTTTGGTCTGACTGTATCCTTTCCTGTTCTCTGTCTTCTAAGTCCGATATTCTCTCTTCTGCTTCACCCATTCTGTTTGTAAGGCTCTCTATTGTGTTTTTCATTTGATCTATTGAATTCTTCACTTCAGTCACTATCCCAGTTTCCTGTTGTACTAGTTGTTTCGTTTCATTTTGATTCCTCCTTAATATTTCATTTTCACGAGAGAGATTTTCTATCTTGTCCATTAAGGATTTCTGTAGTTCAAGAATTTGTTTTTGAGAACTTCTTAATGTTCTTATCAATTTTTTGAGATCTGCTTCTTGCATTTCTTCTATGTCATCATCCTCATAATCTTGAATTGGGGTGTCTTTTTCATTTGAGGGCGTCATGGTGACTTCCTTGTTTTTATTACCTTGGTTTTTGCGTTTGTTATTTGTCATATTGGAGATATTTGGTTTCTTCACTGTGGTGCTTTTTCTTGTTATACTATGACTCTAGATTAAGTGGACTATCTGTTTTTGATGGAGCCTTAGGGCTTGAGATGGGTGTGGCCTGAGAGCTCTGTTTGGTGTGCCAAAGGTGACACTCCCAGGTTAGGCGTGGTAAACCTCTCTCTCTCTCTTTCTTTTTTTTTTTTTTTTTTTTTTTTTGATTCAAAAGGGAAGTTATTCTGCACAGCTGAACGAAGTTGGAGGTAGTTAGCAGGCAAATGATATACCCACAGGAGCCAGAGATCGGAAGCTCTTTCCCAAGGACCACACAGGGAATCTGTTCGGCCCTCAGAGTGGGCTCAAATTCTCCTTCAGTCTCCCACTGGGTTGCCAAAGTTGCGGAATTGTAGCGTCTCTGGAGAGTGCTCACGTGAATTCTGTGAGTTCTCTCCCCCACCGTCTTTTTTTTCATAGTCTCAGTTCAGTAGCACCACAAATTTACTAAGTCCTAATCTCCTGTTAATTCGCCCCACCCAGAGTCAGGTTTTACTGCTAGGCTCAGGGCCGATGCAGACCTGAGGTCGCTCTGCTTATGATGTATGTCCAAGATGGCGCCTGCTCTTTGTCTTGCTCGCCCTTGAGAGGTGAGCGGAGAGAGAGAAACCCGTGTCAGTACCAGTCACCTTTTTTTTTTTTCTCTCTCTCTCTCTTCCAGTTAGCCTGGTGAACTCCCCCCCCCCCCGGGGGGGCTCGTTCCCTCTAGTCTCCTCTCTCTGCTTGCCTGCCGGTGTCTCGGGCTATTGAGGTTCGGCTCACCTCGCATTCCAGCGCTGGTGTGTTGAGTCTGCCGCTGATGTCCCGAACTGTGGGCTCCCACGCTCTCCACGCAGGTCCGCTGTGAATCACGCGTTCCGGAAGAGTTTCTTCTGCTGTTTCCTCCCCTACTCTTCCTTGAACCTGCAGTATCTCCACTTTTATTAAACTATCTCTCCCCAGACTATCAATGTGCTCCCTTCCTATTCCGCCATCTTCCCCATCGTTTCTTTATCCAGTCTACTGGTGATGGGCATTTGGGTCGATTCCAGGTCTTAGTTATTGTAAATTGAGCTGCAATAAACATTAAGGTACAGACAGCTTGGTTGTTTGCCAATTTCATTTCCTTTGGGTAAATTCCAAGAAGTGGGATGGCTAGGTTGTATGGTAAGGTTATATTCAGGTTTCTGAAGAATCTCCAGAATGACTTCCATAGTGGCTTAACCAGTTTGCATTCCCACCAACAGTGGGTTAGTGTCCCCTTTTCCCAACATCCTCTCCAGCATCTGTTGTTGGTAGATTTCTGTATGTTAGCCATTCTAACTGGGGTGAGGTGAAACTTCATTGTGGTTTTGATTTGTATTTCCCTGATTGCTAGTGATCTTGAACATTTTTTCATGTGCCTGTTGACCATTTGGATCTCCTCTTTTGAAAAATTGCTATCGATCCAGTGCTGTGGCTTAATAGGCTATTCTCCACCTGCGGCGCCAACACACCAGGTTCTAGTCCTGGTCCGGGTGCCGGATTCTTTCCCAGTTGTCCCTCTTCCATTCCAGCTCTCTGCTGTGGCCTGGTAAGGCAGTGGAGGATGGCCCAAGTGCTTGGGCACTGCACCCCATGGGTAACCAGGATAAGCACCTGGCTCCTGCCTTCCGATCAGCGCAGTGCACTGGCCGCAGCGCGCAGGCCGTGGTGGCCATTGGAGAGTGAATCAATGCCAAAAGGAAGACCTTTCTCTCTGTCTCTCTCTTTCTCACTGTCCACTCTGCCTTTCAAAAAAAAATGTCTATTGAGGTCCTTGGACCATCTCTTAAGTGGGTTGTTTGTTTTGATGTTGTGGAGTTTCTTGATCTCATCTCTTTGTATATTCTAGTTATTAATCCTTTATCTGTTGCATAGTTTGCAAATATTGTTTCCCATTCTGTTGGTTGCTCTTCACTTTCCTGACTGTTTCTTTTGCAGTACAGAAACTTCTCAATTTGATGCAATCCCAAATGTTAATTTTGGCTTTGACTGTCTGTGCCTCCCAGGTCTTTTCCAAGAAGTCTTTGCCTGTGCCTATATCTTGCAGGTTTTCTCCAATGTTCTCTAATAACTTGATGGTGTCGGGTCATAGATTTAAGTCTTTAATCCATGTTGAGTGCATTTTTGTGTAAGGTGAAAGGTAGGGGTCCTCCTTCCTGCTTCTGCACATGGAAATCCAGTTTTCCCAGCACCATTTATTGAATAGACTATCCTTACTCCAGGGATTGGTTATAGATCCTTGATCAAATATAAATAAGTTGGCTGTAGATGTTTGGATTGATTTCTGGTGTTTCTATTCTGTTCCACTGGTCTATCCATCTGTTTCTGTACCAGTACCTTGCTGTTTTGATTACAACTGCCCTGTATTATCTCCTGAAATCTGGTATTGTGATGCCTCCAGCTTTGTTTTTGTTGTACAAGATTGCTTTAGCTATTTGAGGTCTCCTGTGTCTCCATATGAATTTCAGCACCATTTTTTCCAGATCTGAGAAGAAGGTCTTCGGTATCTTGATTGGTATTGCATTGAATCTATAAATTGCTTTTGGGAGAATGGGCATTTTGATGATACTGATTCTTCCAATCCATGAGCATGGAAGATTTTTCCATTTTTTGGTATCTTCTTCTATTTCTTTTTTTTAGCTTTTATGTAATGAATACAAATTTCCAAAGTACAGCTTATGGATTACAATGGCTTCCCCCCCATAACGTCCCTCCCACCTGCAACCCTCACCTTTCCCACTCCCTCTCCCATTCCATTCACATCAAGATTCATTTTCGATTCTCTTTATATAGAGAAGATCAGTTTAGCATGCATTAAGTAAATATTTCAACAGTTTGCTCCCACACAGAAACATAAAGTGAAAAATACTGTTTGAGTACTAGTTATAGCATTAAATCTCAATGTATAGCACACTAAGGACGGAGAGGATTTTGTAATTCTCATCTTAGAGATCTTTAACGTCCTTTGTTAAGTTTATTCCAAGGTATTTGATTGTTTTTGTGGCTATTGTGAATGGGATTGATCTTAGAAGTTCTTTCTCAGCCGTGGCATTGCCTGTGTATACAAAGGCTGTTGATTTTTGTGCATTGATTTTATATCCTGCTACTTTGCCAAACTCCTCTATGAGTTCCAATAGTCTCTTAGTGGAGTTCTTTGGATCCCCTAAATAAAGAATCATATCATCTGCAAAGAGGGATAGTTTGATTTATTCATTCCCAAGGTGTATCCCATTAATTTCTTTTTCTTGCCTGATGGCTCTGGCTTAAACTTCCAGAACTATATTGAATAGCAGTGGTGACAGTGGGCATCCCTGTCTGGTACCAGATCTCAGTGGAAATGCTTCCAACTTTTCCCCATTCAATAGGATGTTGGCCGTTGCCCAATTAACGGAAAAAAAAAAGAAAAGACCCAAATCAATAAAACCAGAGATGAAAAAGGAAATGTAACAACAGACGCCACAGAAATAAAAAAAATCATCAGAAATTGCTATCAGGACTTGTATGCCAGCAAACAGGGAAATCTATCAGAAATGGATAGATTCCTGGACACAGGAAACCTACCTAAATTGAACCAGGAGGACATTGAAAACCTAAACAGACCCATAACTGAGACAGAAATTGAAACAGCAATAAAGGCCCTCCCAACAAAGAAAAGCCCAGGACCAGGTGGATTCACTGCTGAATTCTACCAGACTTTTAAAGAAGAACTAACTCCAATTCTTCTTCTTAAACTATTCAGAACAATCAAGAAGAGGGAATCCTCCCAAATTCTTTTTATGAAGCCAGCATCACCTTAATTCCTAATTTGGAGAAAGATGCAGCATTGAAAGAGAATTACAGACCAATATTCCTGATGAACATAGATGCAAAAATCCTCAATAAAATTCTCGCCAATAGAATGCAACAACACATCATAAAGATCATCCACCCAGACCAAGTGGGATTTATCCCTGGTATGCAGGGATGATTTAATGTGTGCAAAACAATCAATGTGATACACCACATTAACAGACTACAGAAGAAAAACCATATGATTATCTCAATAGATGCAGAGAAAGCATTTGATAAAATACAACACCCTTTCATGATGAATTGCTACTAAAACTTGCTAGGTTCCATTTTATTTCCTTCTCTCCCACCTTTCTTGTCTCTCTCTATTTCTGTCTCTCTGTTTTTCCCTCCTCCCATGCATTGTTTCTTCTGGTTTGTCAACTAGATTACAAAAGTTAAAGAAAAAATTAATGAGAATAACTTAATTCAATTTAGGTGTTCAGTGTTGGCACTTTTATAAGACACGTTAAATATCTACTCCTCCTTGATTACCTACCTTTTAATTCTTTTTGTCAATAAACTTTCATTTATTTTCTGAGATGCCCACTTTCTTTAACGAAAAAATTCCATGTAGGATTATCTAGGCAACATGACTACTTCTTTCTAGACTATTATTGTTTTCAAAATCACCGAAAATCAGAAATTTTCAATGATATTGTTATCTTTTTCATTTCAATTGTATCATTTTAATAAGCTGAGAATAATACAATTGATGAAAAGATATTAACCAATAAAACCCAAGACTAAAATGTTTAACTGATGAAGATTACTGATTGCCCTGCTCCCAAAAGGAGATACAGACTTTCCAAAGCTGTAAAATTTCCCTACACAGATACACATTATAAACTGTAAATCTGCTAATGAAAAGGTAGATTGAAGCAGATGTGAGAAATGTGTCATCATCATTCTCCTGACATTCTTTCCCCTCCACTTCTCTTTCTCTAAGGGTCCCTGATATTCTCCCTATATGGATATTATGATTATCTTATCATCAGATGAAAATAAACGACCCACAGCAGTAATCCAGCACATTTCTGATTTACTCCACACATTTGTTTTATATTATTTACAGTATTTAGACACATACATAGGCATATGGGAAGTGGAAGGAGAAAGGGAGAGCTCTTTACATCGGCTTATAATTTATTTACCTAATTGTAGATATTTATTTATAAATCATGTTCATATTCTGCTATTACTAGTGAACATACCTGGGCATAATATACACAAAGAGTATGAATCATTGTTAATGACCACAAGTAATAATATTCCACTTGGATATCTGACTTTCCTTCAGATTGTATGAGCTAATTGTTTACTAGCAAATAACTTTATTTTAAACTTTATTTACTTGAAAGAGCAACACACCCCCACACACATGGACAAGGCAGGGGTGGGGGGGAGAGAGAGATTGATTGATTGATTCCATTGGCTGATTCACTTCCCAAATTCCTGCAATATCCAGGACTGGACCAGACCAAGGTCAGGATCCAGAAACTCCAACTAGGTCTCACATGTGGGTGGCAGAAACCCTAGGACTTAAGCCATCATCTGTTGCTTCCCAGAGGTCTACGTTAGCAGAGAGTTGGATTGGAAATACAGTGGGACTCAATCCCGTTCATTCTGAAATGGGATGCAGGTGCCCCAAGCAGTTACTTAACTTGCTGTGTCACAATGCCTATCCTTCTTAGATGATAAAGTGGGTACAGAATGCTCTGAAATCAAAGGAAGGATGTTTAACCTGGATTTGTGGGGCCTGGGACAAAGGAGACACCTAAGCTGATTTCTGAGTATAAGGGAGGATGATGCAAGGCCAAGAGGTAGAAAGTTTACAGTAGAAGGGATAACAGGGATGTGTCTTCAGGTCAGTGAAACAGTGTGATACATTGGAATCTGAATTTTCTCAGCAAGTCTGGGTACAGGTGCATGAAGCAGTATGGCAACCAATGAGATGGATGATTTGACCACTCTTGGGCCCATGCACATTCATCTGTCCTGCAGTGGGAGAGAAGATTTTTTTTATAAAAAAGATTTATTTATTTATTTGAAAGGCAGAGACAGGGAATGAGAGAGAGGTCTTCCATCCTCTGATTCACTCCCCAGATGACCTTAATGGCAGGAGCTGAGCTGATCTGAAGCCAGGATCCAGGAGCTTCTTCTAGGTCTCCCACACGGGTGCAGTGACTCAAGGACTTAGGCCATCTTCCACTGCTTTCCCAGGGCATAGCAGAGAGCTGGATTGGAAGCAGAGCAGCCAGGACTTGAACTAGCACCCTTACGGGATGCCAGCACTGCAGGTGGTAGCTTTACCCGCTACGCCACAGTGCCGGCCCCAGGAAGACATTCTTAAGTGAGAAAAGGCAGAGGTAAAAGAAATAAATGTGTAAGAAGAAAAGATAAGAACAGAATCCTGGCAGTGTCTATGTCCTTAGTTCTAGCCAGCCCTGAGACCCACATGTATATCAGTTTTCCTACTGTGCTGGATATTTAACTACTGTTTTTTTTTTTTTTGGTTCTTTTTTTAGATTTATTCATTTTATTTAAAAGGCAGAGTTACAAAGAGGCTGAGTGAGAGTGAGAGAGAGAGAGAGAGAGAGTGAGAGAGAGGTCTTCCAGACGATGGTTCACTCTCCAAATGGCCGCAAGGGCCAGAGCTGCACTCATCCAAAGCCAGGAGCCAGGAGCTTCCTTTGGGTCTCCCACATGGGTGCAGGGGCCCAAGGACTTGGGCTATCCTCTACTGCTTTCCCAGGCCACAGCAGAAAGCTGGATTGGAAGTGGAGCAGCTGGGACTTGAACCGACATCCATATGAGATGCTGGCACTGCAGGCAGCGGCCTTACCTGCCATGCCACAGTGCCAACCCTGGGATGGAATCTCTAGAGAAGCTTTCTCCACTGTTTTTCTATGCCTACCCTTTACACCACTCAGAAAATGTTCATGCTTATTGTGTATGAGACAAGTATGACTCAAGAACACTGGTCCTTTTGAGTGTTAGTGTTTGATAGAGGGAGTCCATATTGCTCAACCATAAATATACATACATACACACACACACGCCACAGCACCAGCCCCTATTTAACTACTTTGAATAGCACAAATTCTTTTGGCCCAACTAAATCAAGCTAAGTTAAGCTCTCTACCAGCTAAGAATTGGAAAAAAATGTGCTAATTCATACAGCTCCCTATTCCCTTCTATTCTAGCATTGTATTGTGATTTTTTTTCTTCTTTACTAAAGTATAAGCAAGTGTGGCCATATACCACTATCTTTGTTTTCCAGCATGATCTTAATAGAAGGCAAATGAGAGATGCCCAATGCCGTGGGAATACAAAAATGTATGTCATTTTGCTGGAACTCTGAGTCACAAGGCCCTATATCTTTTTTTTTCTTTTTCTTTTTTCCAAATGTCTTCTATCATCACTCCTTTTTTATTTGAAAGGTAGAAATATAGAGGGAGAGAGGGATCCTCTATCCATTGTTCACTCCCCAGATGGCTGAAAGGCCAGGACTCTGAAGCCAGGAGTCAGGAGCTTCTTTCTGGTCTCTTGTGTGGATGCAGGGACCCAAGTAGTTGGCCATCTTCCGCTGCTTTCCCAGACCCATTTGCAGGGAGATTGATTGGAAATGGGGCAGCTTGGATATGAACTGACACTCTTACTGGATGCTGGCACTTCTAACTGTGTGGCCCCCGGCAAGTAACTATGAGAATCCACACTTTGCTTTCCTTATGTGTGTAGTAAACATGCTAGGTTAAAGTGTGCTAAGAGCCTTGAGTTCTGAAGTATGCCTGTGAATCTCACGAATTAGGCTGTAGAGCTATATGGGCTTCAGAGATGAGCATTGCTTTTATATCCTTTAAAGGTAATCAGCTTAGAGGTTGTTAACATTTGTGTGTGTGCTCTGAAGTCAGAAAATCTTAGTCTCCAATCCTAGCTCTATTTAATGACTATCAATCTTTGCTTTCTCTTCCATAACATGAAAAACATAAGTTCCCTGTTTGTAGAGTTAATCTGAAGACTAAATGAGGCAATGCACAAACAATGCAAAATACGTTGCCTAACACTCAGTGCCTAGAAAACGTTAGCTCTGTTCCCTAGCTTACACAGTGTAATTACTCAAGAGAGATTTATTGATAATGTTGCCTTATGTATAGGTCTGAAGCAAAAGGAGATAATAAAGTTAGGCAGACACTCTGCAGTCTTCTATTTTAGTACACTTGTTTGAGAGGAAAAAGCAAGATATATTGGCATTTTCATATTCACATACTTCTTCCTAATATATAATTTTTGTGATCTATTTAACAAAAACAAATTTACTGAGGATAAAATCTGAGAAATGCCCTGCATTAGATTCCCTAGTACAAAAGAAAAGAAATGAACACAGTTTGAAACCAAATTACCTGAAACTCAAATCAAGAAATATAACCTGACAAATACTCATGTGATTTTGGGGGTGTTGAGACAGACAGTTTGAAATTGATTGTCACAGAAATGAGAACAGTGTATATATAAGAGGGTCGTTTTCTTCTCAGGTTCCTGTCACATCCACTTCACCGACCAATTTCTCCTCCTTGGTCAAATATAAGCTCTTGCCTATAGTCATTTCCTCTACCTACTGAGTCATGAAATTGTCAGCCACATACAAATACCTTCAATATCACAGCTAAAGTGATACATGCTTGAAAAGATCCAATGGATGTGTCTCAATAGGAATTCAGAGATGAAAAAAGTATATGCAGTGGGCTCCTCTCTTTCCCTTGTAAAGTCTACACTTTCCTGAAACCTTGTCTGTCCAGGGTTTGGCACAATCTGTCATGAGTTGAAGTGCATGTATTATCAAGGTCAGAGACACATCAGTAAAGAACAATGTGGATCTGAAGTGATATTGCTTTACAAATGGCCATAAGTGTTTGATTTTAGAACAAATGTAATTTTAAAAGTTGGGAATGCAAATACCTTTCTCCATTGTTTTCTGGTACAGAAAAATTTTTCTTTAGTTCAAATATTTTTGGAATTCTGTGAAGACATTCAAATTGAACATTGAGTACTTACATGCATGCCAAAATCTTTTTCACATTTTCATGGAATCAAATTTTTAAATGAACCTGCTTCTTTAGCCTGCATATATTGTTTGTTCAAATGATTTTTAAAAATAGATTTAAGTGATTTTTCTTGGCAGGTCTGTAACAGGCAAAGCAAAGATGTCTGTAGGAATTCTTTGGGTCAAAGAGTAAGTGAAGTAACACTAAGTTAGCATAATGGACTGCATTGTGTCCCCCAGCCCACGCAAATTCATATGTTGAAGTCCTAATACCGTGTGTGAAGGCATTTGGAGATGAGGCCTTTGAGAGATAATTAGGTTCAGATGAAGTCATAAGGGCAGAGTCCCTGATATAAGATTAGTGCCCTTTTAAGAAGAGATACCTGAGAACTTACACTGATTCTTCATGCCATGTGATGACACAGGGAGAAGCCAGCCACCTGCAAAACAGAGAAAGACAGCCCCCTCCAAGAAGTTAAGCATGCTAGCTCTCTGATTCAGACTTCTAGCTTCCAGAACTGTGGGAAATAAAATTTTGTACTGTAACTTCTACTGTCTATGTCAGCCCAAACAGACAATACAGTTCCATCTTAGCTTCATGTGTCTATTTTAAAGTTCAGATCTGGAAATCAGGCATAGAGCCCTGAGGTTGAACTCTCTAGAGAAATTCATGGTGAAATACCACTGTGCTATTTGTATGGGTGGCTGAGTGTGTCATGGGACAGATGGATGGGAATAGTGCATGCTGTTCCTATGGTGGGAGCGAAATGGCAAGATGGCTTCACTTATGAGTGAACCTGAGCCAGTCTTGAGGAACTAAGGCCAAGGATACAGCAGGGTTCCACTGAAAGACAACTTTGACTTCTGTCTTGTGGTCAGAGCTAGTAGATGTTTTGTTTCTTCACACCCTTTCCACCAACTTCAGCCATTAAAGTAAAACAATGATTGACAGAGAGGCAAATGAATAGCAATTCCAAGGTCTACCCATGGAGGGCCTTGTTCCTTGTACTCAGCTGAAGGTTTTCTGTGATTATCTTAGTAAAAAAAAAGTCCTTTTCTATCCAATAATTCTTTATTTTTTTAACTTTTATTTACTAAATATAAATTTCCAAAGTACAACTATTGGATTAAAGTGGCTTTTTCATCCCATAACTTCCCTCCCACCTGCAATCTTCCCATCTTCCACTCTCTCTCCCATTCCATTCACATCAAGATTCATTTTCAAATATCTTTACATATAGAAGATCAATTTAGTATATATTAAGTAAAGATTTCAACAGTTTGCACCCACACAGAAATACAAAGTATAAAGTACTGTTTGAGTATTAGTTACAGCATTAATTCACATTGCACAACACATTAAGGACAGAGATCCTACATGGGGAGTAAGTGCACAGTGACTCCTGTTGTTGATTTAACAATTGACACTCTTGTTTATGGCATCAGTAATCACCCTAGGCTCTTGTCATGAGTTGCCAAGGCTATGGTAGCCTTTTGAGTTCGCTAACTCCAATCTTATTTAGCCAAGGTCATAGTCAAAGTGGAAGTTCTCTCCTCCCTTCAGAGAAAGGTACCTCCTTCACCTCCTTCTTTGATGGCCTGTTCTTTCCATTGGGATTTCACTTGCAGAGATCTTTCATTTAGTTGTTTTTTTTTTTTTTTTTTTTTTTTGCCAGAGTGTCTTGGCTTTCCATGCGTAAAATACTCTCATGGGATCTTCAGCCAGATCTGAATGCCTTAGTAAGGGCTGATTCTGAGGCCAGGGTGCTATTTAGGACATCTGTCATTCTAGGAGTCTGCTGTGTATCCAGCTTCCCATGTTGGATGGTTCTCTCCTTTTTAATTCTATCAGTTAGTATTAGCAGACAGTAAAAAAAGTCCTTTAACTTAAGTGTTTTCTTTTTTTTTTTTTTAAAGATGTATTTATTTGAAAGTCAGACTTACACAGAGAGAGGAGAGGCAGAGAGAGGGAGAGAGAGAAAAAGAGAGAGAGAAAGTCTTCCATCTGAATTTTCACTCCCCAATTGACCACAACAACTGGAACTGCGCCGATCTGAAGCCAGGATCTAAGAGCTTCTTTGTGGTGGAATGAGAAGGCCATGGCCAAGGTAGCCACTGGCAAGCAAGTGTCAGTTACTCAGGAATGGCTTTGAAACCCACCTGGCAATGGAGTCTGCCTGGCAACAGGCTGTGATTGGTTGGGGCATAGACCGCCCCTTGACTAGATTGGCTGGTCTTGGCTAGATAAGATGTTGTTCCAACTGTAATAAATGAGTCTGCGGGCTGCTCGCCTCAAGCCTGCTTTCACCCAACTCCCAGGGTCTGTGTGGTGACTCCGCACCTCTTGCCCCCACCACGCTGCTCCTCTCAGAAATTAATCCACTGCAACATTGTTGAGAAATCAACAGCAACATTTCTTCTAGGTCTCCCATGGGGGTGCAGGGTCCCAAGGACTTCTACTGCTTCCCCAGGCCACAGCAGAGAGCTGGATCAGAAGTGGAACAGCTGGGTCTTGAACAGGTACCCATATGGAATGCCAGCGCTTCAGGCCAGGGCCTTAACCTGCTGCGCCACAGTGCAGGCCCCAAGTGTTTTCATCTCAGTTTAGAGGGGTGCAGAGTGAAGGCTGTGGAGCAAGCTTGGTTGAACTGCCCAGAATCACACAGTTGGTAAGCCAGGGCTGCACATTAAATCCAGGGGCATCCCATGTTTGCATCTTGCTGGGTGCTCTCAGCTGCTACACCAGCTTTTTGGTTATTTGCTTTAAGGTATTAAGAAGAGATCTTCATCCACCAGCAGCATCCGCTGTAGACTGCAAAGACACCCATACTAAGGGAGGAGCTTGTGCCCAGGAGGGAGCAAAAATCCCAACACTCGCCTTGAGCTGCTGTCCCTACCTCTTTGTAACAAAAAGGAGTGGAGTTTAACAATGACTATCCCATAAGCAGAGCAGCTGAGGTTTGATGTTTTGTGGAGTATATGATTGGAGAAATGATTCCAAGAATAACATTATAATAAGTTTAATTAGCACAACATATTTTTGTGTTCAATTCAATTGTTAACGACACAGATGATATACTGATTTTGAGATATATAAAGTAAAAATTGACAGTATTACAGAGAGAAATTAATCAATTCCTTATTAGATTTTTAATAGATCTCCAGTAATTGATAACACAATGAACTGATGAATGCAATTAACATATCTAATCTAAAATATGTTTATAGCATCTGGCTTAAAGACTCAGAGAATACATATTCTTCACACAGGATATTTATAGGAATTAATGATATTCTAGATTTAGATTGCAAAGTAACTCTTAGTAAATTTTAAAGACTTTGAAATATGTAGATCAGGTTGCATGTACTACCATGCAGTTGACTTAAAATCAGTTACAAGAAGACAATGAGATCCCTGTTCAATTATAAAAATGTTAAGACATATTCTTTATAATAGAAAAATATTTTTAGATATTTACTATTATTTAGAACTGAACAATAAATGAAATTCTACACCTCCAAAGTTGTATGTTTTCAGAATTATATAAAAAGAAATACATAGCATTCAAAGAAAAAGAAAAAAAAACCCAAAGTAATGAATTAAATGACTAACCAAAAAAATTAGGAAACTACATACAAAATAAAGTCCATAGAAGTAGAAGAAATTCATAAAAATAGGATAACTTACAAATAGGAAAATATGCAATAGTAGAAATAAAGTCAGAAGTTCTCTCTTTGAAGTAATTAAAAAAGCAATTGGTAGCACCAATTTAGAAAAGAAGAGGACATGAAGAACCACATATGGATTGAATAAAGGAAGGCTCATTAAGAATAGAATCAAGATTAAAATGTGAAAGTACAATGAATTATAATGAGTCTTCAACAAGTTCATGGAAAATGCATATTGTAAAACAAACTATACATGGATTTCAAAAATTTTTTGCACCAAAATAAACTCTTAATTTCTTTTTTCTGTGATCTGTTAAAATGACCTCCCATTTCTCCCATTTTTGTTATTGAATTTTTAAAATTTTTTATGAAAGTTGCAAACATCCATCAAATAGCCAAGTAGAACACACACTATTATCTAAACTCTTAGGCAATCAAGCTGTTGAGAATGAGGACTTTAGGACTGGCAATGAAAATAGGGAAAATTCCATAGGGGATGCTAAGGAATCTGGAAAAGTAAGGGAGAATAAAATATACATAACTGTATTTCTTTCAAAATATGCGTTTGTCTATGTTTAGTCCCTTTGATCTGAATGTTACCAGGTCACTCCTTCCTGCCAATGCTTCTAACAAGGCCATTGTTGTCTTTCTAATTGCTCACTCCATGGCCTATTTTCTCTTTTTGATCTTTTTACTTTCTATTTTTTTATTTTTTGTTAAGTGATTACTTCATTATGTAGGTTCAGACATTTTGCCATTTAAGTATCTAATAAAACATACCAACCACAAGCAGGGGAAACCTGGAATACCTGATTATAGGGGTGGTAGGTAGGGAAGACTCACTATGTTCCCAAATTTGTATGTATTAAACACATGAATATTGAATATATTAAAAATACAATATAATATATTGTATATATTAAATGCATGAAGTTGACCTTTTCTACTTTTGTGCAATACTTGCCACTCTTGATCTCCCTCTCTCCTCTCCTCCACTTCCTTCCCTCTGTCCCACACCCTCTTATTTTTCCTCCCCTTCCTCCTTACTACAGGAATCTCTCCTGAATTTCAATAATACCCTCTACTCACAGGTAGCATGTCCTTTTACTCTCCTTGGAAATGTTCTCCTTTTCTGGAGCACTAAACTCTCATTTGATGATGTTGTAAACTTGTGAGTATTCTGCTACTAACTTTACCATCCTCTTACACAAATTCGTCTTCATTGCTGATTCTTTCACTTTAAAAATAATTTACATATGTGTCTCCTCTTCCCTACTACCTTTGCTATTACCTTTGTTCCAGCTTCAGAGGCTCACTTTTTTTCCTGCTGCCTATTTGAGCATTTCTAGTATATTTATGCTCCCAAGCAAAATAAGTATGTAAATAAATTTTAATGATTTAATTAAAAAGTGGTTAATGTATATTGAGCTAAACTTACATCTTGTGGTTTGATTGTTGTCTACCACAAGGAAGGGTTACGCAGGAAACAGGAGTTTGGTAGAATTTGACTCAGGCATATATCTGGACCAACGCATGCCTAGTGTGTATGAAGGGCAGATATGAAAACATTATGTCTTTAGCAGCTATTAATATGGTAGATACTCATAATTCTCTCTCTCTTTTTAAGCAGTTTCTTAAAGACCATACTACTTTTTCTTTGTTGTTTATTACCTGACTCACCCTTTTAGACTATAGGCTTCAAAGAATTCTATTTCAAGAACTAATATCCTTAGAAGCATGAACACTACCAAGAATGTTTATGTGCTCAGTAACTATTTATGAGCTAACCGCCTTTAATCAATAAGCTATAAAGTTTTGGCAAAACGTCCAAATCACGCCTAAGATCCTGTGGTGCTATGCCCTGAATGCAGCTCGCTGACCCTTGATTGTTCAAGGAGTCAGTCAGGAGAATCTGGGCTCTAGAAATAAAATCTAACCACTAGAGAGAGCTTATTCTCAGTCTGTTTAAATTTAATGGTTTTTGTGTTGAATAGCATCTGTATAGAGCACGTGGAATAATATATTTAACATTTGAAATTTAAGGTCTCACCAGCTGCCTTTTTGTGAATGGACAAATGCATTTTCATTTGGAATCTTCAGGTTACTGTGCATTCACATCCAGGATGGTGTGTGTGTTGTGTCACAGACGGAAGAGGAAGAGGGGGAAAGTGCACACACACTTCAACAGATTTTAGCACACATTTTTATTCAGAGAATGGAAGGCTCAGGGTGATATGTATGGCAGCCTTCTATGTCTTCCTCTTTGATCTCAATGACTTTTACATATTTTGAGGGGTGATTACCATGGTAACTATCAAAAATTTCTAAAGCTTTGTAACTCTGTATTCTTATGTAGAGAAAAAAGGGACCTCCTATCGATTAGCTTCCAGTCTTAGTAATTATACACAAAGTTTATTTTAAATAATGAAAAAAGTACAGACTTATATTGTTACTATAGTTCTGTATAATCCAGGTCAACTTGTCTTTATCACTCAGAAACTCAGAACTGGATTTGGATTTCAAAAGGAAAATATCAAATTTGATGTCTCAATACAATGATTTTGTCTTATGGATACATCTCCTGAATTTAACTATATTTCTTATTTTATGCTTAAAACATTTTAACTCTAATATACAATGAGAATAATATTTTAAGTATTTCATATGATATGAATTACACTTATGACAAATGTTATCAAAACATTACAGAGATTAGTCTATGCTAGAGACTATTTTACCACCTACTGTGTTTTAAAAATTGACAACTACACACTGAGACAAAAATTATGAAAACATACTTGGTATGCTTGGAACTAGAGGCTCGTCTTTGTTGTTCAAATATGCTACAAATATAGAGTGGAGAATTGAGATACATTTTGGTTTTTCACTGCCATGCATAATATGTTGAAATACAATTACCAATTGGATCTCTTCCTGTGCTGTCCATATTTGCACAATATGCCTTCTGCTAGGTATGATAATAAATGATAAAAATTACACCAATTGGTGGCAATGTTGTTTTCACAGCGATGGTCAGTTATTTAAAACCACAGGGCTCTGCTGATTTTCTGCTTATAAACTCTGTTATTTTGAGTTTCTAACTTGTGCTACAAGTTATTTCTGGCTCAAAAATGAAGCCAGGTTTTTTTGTTTTTTTTTTTGTAACCCCCAAGTATTCATCTTGTTATCTTTAAATTTTTTTCATTACTGAAGGAAAACTAAACATGAAATAATAAATTGCAGGTTTGTGTGGCTGAAAAAGCAAATTCTGAAGACCACAAGAAGCTATGTCAAACATTGCCTGCCCCATCAAGAAATTACACACACACGTGGTGGGCAGCAATTTCGTATTCTGGTTCTCAAATGCCTTTCATCTGGTGTTCTGTTTCAGAACTTATTACTCAATCAGCAGAATATGTGATAGTTAGTGAAAACTTCCCTGAACATCATTTTTTATCCAACCAAAATCAGAAAGCTTTCCAAAATAAGCAATTGATGAAGTTTAACTGTTTATAATCATTGCATGTGTAGATTGGACAGAAGGGATACAAGAATACAGCGGGCAGTGAAATTGAACACATTGATTCACTGGGGTAAAGTTGTGCTAGAATTCTTCACTCTCTGGCTCAAATTTCAGATCCTTAAAAAAATATCTCAAAACATACCACAGTTTGAATTATTCTTTCTATCTCTTACCAACTTTTAAGACATTTTATTTATATATTTACCACTATCCTTAATCACAGCTTGCTTTATACTGATTGTTTATTCACATGTTAATCTCATTAGCTATCAATAATTCAACAAATTTACTGGACACAAGTCATGTACTATCATCCTATTAGATATCAGTGGTTTAGTTTACATGATTGTTATTTCTAGGATCATGTATTTGTTGACTGTGATGAAATTTGAACCTTCAGTTTTAAATTTTAATTGAGAGAGAGAGAGAGAGAGAGAGAACAGGGAACAGGGAACAAGTACTTGATCCATCATCTACTGTCACCCAAGGTGTGCACTAGCAAGAAGCTGAATCAGGAACAGATCTGGGACTAAACACAGGCACTTGAATATGGGATGCTAGACAAATCCCTGTCCTTTAAAAAAAAATGATCCTTCATCTTTAAATGATGATGGTGGTGTGCTTGTTTCTTGAATAAATGTAAGTGTCAAGAAGCAAATAGGTGAATTATAAAAGATTGGGCTTATTCAAAATAGGAATAAAACAAGTGATGGGACTGACAAATAGAGCCAGCTTTGCACAGAAGATAGGAAGTTGAGAAAACCATATACTAAGAATAACACAAACAACAACCACCACATTTATTGTTCTAAAGCTTTGCTAAGCATATGCTATTGATCAACTTATGTAATCCTGCCAACATTTTCCAAGGTGGTCATTAGTATCCTTTTACAGGTGAGGAATATTATGTATGTTATTATTAATTGCCTGTCTAAGCACTGTTTCCTAATTTTTGTTTTCCTTCAGATCCCTGATTTGGTCAAATACTCACATTTCCTCAACACAGATCAAATGCTACCATATGGGGAAACTGCGGCCATCTTCAGCTCTAGAGAAGTCTCAGGTAGTTTGTTGATAACTCCATTTCTTGACAGTAATTTCTTTAGGAACTCAGGCCTAAGATGTTTCAGCTCATGTCATTGTCTGGTCCTAGGAATTGATTGAGGACAGGCACATTATACAGTTCAGACAGAAAACTCAGGGGCTTCTGGGAAAGGAGAGAGCAATCCCAAAAGCTTATCTCCCATTTTTCTCTCAATTTAATATGGAACAGATATGGAGCCAGAAGCTGCCACAGACATTTTGCCACTATGAATAATTTGGGAGGACTTCCAATTAGATGAACCAATGTATTCACTCTCTTTAAACATCAAACCAACTTTTTTTCTTTTGTATGTTGATTTGTTACTTGTTGCTGAAAGCATCCTGAATGACACATACATGATGCATGCAACAGATTACATGGTTTTTCCAAAGTCTGACATATGGTAAATTAAGGACCAGTCTCAAACTCAAGTTCATGTGAGTAGAAGCTCATGCTCTAAGCATTTTTCTGAATTAACTCCAAGTAGTATCCAGGAGTTAATTGAATGCGTTTGTGAATCTTCTACAAATGCATCTATACTTTTGCTGAGCCAATTTGGGATTCCCAAACAGACTTTTGCTTCTGTCACTTTTATTGATGACTTCTCCCCAGTGTTCAGTCTCTTTGACACCCTGGCCTGTTATCACAAGCCCGTTCCTTCCTCCTGTCTCCAGTGACTGGTACCACTTTCTTAATCTGGGTAAATACTGCAAGGCTACTTCACCTCAGATCAATCTCTCAGGATTGCAAAGACTAATCAGTCTCTGAGACTCTTCAGATCACCGCCTCTGTCCATGTGAACTCAGAGGCTCAGTCTCCTAAGAAATGCCATAGCAATCTTACTTGGCTTAGAGTTCATTCTTTCCCATGACACTGTGATTGGAGCTGCTGTTCTATGTTTTATTTATACCAAATATAGTAGTTTCCAGGGTTTTCCTTCTTTTGCCAGCCCAGTCTTTAAGATCCCGTGCCTTGCAGCTGAAGTGGGACTTGGCTAGGACAGCATACACATTATATTCAATGATGCATCATGTTGTATATCACTATCATAGAAGCTAGCATACTAATAAGAATTACAATTAGGGGCCGGTGCTGTGGCACAACGGGTTAATGACCTGGCCTGCAGTGCCAGCATCCCATATGGATGCCAGTTGGAGACCCAGCTGCTCCACTTCTAATCCAGCTCTTTACTGTGACCTGGGAAAGAAGTAGAAGATGGCCCAAGTTCTTGGGCCCCTTCACCCACGTGGGAGACCCAGAAGAAACTCCTGGCTCCTGTCTTCGGACTGGAGCAGCTCTGGCCTTTGCAGTCAATTGTGGAGTGAACCATCATATGGAAGACCTCTCTCTCTCTCTCTCTCTGCTTCTCCTCTATGTGTAACTCTGACTTTCAAATAAATAAATAAATCTTTAAAAAAAGAATTATATTTAATGTATAAAGAATGCAGTTGATACTAAAATTATAATAATCCAAATTTCATTGACAGGGGGAAGAAAATATGAAAATAATAAGAAAGAAATTAATACAATGGAAATATTATATCTCATTTTTATCAATCTTCTGAGAACTCACTGTGGTTAATGTTTTCCCTCTGCCATGCCTCCTAACTCTACCTCCAAAAGGTTTGTGCTGGCTTCTTTTAAGAGTCAGGGTTTCTGACTCATAAATATGAAAAATAGAGACACAAATAGCTGATGTATTGAATTGCCCTAAGGACATAATGAAGTTATCTTGGCAGATGAATCAAATGATAGTTCTTAAGGAAAAATCAGGAAAATAATCTAATGTTTATACAGCATTGCCAAGAGTCACATCTTTTAAGATTTCAAAGGAGAAACTGCCTGGAAAATTTGATAAATGTATGTTGACATCCTAAAAAAGAGTAGCCATTCAATTACTTCCATACTATATCAGCTGAACCAGGAGATGAAAAGCATATGGCTGGAAAATGCCCCCAAGTTCATGAGGCCCTTGACTTTTCTAAAATATTTGATATTAATATCCTTTTCAAGTTGGTCTCAAAGAATTTCCTCTTGACCAAGAAATCTAAAGAGGGAGGAGGAGACCAACCTAGGAGTTGATTCAGATGAAATACTTGGATCTTTTTATTTATATATTCATTTATTCATTCATTCAGATGGTCAGTTATTAATCAACCCTGCAGAAATTTCATAGGCATTTACTTTACAACAGATTCCATGTGAGGCTTCAAATCAACCAAAACAAATCAAAAAAGGTTTTCCTTTAAGAAACTTACTTTGTATATACTGAGGAGAGGGATTTGACTTCTATAATTACTCACTACAATGCATTAGGACTGACAGGTGCCTTACTAAAGACCTAAAAATGATGTTACTGTGAAGAGAATTAACTAAGCCCTCCGGGAAAGTAGACACAAATAAATCATATTTACAGAGATATAGGGGAAGAGTAAATCTTCACTATGCAAAGTGGAAAGAATTACAGGATAGAAGAAAGTGATATGGTGGCATGAAGCAGCTTGTGGGACTTTGGGGATATTGGCTTAGCAAGCCCTCAAAAGAGAAAGACTAGGAAGTTGGAAAGATCAATGAGGATGAACCATAGAGAACCATGAATGAAGACATTAGATTTATGAGGACTAGGCTAACTTTGTTTTGGAGAATGATGCCATAAAAAGTTGTTGACTTAACAATTGACACTCTTGTGTATGGCATCAATAATCACCCTAGGTTCTTGTCATGAGTTGCCAAGGCTATGGAAGCCTTTTGAGTTCACCGACTTCAATCTTATTTAGACAAGGTCATAGTCAAAGTGGAAGTTCTCTCCTCCCTTCAGAGAAAGGTACGTCCTTCTTTGATGGCCCATTCTTTCCATGGGATTTCACTTGCAGAGATCTTTCAGTTAGGTGTGTGTGTGTTTGTTTGTTTGTTTGTTTGTTTGTTTTTTGCCAGAGTGTCTTGGCTTTCCATGCGTAAAATACTCTCATGGGATCTTCAGCCATATCTGAATGCCTTAAGGGCTGATTCTGAGGCCGGGTGCTGTTTAGGACATCAGCCATTCTAGGAATCTGCTGTGTATCCAGCTTCCCATATTGGATGGTTCTCTCCTTTTTAATTCTATAGTTGGTATTAGCAGACAGTAGTCTTGTTTGTGTGATCCCTTTGACTCTTAGTCCTATCATTATGATCAATTGTGAATTGAAACTGATCACTTTGGCTAGTGAAATTGCAATGGTAAAAGCCACCTTGATGGGATTGAATTGGAATCCCCTGGCACGTTTCTAACTCTGCCATTAGGGGCAAGTCCAATTGAGCATGTCCCAAATTGTACATCTCCTCCCTCTCTTGTGAAAAACCCACAGCCAGCATCTTATTGAATGGGGAAAAGTTGGAAGCATTTCCACTGAGATCTGGTACCAGACAGGGATGCCCACTCTCACCACTGCTATTCAATATAGTTCTGGAAGTTTTAGCCAGAACCATTAGGCAAGAAAAAGAAATTAAAGGGATACAAATTGGGAAGGAAGAACTCAAACTATCCCTCTATGCAGATGATATGGTTCTTTATTTAGGGAACCCAGAGAACTCCACTAAGAGACTATTGGAACTCACAGAAGAGTTTGGCAAAGTAGCAGGATATAAAATCAATACACAAAAATCAACAGCCTTTGTATACACAGGCAATGCCACGGCTGAGAAAGAACTTCTAAGATCAATCCCATTCACAATAGCCACAAAAACAATCAAATACCTTGGAATAAACCTAACCAAGGATGTTAAAGATCTCTATGATGAGAATTACAAAATCTTACAGAAAGAAATAGAAGAGGATACCAAAAAATGGAAAAATCTTCCATGCTCATGGATTGGGAGAATCAATATCATCAAAATGCCTATTCTCCCAAAAGCAATTTATAGATTAAACGTGAGTTGAATCTTCTTCGTAGATCTGGAAAAAATGATGCTGAAATTCATATGGAGACACAGGAGACCCCGAATAGCTAGAGCAATCTTGTACGACAAAAAGAAAGCTGGAGGCATCACAATACCAAATTTCAGGAGATAATACAGGGCAGTTGCAATCAAAACAGCATGGTACTGGTACAGAAACAGATGGATAGACCAGTGGAACAGAATGGAAACACCAGAAATCAATCCAAACATCTACAGCCAACTTATTTATATTTGATCAAGGATCTATAACCAATCCCTGGAGTAAGGATGGTCTATTCAATAAATGGTGCTGGGAAAACTGGATATCCACATGCAGAAGCCTGAAGCAAGACCCCTACCTTTCACCTTACACAAAAATGCACTCAACATGGATTAAAGACTTAAATCTACGACCCGACACCATCAAATTATTAGAAAACATTGGAGAAACCCTGCAAGATATAGGCACAGGCAAAGACTTCTTGGAAAAGACCCCAGAGGCACAGGTAATCAAAGCCAAAATTAACAATTGGGATTGCATCAAATTGAGAAGTTTCTGTACTGCAAAAGAAACAGTTAGGAAAGTGAAGAGCAACCGACAGAATGGGAAACAATATTTGCAAACTATGCAACAGGTAAAGGATTAATAACCAGAATATACAAAGAGAACAAGAAACTCCACAACAGCAAAACAACCCACTTAAGAGATTGGCCAGGTTCCTCAATAGACATTTTTCAAAAGAGGAAATCCTGCTCTATATTTTAAGGGAAGTATTGACCCTAAGAATAAGTAACAGAGTACCAAAGGCTTCCAAGATATGATTATTTTTCTTTTTTTTTTCTTGACAGACAGAGTTAGACAGTGAAAGAGAGAGAAAGGTCTTCCTTCCATTGGTTCACCCCCAAAATGGCCGCTATGGCCAGTGCGCTGTGCTGATCTGAAGCCAGGAAGCCATGTGCTTCCTCCTGGTCTCCCATACAGGTGCAGGGCCCAAGCACTTGGGCCATCCTCCACTGCCTTCCCGGGCCACAGCAGTGAGCTGGACTGGAAGAGGAGCAACCAGGACAGAATCCGGCTGTTCTAGTCCTGACCCGGACTAGAACCCAGGGTGCCGGCGCCGTAGGCGGAGGATTAGCCTAGTGAGCTGCGACACTGGCCGATTATTTTTTCTAATGGGAGGCTCATAAGACCTCTGGACATTTCTGGTCACTGATATTTCTAGCAGATCTGCTCTGGAGAAATTTCCTGAGAAATCTACCGAGAGGAATTTTGTATTCATTCAAAGCCTGCACTAGATATATTTAACTGAAAACTGAAAAATTACACATATCTCCATAATGTAGTGGAAATTTAGCCTCTATGTTGCTGTATGCCACAAACCTGATGAGTTTTTGAAAGTATTTTTATTTATTTATTTGAAAGGCAGAATTAGAGATAGATTTATCCACTGGTTCACTCCCCAAATTGCTGCAATTACTGGGGCTGGATCAGGTTGAAGCCAGGAGCCAGGAGTCTCTCCCGGGATGCCCACATAGTTTCAGGGGCCCAAGCACTTGGGCCATCCTCTTCTGCTTTCTCAGGCACATTCGCAGGGAGCTGGATCGGAAGTTGTGCAGCCAGGTTTTGAACCTGTGCCCATATATGATGCTATCATGGCAGGCAGCAGTGTAACCCACTATGCCACAATGCTGGCCCCTCCTAACCATGTTATAACTAAAGATATGTGTATCAATTCTTCCAGGAGCTATTTTTGTATCAATATTCATGCATGTTAGCAATCTTTTATATTCCCTTGGTAAGGCATGAATGTTCGTTTTTGCATCTCCTCCAACTGTTTTGTCTAATCAGCTTCCTCGGACAAGTGGACAGAAGACATTTGTTGAACAGCCTGTGATAAAAGCTGCGAGGAGCGTTTGGGGTTGCTTTTCATGCCAAGTTTATGCAGTCGCAGAAGAAATTAGATATGCATGTTATACTGAGGGCATCTCATTTGGAGACTAAGCTGGTGCTTTTGAAACAATGCTAATTGTCCAATTAGAGTCTGTGTAGACCATAGAGCTCCTTATGAATGAAAATCAAGCATGGATTTCATTTAGACAAATTCCTTGAAGCAGGATTAACAATACACAGGTTGAAGGAAATTGCTGCTGGCAGTAGTCTTTTAAAGATTGTTGCAGCCAGAATTTAATGATTGTATAGTCAAATTCCTTACTTTATAAAGAGAGATGTTAAGACTGCAAAGATGAAATGGTTTCCCTACTGTTGATAGAGGTCTCATGGTCCCAGCACTGTGCTCATGCCCATCCCAAGGTCTGTTTTTGGATTTTTATATATTCTTTCATTTTAGAGTTGATCTCAGTGTTGCGCTTAACAGCCAACATGTGGTGATTTATAGTAATAGTACCACATTTACTTGAAGTTTTGCTGGTGTATTGAAACTGGGATTCTTTATCAGCTTGTCATTTTTATTTCAGATTGCTTTCTTTCAATGACTTTCAGAATGAATTTTATCACAAAATTAGTGAACAGGAGGGTTCACTTGTAAACTATTTGCATTTTCTTGATTGGCTCAGAGACTGGGGTATTGGTCTAAAAAATGTAGTTTTTTTTTCTCTCTCAGAATATCAGAATTGATTTCTTTATGCCACCACTACAGCATATAACAGTTACGAAATTTATACTCAGATATTTAAATCAAGAGTCACAAACTTAAACATTTATATGATATAGGCAGGACTCTGGCGAAAGACAAAAGGACTAACTTATCTGTATTCCAACAAAACTTAGACTATTTCACATTCCATTTTTAAAAAATGAAGAAGTCTAAGTAAAACAATGGAAGGCAAGGTCCTGGAAAGGCTTTGCAATCTTGACTGTAAGTTAAATCCAGTGTTTGATACACAAATCACTTCATGGATTCCCAGATTAGGACCCAGCTTTCCTAAATCTCAGTGCCAGACTCTTTCCATTCCACCATATGGCTTTTCCTGCCTTCCAACTTAAAGCTACTCTGTTATTTAAATCCGTCATCTATGTTGGTGAGGACAAATTACATTGAAAAGTTTTTGTTGGCAGTGTGAGTCAGGCAATAATAAAAAGTATTTGGAATTTTCTTGACTTTTCATTTCAAGAACTCATGTGAGTGCAAGTGCATGTGTTTTTGTGTATCTGTGTTTGTGGGTTCTATGCTCACATGTATCTCTGTGTCTATGTATGTAAATGTACCTGCATGCATGTATGCATCTGTGTATTTGTTAGCCTGGCACATGACCTGAATTTCTTTTCTATGTCACCCTCTTAGTTGTATGGGAATAGATTTTACATGCTTCTATAGTTTCTATGTCCATATATTTGTAATGATTATTTCTCTAATTCATTGTGGCATATTTCCCATATGTATAAATCAACAGTTAAGTGCACATTGTTAAAGTTTTTCTTCAATACTATAGATTGGGGCAGACTCTAGAGACTGATAAAGTCATCTATCATTTTTTTCATCTGATTTTACATATTCCTGAATGGTTGTTCAGTAGACACCAAATATATTTTAATTACATATTTTGTGCTGCCTTTGCCAATTAGGGAAGTGTTAGATTTGATGAAATTTGATAACTTTTACTCTAATGTTAAAAACCAGGATGTACCAAAACACACTTTGCTTTTTCTTGTGTAAGAAAAGATTTTCTTCTAGCAGTACTTGTCTGTGCAACTACTCTCTTAAATTTTATTTATTTGAGAAAGTTGGGGTGGATTTTTCATCCAATGGTTCACTCCTCAAATGGCTACAACAGCTGGGGCTGGGCCAAATTAAGGCCAGGAGCCCAACACTCAAGCCAGATCTTCTATATGGTAGCAGGGACCTGACCACTTGAACCATCACCTACTATATCCTAGAATGTGCATTAGCAGGAATTTGGAATTGGAACCAAACCTGGGACTAGAATCTAGGCACTCTGGAACCCATGTCCCAAATGGTGATTTAACATCGCCCCAAATTTGCACCCCTAGAAACAAATCTTTGCTCTTAATATTTTCTAGAGCAAACATCAAAACCATAGAGGAAATTGATAGACCACTGGGCCATTGTGAGTGAATTTGTGTGACCTTCAAGCACAAATAAGAAGAGAAGAAAAAGAGCTTTATCTTTGCAGAAACTCAACATATAGTTGTGATGATCCAGTAATGTTTGCATTGAAACCTACATGAGTATGTTCTAATACTCAATTTAACTGCTTAGTAAAGTCAGACAATAATTAAAAACTGGCTACAACCAAATAGTCCTAGGTATAGGAACTAACAGGCTACTGGCTATCTCAAAGATAGCTTAAATTTTCAAGAGACTTATGAATGTCTAGACCAAAGTGGGTAATCCCTGACTGTGTCCACCTACATCATGTTCCACACACTTGGTAGAAAGGAAAGGAAGGGGAAGATTTTGTATGGACATGACATGTGATACGGATGTACTACATTTCCCACAAAATAATTACATATTCAGATGCTTGGTCATTCCAAAGATCAATAGTTATTGGTGTTTGGAGTTGTTTAGATGTTTCTGGATGGGGCCAGTGCTGTGGCATAGGAGGTAAAGCTGCCACCTGCAGTGCTGGCATCTCACATGGGTGCCGGTTTGAGACCCAGCTGCTCCACTTCCAATCTAGCTCTCTGCTGTGACCTGAGAAAACAGTGGAAGATGGCCCAAGTCCTTGGACCCCTGCACATGCATGGGAAGACCTGGAGGAAGCTCCTGGCTCCTGGTTTTGGATCAGCACAGCTTGGCCATTGTGGCCAATTGGGGAGTGAACCAACGGATAGAATACCTCTCTCTCTCTCTCTCTGCCTCTCCGTTTCTGTGTAACTCTGGACTTCAAAGTGATGAATAAATCTTTTAAAAAAAGATGCTGCTGGGGTGCCCACATCTCACTTTGGAATGCCTGGTTTTTAATTCTCATTCTATTCTTGATTCCAGGTTCCTGCTAATGAACACATTGGGAGGAACAGGTGATGACTCAAGTAAGTACTTGGTTCCCTCCTACTCACATGGGAGACTTATGTTGAGTTCTTGGCTCCCGACTTTGTCCTGACCCAGCTGATGCTGTTGTCGGCATTTAGGAAATGAAATCAAATGTATTTATGCCAATTTTAGAATTGACAGGAAAAAATTACAAACTAATGGAATGGAAGTCTGAAATAGTGTATTTCATGGTGGCTGACAATGTTAAGGACATGAGTGGGACAAAAATGATCACAATTTATTGAAATACCAAAGCTTGTTAGTAGTAGAGGGGGAAATAAATTACTGATCTTCTATTCCAAAATGAGGATCCATTCTATGATTCATTCAATAGATGTACAATAAACTGAAAACTCATTATATAACAGCCAATAACCTGGACACTGCGGCTATCATGGGAAATAAGACAGGGTTCTTGTTTTCAAAGATTAAAATCCAATGATGAAAATAATAAGCTGTTCAACTAATTGCAATGTCTGCTGTGGTGAGTACTGAGAGAGATTCAAGTACAGAAAGCCACTGATAGCTTAGAGAAGGAACATGGCACATGGATGGAGGCAATTGTACCATTTTTTAAAGACTTATTTATTTACTTTAAAGGTAGCATTGCATAGAACGAAATCAGTGTCCATATGGAATGCTAGTACCACAGGCAATGGCTTTACCTGCTATGTGCCACAGTGCTGGCCCCTGCTGTACCATTTTTGAAAAGAACCATACTTGCTGAAGTTCTGAAGGATATACTGGCATTTTTCAGAAAATAAGACATGAGGAGCAGCAGAGAGTGAAAGTGCAAGAACTCAGAGATAAGGAGGACTAAAATGACAAGTAGAGTGAGTCAACCTTGGTTATCTGGGTGAAATTCAGGCTTACTGGTGAGCAGATTGAGAAGCATGAAGTGATGAGAGACCAGCTAGAGATTCACAGGGGACCTTGTTTGCCCTACCTCTTCCCTTTCCAGCACATTTGGCTATATCTGAGCAAAAAAGTCAGACTGCCCAAGCTTTCTAATCAGGCAAATCCTGCTATTCTTGGTGTCTGAGTGCAGCCAGACCCGCTAATGCGTCTCACTTTGACCTTTTGTTTTTCAGGAGAGGAGTCAGGGTCTTGAAGACTGTCAAGGGATTCCTTGACTTTAACTTACAGAGCATCAGGTCTGCAATTAGTTAGGTTTGGGCACTTGGCACTGAGTTTGGCAAAGGAAAAATCCCTCTGCTGACAGGGGAATAGCGTTCCAGAAGGTGTTAGGCTCTCAGCTCCTTGCCAAGATTCTTTAGGCACCAGTACTGAAAGATGAATAGAGCACATCGATGTACCCCGTAATTCAATATTAGGTAAAGACATGCTAGTCTACTTTTTGCCTTGTTTTACTGAATCAAGCTTGTTTTATGAGCAGGATACACTTTCTAATATTTCTGTGGTTTGACTTAAACTCATGTTTGTTAATCTGTCAGCTAGACTCTATCAAACAGACCCAATAATCTGGCTCATTAAATACAAACTTGAGCACTATATATTACTTTAAATTGGCTATCTCTGGATTTCCAAGAATTCCACATGTAGCTGCAGAAACTACCTTTGTCAGTTACATCAATCATATTAAGGGGGAATCAGATTGTCTAGAATATTTAAGATGCATTGATTGATGTACTTGCAAAGGATAGCATAATGATCCATGATGGGAGATGAGTAATGCAAGATAATTCTGAGGGTTAAATGATTTATTTTAGAGAATATCTAGAAGAAGATCATGGGTGACTCCCTTCTTGTCAGACTACAAATAATTAGTTAATGGTTTCCTTATAACATGCAGTGAGTCAAAGCTGTAATCTGGGGCTGGTGTTGTGGCATAGTAGATAAAGCTACTGCCTGCCATTCCAGCCTCTTATACAAGTGCCAGTTCATGTCATGGCTGCTACACTTTAGATTCAGCTCCCTGTGAATGGCCTGGGAAAAGCAGCCAAGATGGCCAAGTGCTTGGGACCCTGCTACACATGTAGGAGACCTGGGTGAAGCTCCTGGCTTTGGCCTTGCCCAGTGCTGGCCACTGTAGCCATCTGGGGAGGGAACCAGCAGATGGAAGATCTCTCTTTGTGTCTCTCTATCTCTCTGTAACTCTGACTTTCAAATGAATAAATCTTTAAAAATGTGCAATTTTTAAATCAGATGTTACATAAAAATTTTAAACAAATTTCACAAGTCTTTAAGAAAATGGTAAGTGAAAAATATGATTTTTGGTTTCTCAGTGATTTTCTGGCAAGATTCTGGAAATGCTTAAGTAGAGTTATAGGTTGTATCTCCTCTCCCCAAAAGATAAGTTAAAATCTTAACCTCCAAGCCAGTGCTGTGGCTCACTAGGCTAATCCTCCACCTGTGGTGCTGGCACCCCGGGTTCTAGTTCCAGTGGGGGCGCTGGATTCTGTCCCAGTTGCCCCTCTTCCAGTCCAGCTCTCTGCTGTGGCCCGGGAGTGCAGTGGAGGATGGCCCAAGTCCTTGGGCCCTGCACCTGCGTGGGAGACCTGGAGAAGCACCTGGCTCCTGGACTCGGATCGATGTGGTGCACCAGCCGCAACACGCCAGTTGTAGCGGCCATTTGGTGGGTGAACCAACGGAAAAAGGAAGACCTTTATTTGTCTGTCTGTCTGTCTGTCTGTCTCTCTCTCTCTCTGTCTAATTCTGCCTGTAAAAAAAAAAAATCTTAAACTCCAGAACATCATATCTTATTTTCGAAGTAGGACTGTAGTAGATGTAAGTAGTAATGATGAAGTAATTCTGTAGTAGGGTGTGTCTCTAATTAAAGATGACTGGTGTCCTGTTAGGAAGAGAAGAGACAGATGCACAGGAAGGCCACCGATACTTAGAGACAGAATTGAAGTGAAACATCTACAAATCAGGGAAAAGCAATGATGTGCTTCACCAGGAGCTAGGTGAGGGGCATGAAACAGTTTCACTCAAACCCCTCAGCAGGAAACAATCCTGTCGGTACCCTGACTTTGGACTTAAAGCCTCCAGAAATTAGCTTGAGGGACTTTGTTATGTCAGCCATAAGAAGCTCAGATTAATGGTCAGAGCAGACCTGGAAAATCCCCCCCCCCTCAGTTATCAGCTTGTCCCCATTTCAGAAGCTGGTCTCTATTACTTTTGCCTGATTTGAATTGTCTCCTTGTTTGACAGAGAGAACTTTCAATTGAGTTTCTCATTTCACAATCAGGGCACTCCTCTTACAGAAATGTTATAAAATAGAAAGCACTCAAAAATTCTCACAGTTCTCACTATATAGTCTATTGAGTTTAATACATCTCTTTTGTTTTCTTTGATTATAATGTATATGAATTAGCTGTTGAGATTTGGATGTTCTAGGTCTTCTCTATCATGTGGTATTCATGACAATTTAACAATACCATATGCTCGCAGATGAAGGAAAAATAATCCCAGGACAAGTGGCCAAGACCTTAGCCCCCTAGGTGGGGTTGCTCAAGGTTCATGGTACGTTCTATTCCTGAGTCTTTTTATTGATTAAGAACAGATGGGCACTAAACTCTAGGAGGCTTGGAAAAATCCTGGTATTTGACGATTTTCCAAGGCAAAGTGAGAGACGATGGTCAGTGTTAGTTTGACTTGGCAATGGCACCAGGCTATTAAAATAATGACAACCAGTAGACGGTAGTAAGACTCAAGGATATCTGCCTTTCATTCTATTATCTATCAGTTCAGGGTTCACCAATTACATGTATTAACTTGGATTTTAATACGAGCCAAAATTTTCCTGATTGTTTAGTTCATTTTGTTTCCAACTATAGCTGCTACTGGGATTAACTTGTTATAAGAGTTAAAATGAGATGAAAATTTTCCACTTAAGTGTAACATAGGTTACAACAGTGTAGAAACTGAGATAAACTTCAATTCACCACATCCTGATAATGTTTGTTTATTTGTGAAATAAAAGCCACACAGCCTTCCTTCAGTACAACAGTGTCCTTAAGTCAATGAAGTGATTTTATCAACTAGCTTCTATAAAATCATTGAGAACATAACCCTGGCAGAAAACTCAAGGTAGCATGAGTTTATTTGATTAATTTGTGGCAGTAAATTTGTTGGCCTAAGGCTAGAGTAGTCCAAACTTTCTACATTATGAGTGGAGTGTTCTAATGTGGCACCTACTCTCCCTTAGAGCAAAACCAGCTGCTATCACAGATCCTTAGATGAACTGGAAATAACTAATTGAAACAGAGGAACTAAAATAAGCTTATTTTTTGGTAACTATGACCTTAGTTTTTAGTAGGTGAACAGCTTATCCCCAACTTGAGGGATGTCAGAACAGAATGAGTTTCTTCTGATACCATGAGCCACAGACAAGGTGACCTTGAAGTAGTCTTCACTGTTGACAATGAGAAATGGTTTTCATAAGTTTTGAAACCCACTCTGCTGTTTACTAAGTGTGTGACCTTACAAAAGTCACTTAACTTCTACATGTCATTTTTTTGATGTGTGAGAAGAAGCTTACTAGAATAAAACTTAAGTGATCTGGCACTTGAATTCCTAGTGCTGGATCCAATTTAATAATTTTTCTTGGAATGAGAAATAATACACAGAAGTAGGAGTAACAGCATTGAACTTTATTATAGATAAGAACATAAAACCTAGGTCCATCACCAAGATCAGTTTATACTAAAAAAGGTCTATATAGGAATCAAGGATTTTGAAATTGTCATTAGGTATCTAAAACATTTTCCTCTAATAGACAATATTTTTCCCTAAAAAGGCAAGAGGCTATAGTGATACAGTAAGAAGGGTATTTTTATGTATTTCAACATCTCTTTCAAATAGAGAGTAAATATAATTCTCACTGTATTACCAACTGTGTTTTCTTGTCTTCGGTGACACCACATTCCTCTGTCTCTGCAGTTCCTTCTGTTTATGCTCCTTCGTTTGTTTTCCCTTAACTGGTCAGCATATGTTGGAGTTCCTTAGGTCTGGGCCTGGGCCTTATTCTCACCCTGTAGGAAACCTCACACACAACCTCAGCTTTAATCATACCCATATGTCAAAAACTCCTAAATATAAATCTCTAAGACCTGACCTTTACCTAGAGTTTCAGATCTGTGTAACTAACTGTCTGTTTCACATCTCCATGTGGCTCTCTCAAAGCCACCCCAAATTCAACACATCCACAGGCAAATGCCTGGTTGCCATCTGCAAACCTGGAAATTTTCCAGGAGCTCCAAATCAGTCAATGCTATTGCCTTCCATCCAGTTGCATAAAGCAACATGTGGCAGTCCACCCTTCAAACCCTTTTTCTCATCTTGAACTCACCAACATGTTTTCACCATGATTATCCTATCCAAGTTACTGTCATGTCTTGCTTGAACTATAAGAATATCAAATCTCCCATTCTTACCCTTTCCAGTCTAATTTCAATTTTCAGCCAAGTGAGTTATTTTAATATGTGAATCTGAGTAGCAACTTAGCTTTTGGCTTCCTGTGGATGGTTGTGAGCTTGTGTATATTTAAACTTGAAACTCCCATTTTATTGATTTTAGGACGGAAAACCAATTTCGAATGTATAAAACTCCAACAGTGAAGAGCCTGGGAAAAAACAGACAGCCTAATCAAGTGAAAAATTAAGAAGGGTTTAATGAAGAAAAAACTATTTAAAGATGTAGGCCAGGTTAAGGGAAAGTGATGAAGTATTGTAAAGCATTGAAGTTGGCAGGAACAAGAAGTTATCACTTTCTCAAGTTGAAGAGGCAAAGGGTAGTTTATGGGGGTTGGAGGGGAGAGAGAGAGAGAGGTAGAGAGAGAGAGAGAGAGAAACAAGTGTACCACCATGAGAGACCTAAGTAGAAGACAGGTGCCACCAACCCAGGGTGTAGCAAGGAAACAGGTAGAAGTTTATGTTCTTTCTTCATCACCCAGTCTCCTGATGGTACCTCTCTCTAACTGAACACTCCTGGAAGGCGGAGGACAAGAGAGTTTACTGATAACACTTCCGAAGTTTCATCGTGCTAAGTACAGAGTGTGATGGGAAGGTTATAGCGCCAACCTAGAGGGACACGTCCTGCATGTAGACTTCCAGCCCAGGGACCTCCTAGTCTGTTAGTTCAATGCCTCATCTCCTGTCACGTTTCATGTCATACTTATCACTAATGCTCTCCCATTTACACTGGCCTTCCTCATGCAGGGACTCAAATGAGCACCTCAATTTGGATATGCTTCTTGCTCCAGCTGGAAATACTCTCCTGATGAAATTTTTACCTGGATAATTTCCACCTTTTTTTTTTGATCTACCAGAGTCAATATCACTTCCACATGAAAGCCTTCATCATGCTTCCAAACTATGTCAGCCCCCTATTATATCACTCTGTATTAGCCCAGAAAGCTTTCTTTCATATTGCTTGTTATACATTATTTATATTTATTTAATTTATCTGATTATTGATCACTGTCAAACTCCCCATTGAGAGTGTCAGTTCCTCAGCAACTCACACAGTGCATGACACTTGATGTCTTTTCACAAAATTTATCTGATGAATGAATTCATTTAATGTGTACTGTAGTGCGTAAGAGAAAAGAAAAAAAGTTTAATGGATAGTGCCTAAATCTTTTTTTTTTAATTTTTTTTATTTTTGGACAGGCGAGTGGACAATTAGAGAGAGAGACAGAGAAAGGTCTTCCTTTGCCATTGGTTCACCCTCCAATGGCACCGTGCTGATCCGATGGCAGGAGCCAGGTACTTAACCTGGTCTCCCATGGGGTGCAGGGCCCAAGCACCTGGGCCATCCTCCACTGCACTCCCTGGCCACAGCAGAGAGCTGGCCTGGAAAAGGGGCAACCGGGACAGAATCCGGCGCCCCGACCGGGACTAGAACCCCGTGTGCCAGCACCGCAAGGCGGAGGATTAGCCTAGTGAGCCACAGCGCCAGCCCTAAATCTTTCTTACAGCTATCCTCCTAACATTTGAGAGGCAAGTGAACATTTTTTAAATAGTGCATCCCGGGGCAGGTGTTGTAGTGTGGCAGATTAAGCCACTGCTTGAAACACTCACATCTCATGTGTGAGTGCCTGGGAATGAGTCCTGCTTTCACTTGCCATCCAGATCTCTGCTAATATGCCTGGAAGGCCACAATTCATGATTCAAGTGCTTGGGTTCCTGCTGCCCGCATGGGAGAATCTGATGGAATTCCTGGCTCCTGGTTTTCTCCTGGTCCAATCATGGCTATTGTAGGCATCTGGGGAGTGAGCCAGTGGAGGGAAGATCCATCTCTTTCTCTCTCTTTTCGCCATTCTTTCAAATAAAAAAAAAAAAAAAAAAAAAAAAAAAAAAAAAAAAAAAAAAAAACACACACACACACACAAAACATAGAAAAAGTGTTGATTATAAGAACATAGTACATGTCAATCACAAATTGAATGCTAAAGTTAACAAATCTAATACATAAAGATATAAATTAGCATGACAGTTTTCAAAGAAAGAATTAGGTAAAGAAGTATCTAATTGCAAAATCTGTCATGGGACACTTAAAAGTCATAGATCTGTCCCTTGGTTCACATTTTCTGAGAGGAAATCAATCAACTTAATGCAGCTTTGCTGAGTACTTTCCAGAGATTTTTTTACATAAGTGCTTCCTTTGATTTTTATTTGTCAAAGTGTACATATTTATGTTGCTAAAGGAAATATTCAAGGCAAAACAATGACTTTCATTCTGGATCTGAAGTGGAAATATTTGCCTAAGGCATTTTCAGACACCAAATTGAAGAGTGCTTCCAGGGAGGGTTCATGAAAAAGTTGTTTTCCTCTGCATCTCAGAGGGACCCTGAGAGATTTGACATGAGTTTTTCATTGTGTGTCTTGGTAGAAGAGAGAAAGCTGAGAGCCAATCAAAAGAGCACTCCAAGTGCTCAGGTATCAGGCATTTAAGCTATAAGGATTATTTTTGAGAATACTGAGTTGTGTGGAGGATTATGTTAGTGAAACACGAATCTATCACCTGCTACTTGTGGTTTTTATATTCCACTTGGGTGGGAAATAAATGGAATATATTTTACTGGCTGATGTATTTTAAAGGGTGTATTTAGAGTATATTGGGACCTATATCAAAATCCCTGAAACTATATACTACCCTCCTAATAGTTATTGTGGCTTAAAATATTGGTATGAATTAATTTCATTGCATACTTAGTTCATGGTATTTAAATACTATGTTTTAATATCCCAATGGCTTAGTGAGCAGCATTATGATTAGGGGTCATTGGCAGGATACTGACCTTGACTAGATCAGACCTTTGATCTCAAGTTTGTTGTCTTCAAATTGTATTTAGTATTTTATTTCACAAATTTGTTAGTAGCTGTCCTTCTAAACAAATCATGTAAAATAAAAACGCATTTCTCTCTAGTGTTTTATGTGAACAAAATAGAAAGTTGAAAATCTACTATTATGTTATTAGAGAATTAATATTTATCAAATAAGAATTATGTGTTAGCTGCAATGTGATTCATTGTGTTGGTTGGCCTGTAACACACCATAGCTGTATAAGGAACTATCCCAGTACCAAGAGGCCTAGAACAGTCATCTATTTTCATGTATCTGCTGGTCAATTATGGTGGTTCTGCTGACCTAAGCCAGTTTCTGCTGGGCAACCACACTTTATGGTGAAGAATAATGAAGCATCAGCTGCAATTCTTCTCCATGTATCTTTTCTCTTTCTTAACTAGCAGGCTTCTATCATGACAAGGCAATAGCACGAGAGTACAACCAGAAATACCCGGGCCCTTAAGGACCTAGGCTCAGAACTAGCTCATGTGTCACATTTTTCTATATGCCACTTGACCAAAGCCAGTTGTGGCCAAGTCCAAACTCTGTTAGCAGTTTACACTCAGCTCCTTTACACTCAACACAGGATGAGGACATGCCAAATGTATAGAAAAGGTGAGGGGATGAAGGATTGGGGCCAGTCATTCAGTATGCCACATGGCGTGCTAATTTTTTTACTTCAGACAATTCTTTTAGCAATCCTCTGTGAAGAAAACAAAATTGTGCTGTTGCGGTTTTAATGTGCCTTCAAAATTCACAATGACACTTATTCTCCAGTGAAACATATGAAGAGTGGGGCCCTTAGGATGAGCCTAGATCATAAGGGCTCCCTCCTCATTAATGAAATCAAGCCCTTGGTAAAGGAGCCTTCAGACATCATACAATCATCTTTTGCCCTTCTGTCCAATCCCCTATATCCAGACCCAGCACTGGTGCCCTCCAGAGAACGCAGCTGCAAGGAAGCATTTTGGATAAAGACAGCAGCGCTCTCCAGACACCAAATGTGTTGGTGTCCAATCTTGGACTTCCCAGCCTCCAGAATTCTGAAAAATAAATTTCTGTTTTCTGACAATTACCCAGTCCCAGGTATTCTGTTATAATAACACAAGGAAGAAAAACATATGCATAAGTAAGAGTTGAGAAAACCAAGTCTCAAAAAGTTTCGCATCAGTCTCTAATTCACTAAGTAGCAAAGAAGTAGCTTGGGTTCATCTTCAGGTTGCTTTAATGTCAGAGCCCAGGAAGTTTCTATTACAGCATCTATTTTAATTTTATCATGTTTCTAATAAACTGTAAACATAAGTAAATAAGTGAAAAAACATGGAAAACCTGTATTTTATAAGCATGTTTTCCTGCTAATTTAACTTAAAAAATCTTCTACGTAAAAAAAGATTTTTTATGGTCGCTGCCGCAGCTCACTAGGCTAATCCTCCACCTGCAGTACTGGTACCCCGGGTTCTTGTCCCGCTTGGGGCGCCGGACTCTGTCCTGGTTGCTCCTCTTCCAGTCCAGTTCTCTGCTGTGGCCCGGGAAGGCAGTGGAGGATGGCCCAAGTGCTTGGGTCCTGTACCTGCATGGGAGACCAGGAAGAAGCACCTGGCTCCTGGTTTCAGATCGGCACAGTACGCAGGCTGCAGCGTGCCGCCTGTGGTGGCCATTTTGGGGGTGAACCAACGGAAGGAAGAGCTTTCTCTCTGTATCTCTCTCTCTCTCTAACTCTGCCTGTCTAAAAAAAAAATGCCAGAGTTTTAATCTATGTCAATAGATTTTTATTTCTCTCTGAATCTTCACAATCTTTGTATCTGAAGCAACACAACAAAAATAATCATCCTGTTTTTAAAAGGAAAAATAAAAATGTAACATTGTGTTTAAAATCAGAATTCAGAAATCTATTTTACCCTAAAATGCATTGAAATTATTTTTAAAATAGTCTGAATCATGATTATATGGTAGATTCTTTCCCCTGTTTTTCTATTTTCTCATTTTCCAGTTCAGTATTTTGAAAAATTTTACAATCTGTTAAAATATTATATTTGTAAAAATCAATAATATATATTAATAACAATTGGCATTTATTGAATGCCAACCATGTTCTATACTCTTAAACCATCTTAATTTATTTAATACTCAGAAAAGTCATGAAAGTTATAAGCTGATTATAATATGCATCTTGTAGATAAAGAAAGAGAATCAAAGAGGCTAAAGCATATGACCTGATTGCTACAGCTAAAGGAGGCAAATAACCAGGCCTGTCTGAATTCAAAGCCTGTGCCATTCACCATCTGCCACAATATTTCTCCAGCTCTAATGACTCATAACCAAGTTGGAGTCTAGAGAGGCAATTAATTATAGAGAGAGAGACAGACTTACACAATGTTGCAATGCACTATATTTGAAAGTGCACTTTTATAACAAGTGTTACAGAAACACAGCAGGACAAATTTCTATATGGAAAATCAGCTTGGTAGAACAATAGCAATGGAGAAACAAAGAAAAATAAGTGTATCATAAATTGCAAACATTAGAAAGTTATGCAAAATAATGTGTAGGAGACTGTACATTTGTTAGTTTTGCTACAATATTGCTATGATAAAATTCACCACAAAATCTCAGGGTTGTAAAATAATGGGCTTTAATTTAACTCAGGAGTTTGCGGGTTGACTAGGGCTTAAGTGCTCTAGGCTAGGCTTGGCTTACAGGAGTTGCTGGTCTTGGCTGCACTCACTAACCCATTAGGAGGTTGGATAATTACTACTGGACATAGCTAGAAAGCTGAACTTTGTATGACATCTTCCCAATCTCCCCCAGGGACCAGCCTGGTAGTGTTATGATAGTGAGAACAAAGGTTTAAGGAACTGAATTAGAAACTCATGAATTATATTAAGAACTTGTCTTAGAATTGGCATTCTATAACTTCTGATTTGCTTGAGTCATCAGCTGAAATCAAATGACTAAACTCATGATGGGGAAATATACTCCACCAATTTAATGGGAGGTATTTTAAAGTCACAGCCAAATATATGAGCACAGAGAGTGTGAAAAATTGAGGCAGAGGAGAATTCTGGGAAGATGGCAGACTAGGAAGCACCATAAACCTCTCTCTTCAGCTGGGCAGCAATTACATGAGCAGAATCTGATGAAACTCTTGGAACTCTGGAGTCTAGTGAGTCTTGAAACATCCAGAGGAGAAGACTTGAACAGTAAATTGAAGTTAATGCTAATTAATAGAAGCTTTTAGCACAATAGTAGTTACCCATCCCCTCAGCTCTGTGGTAAGCAATTGTACATGAGTTTCTGGGGTAAATTGACGATGCGCACCTGGGCAAACAAGTCTGCCCTCCAAGTATTGGGGATCTGTGTTCTAATCATCGATTGTTGCCTCTGATCACAGAGCAATAGACAAAGGTGTTGTGGCCACATTTTTTTCCTCTCTCTCATTGTTGCAAGTGCCTCTTTTGCTGGTTGAAGTGACTGCTCAAAGATTTAAAGTGTGGTCACCTCAATGCCACTTTATTGCTCTATTTTTACATTTTGAAAGTCAGACATTAAAGATTAGGACATTCAAAAGCAGTCACACATATGGCAGAAATCAGAAATCTTACCACAAATGTTTAGGGAAGGCCCAGGCTCAGAAATGCCTTTCTCAAAAGAGAAGGACTGAAGATTGCACCTTGGCTGGTAGTAAGCACAAAGACAGCTCACAACAGAAACATAGAAACAAAAACCAGAAAACAGAGAAATGGGGAAAATATGATTTTCATAGTTAACCCATGATTAAATTCCAATGCTCAGTTTGCAACAGCAGAAGTCACAATATACAAAAAGAAACAGAAATGTCTGACCATTTCAGGAAACAAAAATAATCAATAGAAATTGTTCCTGAAGAAGACCTGATGACAGATATACTAGAAAAAAACTTTAAAACAACTGCCTTTAAGATGTTCAAAAATCTAAAGGAAAACATGAAAAAAGTCAAGAAAAGTATGCATAAGCACATGGATATATAACTAAGGAGACAGAAAACCTAAAAAGAAACAGTAAAGAAATCTTGAAGTTGAAAAATGTAATGACTGAAATGGAAAAAACAACTCTGGAGAAATTCAAAGGAAAATTTTTGGTGGGAAGAAAAAAGCAGTGAATTTAAAGACAAGGTGGGAGATATTAATGGAGTAGAAGAGTAAAAAGATTAGGGAAAAGTCAGTTGAGCCTAAAGTACTCATGGAACATCATCATGCACAGTATTTCTTGAAAAAAATTAATATAAAGGGAACAAATTTCATGTATTTCATATATAGAGTCATCAGAACATAATGACCCTTCCCACCCTATCCTATCTCCTTGTATCACTCCATCCCTTCTTCCTCCTTCTTTTTTCTTTTAATCTTTACAATTACATATTTTAATTTATTTTATAATCGAAAACTTAACTCTCCACCAAATAAAGAATTCAATAAGTAGTGAGTAGAAAAATCATGTTCCTTAAGGGCTATAAACAAAAATTAAATATCAAAATGTCAATTTCACTCATATACATTTATATACACTGTGAGTCCTAGAAGGAGAAGAGAGAATAGGCAGAGAGAGGGTATTTGAAAATATTTGGTGAAAACTTCCCAAATTTGAGGATAAATGAGGATAACAACAACCAAGGAGTTCAGTGAGTTTCAAGTAGAATAAACTCAGAGACCTACAAGTAGATTTATTTTAATCACATTGTTGAAAGAAGAAACAGAGAATTTTGAAAGCAGGAAAGGAGAAGTGACTCGTTATATACAAATGATTCTCTATATCTTATCAGAAACTTTGGAAATCAGAAGTCAATGGGTCATATAGTCAAATTCCTAAAAGCAAACAACAACTTGCTAATCAAGAATCCTGTACCCAGCAAAACTGTCCTTCAAAAGTGAGGGAAAAATTAAAGCACTCCCACTTAAACAAAAGCTAAGGAAATTCATTACTACAAGGTATGCTCTGAAAGTAATTCTGGAGGAAGTCTTGCAGGTTTAAAGGAAAGGACACTAGATTGCAACTTGCAACTGGATGAAGAAATAATTATCTCAGTAAAGGCAAACATATGGACAATTATAAAACTTTGTATCTTTTATATTTTTTTAATTTTTATTTTTTGACAGGCAGCGTTAGACAATGAGAGAGAGAGAGACAGAGAGAAAGGTCTTCCTTCTGTTGGTTCACCCCCAAAATGGCCACCATGGCCAGCGCACTGCACCAATCCAAAGCCAGGAGCCAGGTGCTTCCTCCTTGTCTCCCATGAGGGTGCAGGGCCCAAGCACTTGGGCCATCCTCCACTGCCTTCCCAGGCCACAGCAGAGAGCTGGACTGGAAGAGGAGCAACCAGGACAGAATCTGGCACCCCAATCAGGACTAGAACCCGGGGTGCTGGCGCCTCAGGTGGAGGATTAGCCAAGTGAGCCTCGGCGCTGGCCAAAACCTTGTATCTTTGTGAAATGGGTTTATAACTCTACCTTTTCTTTTCTATATGGTTAAGAGATCAAAAATACAATAATTAATCTAGAAGCTAATATTTTTGTAACTGCTTTAAATTATGCATTAAAAATATTCCTTTATGCTTTGGGACATATAATGTATAAAGATGTAATTTTTTGACATCACAATAAAAAGAGCAAGAATAGAATTGCTGAAAGAGCAAAGTTTTGAATATTAATGAAATTAAGTTGGTATAAATTTAAATTAGAATATTGTAACTTTAGGAAGTTAAATATAATCCCATGGCAAGCACAAAGAAAATAGCTAAAGAACAAACACAAGGGAAATGAGAAAGCAATTTAAATGTTTCTCTTCAAAACATCAACTAACTTCAAAAGACAGTACTGCAGGAAATGAGAGGAAAAAAAAGGTGTGAAGTATATAGAAAACACATAGTAAAATGACAGAAGATTCTCCTTATTAGTAATTACTTTAAGCACAAATGAATTAAACTCTAATCAAAAGACAGAGATGGGCAGAATATGGCAGAATGTGTTAAAGCCCTGTCCTGCAACACTAGCATCCCGTACAGGAGCTGGTTTGAGTCCCAGCTGCTCCACTACCGATCCAGATCCCTGTTAGTGTGCCTGAGAAAAGCAGCAGGCAATGGCCCAAGTCCTTGGACCCCTGCTCCTGGCTTCTGGTTTTAGATCGGCTCAGCTCCAGCCATTGTGGCCAGTTGGAGAGTGAACCAGTAGATGAAAGACCCTTTTTCTCTTTCTCTCTCTCCTCCTTCTCTCTCTCTCTTTCTGTCTCTCTACCTTTCTCTAACTCTTTTAAATAAAATAAAATAAATCTTGAAAAAAAAAAACAAGAAAACTAAAAAAAAATCATAATTAAACTCTTCACTGTCTGTAGAAGATCCATTTAAGATCTAGACACATATAAGTTGAAAATAAAAGGATGGAAAAGGATATTCAATTCAAATAACTACTAACGGAGAGCAGGGTTAACTGTTTAGATAAATTAGACTTTAGGTCAATGCTTATCAGAAACACAAATGATTTAGTTGAAAGTCCTCAAGGTAGAAACCCAAACTCTGAAGCTTACAGAGCTAAAAGGCCCTGTACTAATGACTTCATTAAGTTATATAATAGATATTGACTTTATATAATAGAAATTGACATTCACATCTATTACAAGGATTACAAATAAAACATATAAGTCACAAGCCTCATAATATGTGCATTTATGTAAGTATTATTTGAGTGTATGAAAAAGTTTCCTTCCACCATAGCAATAATGGATTTAGGCAAGGATAATTAAACCATTCGGTGAAGTTTTATAGGGCATTATAAAATGCTGTGTTGCACTGCGCACTAATGAACTGTTCTAGAATTATAGGAGATAAAACATGCAAGACAGCTAGATGTATTCAATAATTCTGGATTGGATCTTGGACCGAAAAAAAAGGACATTATTGGGAAGGTTGTCAAAACTTTAGCATTTGCTGTTTGCTAGATAAAGTGTGTTTTAATTTGGTCATAGTTCTGTGGTTAGAGTTAGAGAATATCCTGGGAAGATATATATTGAGCATTTACTCTCAATGGCTCATAATAAAGAATAATAATGTGCTTGAGAGAAGAAACAGAGAGAATCCAAATGCATCAAAAATAAGTGGTGATGTCATATAAAGAGCATTGTGCCCATTATGACATTTTCTCAATTTTCTGTAGGTGTGAAATTCTTCAAAATAAGAAAGTAAAAAAAAATAAAAATAATTAGAGTCAAAAGTTGTCATCAAATTCAACGTGGAACATAATTTAAGGGTACTTCAAAAGTCCATGAAAAATGAAACTAAAAGATAAGTTTATTTTGCAGCAAAACAATTTTTTGAAATCCATGCATAACTTTTTCATGAACTTTTTGAAGACTCCTCAAATATGATATCTATACTGAATGTGTACTAGTCAGTGAATCCTATAATTGTGAAAGATCGATTTTACATTGCCCATCAGAACACAGATTTATTTATGTGTATGTACATATAAAATGGAAACAAGCAATTCACAAAACAATACCTATTCTCACATTTCCTTACTCATTTTCGTAGATGGTATTATATTGTATTTGTGTTGTATTCTACTCTTTTCTATTCTATTCTACTGTATTTCACTTTTTGAAAACTTCTTATTGCCTTGCATTGAATTTATTCCATGATCCTCTAATAGGTCACAAGCCACAGTTATATATGGTGAATTTTGCAAATCAAGTGAGATATTAATGGATTTAGCAGCAGAATCACACTGATTATGGTTATATGATATATATCTACTAAGGAAAGTGAATTAAAGTTATGTCATTGAGAAAGATACAGTATGTAAAAAGAGCATTCATGCAAAGTTGCATAGCTAATTTGTTCTTTTGACTTTGATATTTTTAGAAATCAGTATACTTATCCTATAGAGAACAAAGAACAATAGTTTGGTAAAAATAATCGTATAAGAGTTTTTTAATATTGATTCCTAAAAATAGTTATAGTTTAAATCTAATTGCATGAGTTTCAATTAATTTAATATTTGATACATTTAAGCATTTGCTTGTACATCATGGCATGGCATTAGATATCAAACTATAGACATAGTTCCAAAGGATCTATATTTTTTTCTATAAGACAACTTAAAAATTATATCCCCAATAATAAAGAGTATGAATAGTTGTTTGAGTTTTCTATGGGACGGGCTCTTTTCCAAGTGGCATATAAACCTCACCTCATTTATATCATCAAGCAAGCTTTTGAGATTACTTCAATTAAACTTAATTTGCAGGAAAGAAACTGAAGCTCAGGGACATGAAACTCCTAAGACCACACAACTAGTCTATGATAAGGTTAGGATTTGAACCCAAGTCCTTTTTACTCCAATGTTTAAATGCAAATATCTTCAACAGCATATAATATAAACTGGAAGATGCAATTTATGTAATTTCCCTTAGAGTTTCTGGAGGAAGTGTTACTGCCCACACCTTGATTTCAGACATTTGGCCTCCAGACCTGAGAGAGAATAAATTACCATGGTTACAAGACACCCAGTTTTTGGCAATTTGTTATGGCAGCCCTAGAAAATTAATATAGGCAGCCTTTCAAAATGGAGATATGACCTCAATAGTCAAGCTTTTCCCTACAACCTCAGTAGAGAAGCAATTTTAAGATTTAAAAACAAAATCTGAGGTTCAGGAAGCACAGTTTTCAAGGAAATTTACTGAGACCTATATTATCGAATTGCTAGGTGCAAACTCAATATTCACCATATAATACATAAGGATTTGTATATAATACTAATAGAAAGATATGTCTTTTTATAGAGTTAGTGCTTCATTTCACATATAATTCAATAATAACATGGTTATAGATTCTTGAACAAATTCTGTGGCAGAGATTAATCTTGAATTTGTTTCATGTGCACTTTGGTGACTATGGAAAAATTATAGCAGGCCAAGTCATCAGTGCCATTGCTGTAAGAGTATCAGCTCAGAGGCAGGGGCCAGCTGCTGCTAAGTCATGAACAGGGTGAGTAAAAAGGAAAGGTTTTCTGTGGCCCTGGCTGTGCTCAGAACTCCAAATCCAGTAAAACAAACACACCTAGCAAGGGGTTCCCATGACTGCAAAGCACTCAATGCTTCAAATCAAAAGAATGAGTTGGGATATACGTTTATAAAGCCAGGATCCAATGCAAGAATTGGAGCTTTCAGTCAGCATATCTAATGTTTCACACTCAAAAATTGTGAATGAAATTCTTTTGAAATCTCTTGAATTTTAAAAATATTGCCAACTAATTCAGTTTAAATAACACCGTGCAGGTTTGTATGGAGCATCATCTATGCTTCCTGGACCACGGGGCGCCCTCTGTTGGAATAGATTCTCCTTTCCAATTGGGTTTGAGAGCTGCAAGAATCAGGCAGTGAATGTGGAGCCTGGACCTAGGTAAGAATTTTAATCTTCCTCAAATGCAGGTGGCACTTTACAATACAGAGCTGAGCTCCACCATTATTCCTTCACAGGATCAAAAAACAAAAACAAACAAAACTCAAGTAAAATAAAAAACTCTACCAAAGACAGGATATTCAGGGACTATGTTTACAGCTTAGCTATCCACAGTTTATAAGATTAAGGGAGATGGAAAATTTTCTTGCTCTGTTGCTTAAGTTTGAGAATTTGGACCATGGATGCCTGGACTAATTTTGTATCCATTCATTTTTGTTCCTGGAGATACTGATATCTTGGCAGAATTGTTTCTCAGTTTCCAAGGGTCAATGAGACAACCTAATTTTAATTAACTGCAACAGGAAAAGGCTGAAGCTGTTAGGGAATGGCTATTAAGAAGAAACGTAGAAAAGCTAGACCTTCCACTACAATAGCACTGGGGCGCTGGGTACCTCTGTTTCTGTTTGTGAGGAATCCAGAGTTGGAAGCAGCCATGGATCACAGGAACTTACTGAGCCCTTGAATGTAGCTGGTTCAAACTGACACATGCTGTTAATAGATGCACACTGGATTTCAAAGACTTGGTCCAAAACCAAGAAAGAAAAAAGTAACATATCTCATGTTGAAACAAAAATATTTTGCACATATCAGGTTAAATAAAATATTTGTTAAAGTTACTTTCACCTGCTTCTTTAATTGTTTTTCATGTTGCGGCAAAATTTACAATTACCTGTGAATTACATATATGGCCTGCATGTGAAACTCACATTTATTTCTATTGGATAACATTGCTTTCGATGGATCATTAGTTACATAGCCGTTTGATATGGATCCAAAGCTTAAATTAGTGGTTAATGTTTCATGTGGTATCTGAATAGCAAAGTGTCATGTACACCATAGCACAGTTTATTTTTTATGAATTTGGCAAATACATTATTTGACATTATGAACACACCTTTTGCATAACAGGTATTTCTTATATGAGACATCTACAAAAATTTCATTTAAAGTGTACATTTAAAAAATTATGCATCAACCTCAAAAAATTTTTGCACTACAATGAGCTTATCCTTTAATTCCAATTTTCCATGAAAATTTTGAAGGTCCCTCATGAATATTTATTGCACATATTTTGTGTCAAATGTCAAAACATGAGTTAGCTGATGAATGCCTGTCAAAGCAATCTTCACTTAGATGAGAAAGTATAATTGTAAGTCATAGCAGAAATTTTAGTTTACACGCTGCATTAGCCACTTTAATCTACACAGAATATTCTCTATAATGAATTTCCATGTGACAGCACCAAGTCCAGATGTAACATTTAGATTATTGGTAAGATTTTTAGATTAATTTATCATGAATGAAAGAGATATTTGTCTCTCACACAATTTAATTTGCATTCCCTTTTTAGAAATCTTAAAAGCCCAATAGAGGGAACAGTAATGGACATTAAACCAATTCAAAGTTGTAAGCACTTAATTTCCTCATGTAACATGGTTGTCTCTTGAATACAAATGGATACATTAATTTGAAAAGAAAGTACACTTTTTGGTTGGCAATGAAGGAAATACTTGAGATTGTACTATTGAGACAAGTGAAGAATCACTTGTCAGAAAATGGTTTCCAACACAATATTCAAATATTGTCAATTTGGGTTTAAATTATAGGAAGAGTTGTTGTATCCTTACAGGAAGACAGAATTTAAATGAATGATATTACTAAGGTGTGCATAATGTTTTTAGTATTATTTTATATACAGTGCTATTTGGGGGTGTTTTTGTAATTGTCACGATCTAATGGCATTTATTTAGTCTATGTTTTCTTCTTTACATTCTGCTAAAATTAAAGAATTGTAGACTTTAATATTTGGGTGGAAAAGTGTTTATAGCCAAACTCTGCCAAAGTCATACTGACTCTGATTCCAGAGAATTATTACCTGGATGCTTTTGTTTCAAACCATTAGCATTAAGAAATTCATGATCCCATACAGAAGTTCACATCTTACAATCACTTGCCAATTTCAGGCTTTTCTCATTGACAGCTGTACTCTTTACACGATTTCACATTCGAGTTCAAGAAATAGATGTGAAGGGAGGTATCACTTGCTATGAGATGTGATAAATTCCAAGTAGTTCATAGGAACATTCCAAACACTTTTGAGTGAATAATACTGAAATAATTAAAAAAATCCATCATCCTACCTAGTCAGGTGATGCAATCTTCTGCTCTGATGTTTCAAGTCTGCTGGCTTAAGAAGCTTCATAATAGGCCGGCGCCGTGGCTCAATAGGTCCAGCTGGGGTGCCGGATTCTATCCTGGTTGCCCCTCTTCCAGTTCCGCTCTCTGCTGTGGCCCGGGAGTGAAGTGGAGGATGGCCCAAGTCCTTGGGTCCTGCACCCTCATGGGATACCAGGAGAAGCACCTGGCTCCTGGCTTTGGATCAGCGCAGTGCGCCAGCCACAGCGGCCGTTGGAGGGTGAACCAACAGTAAAGGAATACCTTTCTCTCTCTCTCTCTCTCTCACTGTCCACTCTGCCTGTCCAAAAAAAAAAAAAAAAAAAAAAAAAAAAAAAAAAGCTTCATAATATAAAGTATCTTAGATAAGTTCCTTAGTACTAACTTGGTTATTTGTACTGAGACTTCATTTAATTTCAAAGAAACTCTGCTTTTCTGTATTCTAGGCATTGCCATATGGACTCAGATTTAATTTGTTAGAGGAGTTATTCTAGTTTAAAACATTTACAGGGCACTAATTTGATCAAACTCCTCACTTTACCAAAACAGCCCAAAAGGATCTGTAGAGGATATACAGAGAAAATGACAAACAGTTTATTCTCAGGAGGCTTGTCAGTAAGTTGAGAAGAGCAGATATATTCAGTTTACGTGGAAGGATAATGGTCTGTAAGGAGTCGGGTCAGTGTGGTGATCAAGGACATGGACTTTGTATCCTCACTCTCTCACTTACTGGATGTTTGTCTTAGATAAGCCATTTAATCTCACTGAGCCTCATCTGTAATCACAGTACTGTAAGAATTAAAAGAACATTTATGAAGTTTGAACAGTTGTTGTTGCATAGCAGGCTCCCATTAATTATGTACAATACATGAATTTTGATACCCATTCAAAGATAGAAGGGAATGAAAATTTTTATTAAATTTTGATTTGTTTATAATACATTAGAAAAATTGGTGATTTAGGATTTGAAAAGCAATAGTCTCTTATTCAATTAAAGCAACCCCAATGTCCCTGAATCAAAACTCAGAGATTTCAACTCCGTAACTGTTTATTCTAATATTTTCTTTCTTATTTCAAAGTATCAACACAGATTACTGGCTCTTTCTTTTATTGTGACTATGATCATCAAAAATTTCTTTTATATTTCAAGGAGCTAGAAGTGAGATTTTGAATCTCCTCATCATAAAGAGTAGATGTGTTCTATTTACATGGAAGGATAATGGGTTGATATATATCAGAGAACAGATATTAAGGAGTCAAGGCAGTGTAGTGGTTACATATTTAATGTAGTGAATATGCTGATTATACTAATGATGTCATCATTACACATTGTATACATGTATCAACACATTACATTTTACCCCCATAAAGATGTTTAATTGTGGATCAATTAAAATCAAAAAGAATGGGACAGGGCTTGTGGGGCAATGGATTAAGCCACCTCTTGGGAATCCCACATATATGTATTAGAGTACAGATTCTAACCCTATTTCCTTCACATCCTTGAAAGCAGCAAATAATCAAGTAAGTGTTTGTGTCCCTGCCACATACATGTGCGAGACCTGGATGGAGTTTTCAAGTTGCTGAGTTTTGCCTGGCCCAGCCCTGACTGTTCCAGGCATTTGGGTTGTGAACCAGTGATTGGATCATCTCCCTCTCTTTAATCTCTCTCTCTCTCTCTCTCTCTCTCTCTCTCTCTCATTCTGGCCTTCAAGTAGATGAAAATAAGTAAATAAAGATTTTTAAATATCAAAAAGGAAAAGGAACACTTTTAAGCAGTGAATAAAATGGGTCCTGTGTGGCAATGACTGTTTATACCCATATGAAAAGCTTCTGCATTCAGGCCAAATTTGAAACAACACTCTATCTCTCATACACTCTCAAAGCACACATCCTCGTAAGACATAAGCAAGAAATAGATGTTTTCTGAAGATGTCTGGGAGACACCAGAAAGGTCCATGGCATTCCTTGTGCCCAAACTTCATGGACTGTTCTTTGAGACAACTGTCATTCTCTTCCATCTCTTTCTGCTTCCCACTCCTCTCAGGATCGGCCCCTACAGCTCAGGCAGCACTGGTTTCACCATCTGGCTCCCCACAGATCCCCACATCCTGCCTCCACCTAAAGTTCCAACATGCTTATGGTTTCCTGCTCACACTCATTGCTCATCTCCATGAGGAACTCTCCTCATTTAGTGGGGAGGAGGCTATAAAACATTTATCCCTTTTGAAGAAGCAGCTTGTGGTGGAAAATGTCTCACTACCAAGCAACATCAGAGGGTTAGTGCTGGATAAGCAGGCCTGGTGGAGACTGTTGAGCTTGTTCAGTAGGCATTAGAAACCACGGCAAGCTTTTGGGTCAGCAAAGTAACAGAATCTGTGAAATATTTCTAAAAAGAACCTACTTGGGTTGGTTAAAACAATTGGAAATGGAATCAAGAGGTCTGAATTTCTTTAATTTGTTCTAAAGAAAATTGTCCTTTTTTCTTTTTGAGTTTGAATCTTTCCAGTGTAGCAGAGGTTTGAGTTCAATGATTTATTCTTTGTTTCAGATCCAAAATCCCAAATCTTAAAGTAGTTTACCAGATGTCACACCATCCTGTAGATACAGAGTTGAGACAACAAACCCAAGCTCAGGTGCCTAGAGGCTGAGTGGGGTGCCTCTAGAGAGCTTAAAAGTCTTGTGTTCCTAGCATTCTCATGGCTGGACAGATGGATGAGATCTCCTTCATGACTTTTTCTTCACAGTGTGACAATCAAGGTTGGATTGTGTTGCTCTGTTATGCAAGATTTTATGAAAACCGTAGGGTCTGAGCTTTGCCCTGCTGCCCTCTCTGCAGGCCATCTAGCCTTTCCAGGTAAGGGCACAGGGATGGAAAGACATGGCTGACCATGTTCCCTGTGCTGAGCTATGTCCATAGTCCTACCAACACCCCGGGAGCTGAACCATCTGACCATTACAGATAACTAATGTAGAATGTAGAGGAGTGAACCAACTTTCCCAATTCCTACAGAAATGGCTGATACCAAGTCTAGAGATACTCATTTAGATGACAACTATTTTTTTTAAGGTATGAGGAAGAGAATACTTGCTCTAAAATCAGAAGTATGGTTCTTAGGGGAGGCTATGGTCGAGTGAGATCCATGAAAGGGCCCTTTTGGATAAGGTAGGAAAGATCACATCTTGTTCTAGGTGATTTACAGAAATAATATGATAATTATATATTTGATTTACATGGTTATCTTCATCTATGTTTTATTTAAAGTAAAAGATTGTGAAAATTATCCAAAACTCATCAGGATATTAGTAGTGTGGGTAGAATTTGACCCCAGTCACAATACTACAAAGTCTCAAAACCATTCTGCCACATTTGGCAGTAAAAATCTGCCGATTAATACTAAAAACTTGGGCCAACTAAAGGAGAAAACCCTGGAGGTTCCCTATTACTCTTCATCAGTTTTTAATTCGATATCACAGAGGCACCCAAAAAGACAGTCCTATTTTTAAATATGAAATTGAATAATGAGCAACAACTCAACTAAATTAAGTACTTTGTGTACTAATTCAAAAAAAGAAAAAGAAACACCATATGGTATAAGCTGCTTTTTTGAGTGAAATATTCATTCACAATCTTACACCAGGAGTCCACTGGTCCAGCATGTTCAGCTTTTTATTTATGTTGTGCTGGGCTTTTAGTTACTCCAAGATAATAGGATTTAAGTCCCTCATACAGCGTGGTTTTTTTTTTTTTTTTCCTGAGCTGTTGAATATTTTCCTTCAAAGTAAATTTGTGCAAAGACCTTTATTTCATGCCTACACTGGGCAGTGCTTGACGGAGAGGAAAAGTCAAGAATTGACTTTACATCCTATTGAAGTTCATGACTTCCCTGCTGTTTAAAAAACATTTTAAAAATAGGAGACCATTAATTACTAGGATTCTGATTGTAATTGCCTGGTCTCAGAATTGATGAACAAAGCCATTTTGGAAAGCAATCAATTTGAAATCTAATTTGTTGGCGAAATGAACCATATAAACAAAATGCCACTTGCAGTTTGTCTAAAATGAGATGTGCTTAACGAGCCCATCATCTTCTGCGATCCTCATCACTATGGGTCGCAGCTACCTCAAATGCCATCAACTGGATCCAGGGCACAAAAACTGAAATAGAAACCTGCACTATGAGCTGTATGAAATGGGAAACAGATGGCATTGCCATCCCTGTAGGATGTCTTTTAAGGGCAGCTCTCGGGTGAGAGCAGAGTGGCTTCTGTGATCAAGGAAGTACAGTAACACAGTCATCCATCCTGTGTCCTGCACCCAAAGTAGCCAGGATGTTTAAGAGAACTCATTCCATTCACAGATGTTCAGAATACAAAAAAAAAAAGTGCAAGAAACTAGATTTGGCAAGAGGATATAAATTCCTTTTCATGAAATACACTACACTCAGAGATACACATCTATGTGTAAAAGTATATAGTAGGTCTATGAAACAATTCATATGTGCATACATATACATAAATGTGTGTATATACTTATATGTATATGTGTATCTATCAGTATGTCTATATATACTGCTTTGTGGAACAAAATTTGCCATAGCACTCTCTTACTCTTTCATTATTTAAAGGACAATGAATTTTGCCCATATGGGCTGCCGGCACTGCAGGCGGCCTCTATACCACAGCACTGGCCCCAGGAAAATGAATTCAAAAGTCTTTGCTAAGTCATTTTTGGTGACTTACTGCATCTTTATTACTAATACATTGTGGCTTCTTGAACTCTATTATAAACGAACTGTTATGTTTGCAAGTATGAGTTAATCTTGGACTTAAATGTATCATGTAATAATTTAAAATTTGATAGGCTATGTGTTATTTAGTATTATTTCATGGCCTTACTTATTTAACTTGAATCATTTGGCCTATATAAACTAGGGATTACTTGGAAATAGAGTCATTTCAGGACTTTGTAACACAAGTTTGGGGGTGGTAGATGGAGCTAGAGGAGTATCAGTCAGCCACTTCAGAGAGAAAAGTCCTTCTTAGTCAAATATCTCATGTGTGTATCCCAGACCAAGTGCAGCAGAAATAACATGTGAGTTGATGATGATGCTGAATGAGGGAGATGTGCTGCCTGTATCTCCCAGTAACACTGAATTAAGCTGGTCTTTCGATAAGCAAAAGGTTTTGTTACTGACCAATAAGGAAGAAGGAGAAATAACTCAAATCTGCCTCTATGTTTACTGGCTCAGGGAAAGTATTCATGGGCATGGTAGGAGGGAGGTATTATACAGAAATGCTGGTGAGGCAAGTTCTTATTGGAGGGGCTTGGGATCAATCAAGTCAGGACTTTGGTATCATGTTTTAGAGTTCCTGAAAAAGCAGGGGATTAAATGGGTGGTCTGATGTCAATGACAAATGTGTTTTCTAAAAGATCTCAACTGGGAGTTTTATATCCTATGGAAATTTATTATGAGTCAATAGAACCTTGCTACTCAAAGCCATGGACTGGAAACATCTGATTCTCTGTGGTGTGATAAGGAATGCAACATCCTGGCCCCACTCAGGCCTCCATTATAAAAATCAGCATTTTCAAGTCGATTAAGAAACTCTTCCTTAGAGAACTCTTCAAAGTCACTCCTTCAGAGAGCTGGCAATCTTCCTTGGTCACATGAAACAAGAATCCTCAGTTATCCCAAGAACTAATTGTTCTTTCATTCTTTTAGATAACACCAGAAATTACCTCTTTTTTCCTAGAGTTGCTTCTAATTTCCAATAATTAAATCTAACTGATGGCAAACAGGATAGCAGAAACAGACAAATGTATGTGTCCTTTTGTGAAATGATAGAAAAGTGAAAAATGAAAAGTGAGTATGAAATGAAGCAGAGACACTAAAATTGTGCCAAATATTGACATAAACTACATATACACATGTGCATATACACACAATATCCACACACACTACATTCAGAACTAGGTCCAGGAGTATGTCACAAGAGTGTTATGAGTTCTCCTTTTTGTTTTCTCTAATGTAATTTGAGCTTTACATTTTTAATACTTTATTAAGGAAAATTAAAGTAGATATAAAATTAGGAAAGATAGTACAGGAAATCTCCTGTGTCCTTTTTTTCAGATTCAACAGCTATCAGCATGTTACCAAGCTTATGTAACATGCCACCTCTACCCCTCCTTTATCTTTTCGTGTGGGAAAGTTTTTAAAAGGCAAAGCTGGGGCACAGTCATTTCATTCATAAATACTTCAGCACGAGCATATCTCTCTTTTTAAAGATTTATTTATTTGGCCGGCACCGTAGCTCACTTGGCTAATCCTCCGCCTGCAGCGCCGGCACCCCGGGTTCTAGTCCCGGTCGGGGCGCCAGATTCTATCCCGGTTGCTCCTCTTCCAGTCCAGCTCTCTGCTGTGGCCCAGGAGTGCAGTGGAGGATGGCCCAAGTGCTTGGGCCCTGCACCCCATGGGAGACCAGGAGGAAGCACCTGGCAGCTGGCTTTGAATCGGTGCAGTGCGCCGGCCATGGTGGCCATTTGGGGGGTGAACCAATGGAAGGAATACCTTTCTCTCTGTCTCTCTCTCTCACTGTCTAACTCTGCCTGTCAATAAAAAAAGATTTATTTATTTATTTGAAAGTCAGAGTTATGGGTGTGGGGTGGGGTGAGGTGGGAGAAGTTGTCCATCCAATGGCTCTTTCCCCAAATGGCTGCAATGACCAGGGTTGAAGCCAGGAGCTAGGAGCTTCATCTGTTCTCCCAAAAGGGTGACAGGGACACAAGCACTTGGGCCGTTTCTGCTACATTTCCCAGGCCATTAGCAGCAAGCTAGATTGGAAGTGGAGCACTTGGAACACCAACCAGCACCCTTATAGAATGCCAGCATCAGAGGTGGTGGTTCCACCCACTATACCATGACACCAACCCCCAGCATGAACCTTTAACTTAGAGGCACTGTTTGACTAGAACTAACAAACTTAATAAGTCTTTCATATTTAAGGATACGTAATTCATATTAAATTTTTCTCAGTGTTCTCAAAGAAGTTTTTTGAATAATCAGGACCTAAATATGAATTACTTATTGTACTGGCTTTGCTTCAACTTTTAATTTTTTGGGTTTTGTAATTGTAGTCCCTAGACTCAATTTGCTTTTTCATGTCACTGTTTTGCTGAAGAGACTGGGTCTATTTTTTCTCAAACTAGACTTGGCTGATTGCTCTATAATGATGTTTAGTGCATTTCTCTCTCTTCTGCATTTACTCATCAGCCAATAAGTTAACTTCTAAGAATTTAAACCACTTTCTACTCAAAAATATTCATACTAAATAGTCTGTTTATTCACATTTATTCTTAGATGGCATATCTTTTTACTTCCTTTATATGGCTTGCAAAACTCATTCATTCCTTTACTCATTCTTTTAACAAAACTTTATTAGGAAATGGGATGAAACTAGGATGTGAAATAATGTCATATAGTTATAATTTGAATACTCATAGTTCAGTATAACAAGTGATTAACTTCATGTGGACTTAACTGGAGCCTTCTGATACTGTGTCTTTTTCCTATACCATCACAACTGTCAGGTTCTCTCAAAAGGTACCTTCAGAAATTTGAAAAGTCACTTCATGTTTCCCCTGGGGTTGTCTCCCTCGTGGTTGAATGCCTCTAATTCTCCCAAGATTTTCTCAAATGATATGGTTTCTGAGCTCTCACCTCTTGTTTTGTCGATTTTTCTTTTTAAAATAAAGTGCATGGTTTCTGGAATGACTAAATCTGCTCTGAGATAAAACGTAAAATGGATTCATTCAATGAAAACTACAAAAGGCATTACAAGCACACAATAGCCAGATACATGGTAGATAGTTGAGAAAAGACAAACAAGTATGGGTTCCCATGGAAAAGATATGTGAGAATAGGAAATGACAGTATGTTGTGATAACACATATAGGAAGTGAGCATAGGTTGTTTAAGAAGGTTCTTACTATATGTTGGGGGATGGGTGGGTGTGGGGAGCAACTCGGACTAGACTAAGTTACTGGAATTAAGACTTATTCTATGCATCTGCTCTCCCACAATATGGTGCTGAGAGAAAGAGACAAAACAACTTCTACGCAGCTGCCTCTCGCCAACTTGACTGATAAGCTGCAGGAGCTGATCCTGCTCCTGATTGGAGGAGAGCAGCGTGCTCGGTGTGTGGGTAGCAGAGTTGGGATTGGTGGAAGAGGACTATAAAGGAGGAGAGAGACAACATGCACCAGGAACATCCGGATAACATCTGAGCAGCCCCCGAGAGAGCCGGCCGGCGGTGTGCCACTCCTCCGCGGAAGTGGGGGAAGTGGCAGGGGGAGCCACCCCTCCACGGAGGTGGAGGGGTCAGCAGCCAACCCAGGAAAGACCAGCAGCAAACCCGGGAAGGGCCGAGCAGACAAAAGAACAGCGCAGGGTCCAGTGTTGTTCCTCCGCTAATGGGGGAGCGACAGGTGGGATTTATTTTGATGAGCAGGTAGTTCAAAGTGAGGAAGAATTAGCTAACTACATAGAAAGGGAGATGTGCCTGAGCTCAGAAGTGTAGAAACTAATGCTTGCTTGATATGATTAGATCATAATGTTGAGTCCAGTGTTGGAGTTCTATCACTTTTCATGGTCTGAATATCCTGATTCCAAGATCGGACCACTGTTCATCCATGTTTGGGTTGATGTCCCTGTCACTCATTCATTCATCCAGCAATTATTTATTAAGCTACTACTTGGTGTGAGATTACAGTCCTGAATTAAATAGACCAGATCTCTGCTCTGATAGAAATACAAGTGTGATTCACTGTGTGAAGAAAGAAAAAAGTAACAAGAAAGTATATAAGTCCCGCAAAACATTTTTTTAGTTGGATCTGAGGAGATGAAACAGATCTCAAACCTGACTAACAAAAAGGAAAAATTCATGCAAATACCTGCGTAATGGACAGATCTCAAATTAAGACTCAATTTAGCTCATAAGAGAGGTTTGAGGGTAACGCACAATGTGGAGAATTGCACAAGAGATGCTCAAAGCAATAGAAAAGATCTGGATCCTACAAGGTGGTGATGTACATGCTAAGATGATTTTCTTTTATTCTAAAAATGTGAGAGCTAACTTGATTGCACATGAGACCAGCTTTAAGCAGGGCAGTAATACCATTTAATTCACATTTAAGAAAGACCAATCTGGCCACTGTGTAGAGAATAGATTGGTTGGGGATGGTGGTTGGGGGAGCATTCCCAGAAGCCAGGTTAGTGAGGCAGAATAAGATGCTGTGTAAATTCAGGGATTTGAGAGACGGCGCCAAGGGAGGCAGTGATATGCAAGCTTAATGTGGGCAGTGCTAGGATAGGGTTGCATGAGATAGGGATGCTCCTAGCAAGAAAACTCCCAGAGGCAGCAGCCTGGGGCCACTGCACAGAAGGAAACAGGCAAGGGAGGTCCCAGGGAAAGGAAGGGAAACCCAGAAGGGGCCTGCATGTCTAGGTGATGTCACTCAGCACCAAGGTGGGGAGTCTACAAGTCGAGAGTTGTGAAGGGCAGCAGTTCAGGGTCTTTATAGCTCCAGGGTTGTCTTACTTATGGTTAGCAGATGCTAGGTACAGCTTTATGGAGTATGTAAAACAGATTGGCTCTAAATGGCTGAGACTGGGAATTTGTGGGATATACATATATAAAGCAACTTGAGTACCTAAGAATTTGAATTTCTCACCAGTGTGCTTTGGCCTAGAGGTCCTAGTCTGCTTTGAGGTTGGAAACAGCATGAAATAGTCTAGCCCATTTATGTAATAGATCGAGTTAGTAGAGGTAGAGAAGAGTTGGCAGCAATATGTGCTGGGAGTACAAACACATAAATAAGAGGAAGAAGAAAATTAAGGATATTTTTTAAACTGTTGTGTGCTGTTATTTGCTGAGAAGAGAAACGTAATGGGAGGCATCTGTAGGTGTTGTGTGTGTTTGTGTTTGTGCAGTAAAGAGATCAGTTCTAGAATGTTGACATGATGATGAAGTTTGAAGATCATCCTTCAGTCACTACCAATTCCTAGTCAGCAGAGAAGAAAGCACAGGCCATCACACATCTGAAACACCCACCCAGCTCTGGCAAACATCCCAGGGCAAGCACCTCACCTTGCAGTCAGGGTTACTGGAGGGAAAGATGAGGAGGGTGAATCTATTGATATCAATCTATTTCACCTCAAAACACAGTTTCAATGGAAGAAATTACAGGCATGAGAGTGCTTTGCTATGTCTCAGGTGAGGTGGCTTGGATTTTAAAACATTCCCTCTAAATCCTATTCAGTATAATAAGGAAAGAAAAATAGCCACTTGGAAACAAACAACAGGAAAAAACAGTTTTTGTATAAAGACAGAAAAAGGAGAGAAGAAAGACTCACTAAATTAAGCTCTTCCTGACCTGACATGTATCCATTTCCACCTCTAAGTCAATCAGGCACAAGGAACATCTTGACCCTAACCACAAATGAGCCCATCTAACTTGTTGGGACTTCTCAATCTGCCCATATGCCCAGAATAACTCAATGTGACTGATTTGTGATTTTCCAGGGGTGGCAGTAGTAGGCAACCAACCACATCTTTGCAGAACACCCAGCCAGTGCAAACCAAAGTCTACCAAGGAGGATAAATCACAATTGTAGGCCCATAGAGAGAAGTGCTGTATGTGGAGGAGAAATCACCATGCGTTCCCAACCCCATGGTAGTATCTATTGAGCTCCTGATGGACAGCTGGCTGGCAGAAACTCTTCCAGCCACAATGTCTCCCTTCTATTGTACTATAAGCTCCTGATAAACATTGGATGCATGGCACGTTGGGCTCTTGGCAATTGCTATATACAATGAGACAAAGAATTTAGGATCCATAACTGCATGGCATATTGTCTACAAAATAATACCAAAGAATCTATTTTTCAAAAGCTAGAAGAATAAGTGAATTAAGATGTAGAATACAAGGTCAATGTACAGAACCAACCTTGAACAGCTGGAAATTGAAATAAAGACACTATTTACAATAATCCTAGACACTTGAAAAACTTAGGGATAAACCTAACAAAGTAAGTGAAAGATTTCTAGACTGAAATAAGCAAATAATGCTGTGAAAAATCAAAGAAGACATACCACTTAGCATAGCTAAAAATAATTATAAAAATAGATATGGAGATATTATGCAAAGCCAAAGTTTCAGAACATTTAGACTTCCTGTCCATCACTGGTGAGATACAAAAGCATGTTACCACTTGGGAAAGCAATTTATCAGTTTCTCACAAAATTTAATATGTATTTATCTCAAGAACCAGCCATTGTATCTCTAGGCATTTACTGGAGAGAAATTCAGGCAATTGCCACACAAAAACCTATTTGCAAATTTTTATAGTAGCTTCATTCATAATCACCAAAAACTGGAAACAACTTAACTGCATATCAAACAGTATATGTAGCAGCAAATTGTGGCATTTCATACACTGGAAAATGACCCAGCATTAAGAAAGGAAATAATATTGATATAGAAATTAACCAAAAACAATCTTGAATGCATGGAAATGAAAGAAGCAAGGAACAAAAGGCTATAGATGATTTGATTACGTTTTATGACATACTAAAAGGAAAATATTGTAAATACAGTAAATACACACATGGCTGATAGGAAATGTATTTTGGCAAAAAAAGGTGAACTAAAGAAGTGCAACTCATTAAGAATATAGTTGTGTTAAAGATTTATATGCATTTGTCGGCCGGCGCTGTGGCTCACGAGGCTAATCCTCCGCCTTGCGGCGCCGGCACACAGCGGTCTAGTCCCGGTCGGGGCGCCAGATTCTGTCCCGGTTGCCCCTCCTCCAGGCCAGCTCTCTGCTGTGGCCAGGGAGTGCTGTGGAGGATGGCCCAGGTGCTTGGGCCCTGCACCCCATGGGAGACCAGGATAAGTACCTGGCTCCTGCCATCGGATCAGTGCAGTGTGCCGGCCGCAGCGCGCCGGCCGCGGCGGCCATTGGAGGGTGAACCAACGGCAAAGGAAGACCTTTCTCTCTCTCTCTCTCACTGTCCACTCTGCCTGTCAAAAAAAAAAAAAATTCTTCAAGGGTTGTTATGAAATACAATTATCATAGATCTCTACACTCTAGTTTCCTCCAGCCACAGGCAAGTCAAAGTGAGTAATGGTAAAGCTCATTGAAAGGTGTGGGTTCTTTTCCCATTAGCCCTTTGTTGTAGATTCCTAACTTACCTTTTAGACAGAGAACATGGTCTACACATATGTATTCCTTTGAAGTATATTGAAATGTACCTTTTCATACTTTAGATGTGATCAATTGTGTAGATGTCTTATTCACACTTCAGAAATATATAAATATTCTCTTATGGGAACAGTCCTACATATTTTCATTCTTTTTTTTCCCAAATAAACTGTATACATATTTTTGCCTTCTTGATCTATAAATTATTAAGGACATTTGGATACAAGATATGTTAAATTCTCCTTTCCACATTGCAGACTGAACATTTTCTCTAGGTATGTCTTTCACTTCAATACTTCTGCAGCTGTATCAGAGCCCTTATGTAAGCTGGGTATTACACTTTTAACCACAGGGCTCACATTTTAAACTTTAGAAAAGTTAATTTAAAATATCTGCCTCATTATATTCTTATAGACTCATGTTTCTTATTCATATTTTCAATTCCATCTGTTATTTCTGCAAACATTTCAACCATAGCTACTTTATGTTCTGGATCTGATCATTATACTATTTGTAATCCTAAAAGTCTGTTTCTGTGATTTATTTCTCTACTCAAGGTACTTCTTTTTTCCTTAAAAATTGTTAAATATTAGCTTATAAACTTTTATTTGTGTGAATTTAATCTGCAGAATCTATGTGGTTCTGAGTTATGGACAAACTCCTTTATAGAGAATATACCTTTCCTGCTGCCAAGAAATTAGAGGTGTCACTATTCTTGGACCCTATGAAGTAATTTTTTGGCTTGGGTTTTCTAGACCAAAGAGTAGAGTAATTATACATGAAGGCAGACCTCACATACAATTACAATGGTTAGTAATTTTCCTTCCAGCGCCAAAGCCAAGATAAACAAATGTTTTTGTCATCTTCTTTGGTCAGTATAACACTTAGAAGTTCCAGACTTTACAATGGCATGTCCAGTCTAACTTCTTACCTTGCCCAGGCCATGGTCCTCTCCTGTGACAGTAAACCCCTAACCCTTAGGCCTCTGAAATCAGCCAACACCTCCTGGATGTATGTGTTAACATTATTCCTGTACCATTCTTGTTTCACTTCTTTTTTTTTTTTTTTTAAGATTTATTCATTTATTTGAAAGGCAAATTTACAGAGAGGCAGAGGAAGAGAGAGAGGGAACGGTCTTCCATCCACTGATTCACTCCTCAAATGGCTGTGCTGGGGCTGGACTGATCCAAATCCAGGAGCCAGGAGCTTATTCCAGATCTCCCACTCAGGCACACAGGGGGCCAAGTTGTTTTTCCAGTCCATTGGCAGAGAGCTGCATTGGTGGTGGAACAGCCAGGACTGGAACCGGCACCCATATGGGATGCTGGCATAGGTGGTAGTTTTATCTGCTACACCACCGTGCCGCCCTTCCGGGCTGATTTTGAATCTTGAATATTTCTTCTCCTTGAATATTGTATGACTTTATAAGATGAGGTTTTTTCAAGATGTGTCTGCTCCATTCTCAAGAAACATACTTAGAAATATTTGCATTTCAATATCCTTTCAATTTTAATTCTTTCTCCCCTGTTTCACCTGATAATAATACTCAAGCACTATTCCAGATACTGTACAGATTTTAGAGAACAACACCGATCTCAGCCTTGAGGAATGCATCATAAGAATTGTATTGTCTTATGATATAAGGTGGCAAGTTCAAGTGCCACAAGAGGAATACAAAGCAGGAACAAGAGGATGAATGGTCTGGAACATGCCATTTGGGGATAAAAAGAGGCTGACTCCTAAAAGTTATCACTACTTCCCTCTTCCTTAATGGAGTGGAACCTCTGCCCATGACATATGCCGTCCTTGCATGGCGGGTTCCTCTTTCTACTCTTTGCCTAGTTAATGCCATACTGCCTTCAAATCTAAACTGAGACATCTCTTTCCCAGAGAAATCTTCCACAACATCCTTAGAAAATTAAAATCCTTCTTCAATGCTTCTAATGCTATCTTCTCATGTTCACAATCTAATAGAGGTGTGATTTTAGAGTTGTTTGTGTAGTGAGTTTTATCTTCCCTTCTACAGTATGGCACCTAAGAGTAGAGATAATGGCTGATGACTGCTCACCAGAAATCCAAAGCACCTGGCGTTGTGTTTAGAAAACGTTTGTTTCTCAGTATACATTTTTGTTTTTAAAACTTTTTTCTGAGATTTCCATGTTATTTTTGTTTTTTTTTTTATAGATTTATTTATTCATTTGAAAGAGTTACAAAGAGCCAGAGGCAGACAGAAAGGACTTCCATCTGTTGGTTCAGTCCCCTGATGGCCGCAATGGCCAGAGCTTCACTGATCAGAAGTCAGGAGCCAGGAGCCTTTTCTGGGTCTCCCACACAGGTGCAAGGGCCCAAGAACTTGGGCCATCTTCTACTGATTTCCCAAGCCATAGCAGAGAGCTGGTTTGGAAGTGCAGAGCCAGGATTTGAACCGTTGCCCATATGGGATGCCAGCACTGCAGGCGACAGCTTTACCTCTACGCCACAGCACAGGTACCACCAGTATACATTTTTAAGGGGTTACATGAATCCCTTCAATTCTGTGTCATTTCCTGACTTTTTTAAATCAATGTATTTTCCTTTTTTTCTAGCTTTTATTTAATAAATATAAATTTCCAAATTACAGCTTTTGGATTACAATGGCTTCCCCCACCCCATAACTTCCCTCCCACCCACAACCCTCCCATGTCCTGCTCCCTCTCCCATCCCATTCACATCAAGATTCATTTTCAATTATCTTTATATACAGAAGATCAATTTAATATATATTAAGTAAAGATTTCAACAGTTTGTACCCACACAGAAACACAAAGTGTAAAATACTGTTTGAGTACTAGTTATAGCATTAATTCACATTGTACAACACATTAAGGACAGAGATCCTACATGGGGAGTAAGTGCACAGTGACTCCTGTTGTTGACTTAACAATTGACACTCTTGTTTATGGCATCAGTAATCACCCTAGGCTCTTGTCATGAGTTGCCAAGGCTATGGTAGCCTTTTGAGTTCACTAACTCCAATCTTATTTAGACAAGGCCATAGTCAATGTGGAAGTTCTCTCCTCCCTTCAGAGAAAGATACCTCCTTCTTTGATGGCCCGTTCTTTCCACTGGGATCTCACTTGCAGAGATCTTTCATTTGGTGTTTTGTTGTTGTTGTTGTTGTTTTTTTTTTTTCTTTGCCAGAGTGTCTTGGCTTTCCATGCGTAAAATACTCTCATGGGATCTTCAGCCAGATCTGAATGTCTTAAGGGCTGATTCTGAGGCCAGAGTGCTGTTTAGGACACCTGCCATTCTATGAGTCTGCTGTGCATCCTGCTTCCCATGTTGGATCGTTCTCTCCTTTTTAATTCTTTCAGTTAGCATTTGCTGATTTTATAGGTCTTTCTTTTTGTAGTTTTATCCAGTTCATTACTTAATGTATTGATTAATCAAGCATACAGCCTATTGTTATGACACAAGACAAACTCATTGGTCACATTTTTAGTAGCTTTGGCCATTGAGTCACCCAAAATTGGACAACTTTAGAGGCTCTAGTACTTACAGGGCTTGAAAGTGTGGGTGCTTATCCCCTCACTGCCTACATTAACCCTTGGCTCTTACCTCAACCTCAGTTGAACTTAGACATCAATAAAAGTCACAGAAGATAATGGCATACTTGGAGGTTAAACAACAATGGTAACAAAAATGAACTCTTAGTTTTTTCTAAACTATATAACTTATATATAAGGATCTGTTAGAAGTGTTCAGAAAATAGTTTCTGGATTCTGCTGTGAGGGCATTTTATCACTTTGCTATATTTATGCACTCATCAGACACACAGACACACATAATCTCAAATACTTTCATGACAAAATGAAAAGCAAGTGGCTGACACAGTGGCATAATGGATAAAGCTGCCGCCTGCAGAGCCAGCATCCCATATGGACACCAGTTCGAGTTCCAGCTGCTCCACTTGTGATCCAGCTCCCTGCTAACACTCCTGCAAAAGCAGTGGAAGATGGCCCAAGTGCTTGGGTCCCTGTACCATGTGGGAAACCCAGAAGAAGCTCCTGGTTCCTGGCTTCAGATTGGCTCAGCTCTAGCCATTGTGAGCATTTGAGGAGTGAAACAGAGGATGGAAGATTCTCTCTCTCTCTCTCTCTCTCTCTCTCTCTCTGCCTCGCGTTCTCTGTAACTCTGCCTAATAAATAAAAAAAAATCATAAAAAAGCTATATATAGATCACTATTTAGAAATGATAAAACTGGGTTATGATATGGTGGACCAAAGAGATGACATGAACTAGGTTAATTATTTTTCAGGATACAGTTTTTAAAATGTTTTAAAAATGTTTATCCAAGCAATGGGGAAAGGAAGAGAGAACACTCTAATCTGCTAGTATTTGTCTCAAATGGCCAGAATAGCATTCGAGGTGATCATAGGTGTTCATAGGTGCTTAATGATGCCAAAGGCAGAAACTGGGAACTCAACACAGGTCTCCATATGGTTGGCAGGGATCCATTTACTTTTACTGCCTATCAGGGTCCACATTAGTAGGAAGCTTGAATGAGGAGTCCCTGCCAGGAATTAAACCCACCCCAATGTGAGATACTGGTGTCTTAACCATTCCTCCAAACACCCATTCCAGGATATAATTTTTTGAAAGAGAAAGCTGTTTCATAAGGAGAAAGGATTCCCCTGGCTTGTGATGCACCTTGGTTAGGATATGCAGGATGATTGCCTCTGAGTTTGCCACTGGGCACAGTCTTGCCGTCTGAAGGGGATTATCAAGTCTGTGGCACCAGTCACAAGTCTCCATCTGATGCAATAAGCAACAAAGGAGCCACTGAGGAGTTGTGACCTCTGAAGTACTGTATTAAAAACAGAAGGCAGGAGAGCAGTTCTAGATGTATTGGGCTGAGTTTTATCTGCAGGCTGCAGATCTTCCTGATTCTTCCGGATCATCCACAAAACTGTCTATTGACTTTCTACTGCTGCCACGGACATTGAAGTTTGTGTTTGGAGAAGGAGGCTGAATAGGATGTGGCTATGACAACAAACAGAATTCTCCCTCCTGATGGCGTGAGCCAGGCTCTCAGAAGGCATAACACAGTTGTTAATGTTTGGTGAATAGCTTCAGTCACCGCAGAAGACTATTGGGGTTCCCATAGAGAAGTCATCAACACAGAGTAAGAATTCGGCCAATTATGCATCACCTCATCTGTCCTATTTAGATGGTAGCTCCATGCAGCAGGGACCATGTTTTTCTCTGTGTATTGAACAGTGTTTAGGAAATCCTTGGTGCTCAATAAATACTAATCAGGAGCTTGTTTCTTGCCCCTATCAACCTCCCACTGAGCTGATCTGAGAAAGAATTAGCTTTGAAGTTTCTTGTCTTTATGCCTTTTGACAAACAATATAGGGGCTCAGAGAAATGAGAAAGCACACACTGTCCTGGAGCTGTGCTTGGTATGTGCAGATGACAAATGTTGCAATGTACTGTAAAACGTTCATGGAAAATGGAATTAGAAGACAAGTGTATTATGGTGCAAAGATTTTTCAAAATGCATGAGTGGCCTTCAAAAACTTCATGTAACATATATTAGGAATAAAATTACACAAGGATTTCAAAAGCTTTAGCACCAAAATAAATTTATCTTTTAGTTAATTTTCCATATGCTTTTTGAAAAACCCTTGTGTCACCATTGTAATGTGGCTGAGGGTGATGGGGCATATTTAGTGGGACTATGTCATGAGAAAAATAATACTTCCATAAACATTGCATTCTGATTTCTCTCGGAATGAACACCCATTAATGCTACTATTGAGCCATCTTCTAAGCTGAGAGGTAGAACACAATAAGCTTTAGTTTATTTAATCATTCTTGGATTTTACCGCATACATATAGAAAGACAAAGTTTAGGTAGGTAGGAAGTGAGAAGATAGAATAAAAAAGTAAACGGGATAAGATAAGAAAGACTTTATAATTTGAGGGATAACCTGTGATGACTTTAATAAAGCTTTGGCTCTAGAGAGCTGTGTCTCTATTGACAAATGACTCTGCTTTTTATACTATAAAATGTCACAATTTTTGCATCATGGAAGACTTTATTCACACACCTTTTTATAGGCGTCTAGATTCAGGCAAAAGACATAGCAAATAATATACCACCAGTGAAATACGGCATCTGAATTACCCCATGCATGTAATTTGCATACACATGCGCACACTGTGCAGATATCTCCTCTACCACAAGAGAAATACATGATTTCCTTTACATATTAGGGAAAATTGCAAAGTGTTGTCTTTATTGAAGTCAAAATATCTAACTTTGCTAGACAGATAACTAAAGATGCTAAGAATCTTTAGAAAATGTTGTCATTGGTGAAATGATGGCAACTTTAGCTTTTTTTATACTCATAGCTGTGTGTGTGTGTGTGTGTGTGTGTGTGTTTCCTTCTCCTTTCTTCTCTCCATTTGAGCACTTCAATTATAAAAACTATTGCATCTTGAAGCTTACAAAGATGAAGGCTTGTCTATGACTTTGATTTGGTAAGCCACTAAGTGTCTCTAGCTTTGCATAACAAACAGAATGAGTGTAATTTTCTTTCCCTTTTTCTAAAGAAAGTATTTACATTTCTTTTAAGGAAAAAGTAAAATAGCTAAGTTATACTCTGGAAGGTAAAATAGTTCTAAAAATGATGATAGGAATTTAGGAATATCTTGGTCTAATGGTATTGGATAGATACTGGGGGATTTTTCTTTTCTAAAGTTGCCATTTTGTTGTTGGTTCCTTAAACTTCATCTATTCCTAAATTAAAGCCAAAGAGTAGGTTCTGAAAACTGTAATAACTAAAATGTGGATAGTCACTGAATACACCGAGTAATTTGTCACTTAACTAATGAGTCCTCAGGTTTAACTGCTGGAGTTACAGTGTCTTAGGCCTGAGCTGCGCAAGGGATCAGATGACGATTAGGTTTGTGTTCAGTGTTCTATGCCATATGTCCTTAAGAGAGTGACTGACAGATCAAAGGGATTCGAAACCCAATACATGTATTTTAATGGAAGGCTGAAGAAAGTGGAGAATATTTCACTCAGAACAAAGAAAGATGAGAAAATGCGTGAGTTGCAAAAATTAGATTGCCCATCACTGTAGTTGCCTATCATTGTAATCACTGGTTTTAAATCAAAATTTACAGTGACTTGGTACTGAGGATAGTTAAGTCAGCTATTTGGGTGATGAGCTTCTTGAAAATTTATTTTTACTTATTTGAAAGGCAGACACATACACATATACACATAAAGGGGGAGAGAGAGAGAGAGAGGAAGGGAGGTGGGAGGGAGAGAAAGAGAGAGACTAAGAAGAGACTGAGAGACAGAGAAAAAGAGACAGAGGCAGAGGCAGAGACAAGACAAGGTATTCTATCTGCTGATTCACTCCCCAAATGCCTACAACAGATGGTGCTGGGACAAGCCAAAGCCAGGAGGCCAGAACTCAAACTACATCTCCCATGTGAATGGCAGGGCCCCAATTGAGCCATCACCTGCTGCCTCCCAGGGTATGCATTAGCAGGAAACTGGAACTGGAATTGGAGTTAGGTCCCTGAACCTAGGCACTCTGATACGGGAAGCAAGCATCCTAAGTGGTATTTTAACTGCTGAATCAAACATCCACTGTTCTTTTCTAAAATAATTGGTAAGTATATCAATCCATGCCTGCCATTAAAACAAAAAATAGCTGAGACTGAGTAATTTATAGGAACAGAAATCCCCCACCCCCACCCATTTTTAAAGGCTGACAAGTCCAAAATCATGGCAAGCAAGTTTAGTGTCTGAAGTCCTATTCCATGCTTTCAAGTTTGTGTCTGATTGCTGTGTCCTCCAGAGGAGACAAACCTTGGTCTTTACATGGTGGAAGAGACTGAAGGGAAAAGGGACCTCCTTCCATCCCTTTAGTAAGTCACTTATCCCATCCATGAGGACAGAGTCTTCATGGCATCATCACTTCCCCAAAGGCCATACTTATTAATACAGTTAAAATGGAGATTGAGCTTCAACAGAGAAATTGTGTAGAGCATTCACACCATAGCCCTGAGGCCTAAGTGATGACACTGAGTAACATGTTTAAATGTGAACAGTGGACAATTAAAATATAAAAGCATTACAAAATGCATAAATGTGAACACTGGTCTTTAGCTCAATACCAGAGAGCAGTTAATGCTAGCAGTCAGATCCATTCATTCAGTTAGACTTTCAATAAATAATTATTTAATAAGTAAATAATAAATAATTATTGAATATATGCCCTACATAACAACTAGGGCATCTGGGGTTGAATGAGCATTTATCATCTGAACCCATGGATTTTAGTTTCAATGGAGACAGACATTAGTCAACCAACTACAAAGTTGGCATTTGGTAACATTAATGGGAAGTACCATAGAGCAGATATATAGAGTGCTAAGAGAGCATATGCCAGACAGAGAATGTGAGACGTCCTGATGGTGGGTGGTCATGAGAGGTTTCATAGAAGTGATATTATCCTGAAATGTGAATACAAGGAGAACAAGGAAGAGAATGACCAGGCAGAGGAAAGAGCGAGTGTGAATATGACATGGTAAGGAATTTCGGGGTAAAAGCCTATAGACATATTTTTGAGAATGAAAAGATGCCTATTGGAACACGAGGCAAAGTGAAGGTGGTGAGAAAGGAGAGACTCTGCAGGCTTTGATACGAGTCATGGATTCTATTTTATGACCAAGGAGAAGACACTAAAAGCTTTAAGTGGATGATTAGTGTCCTAAGTGTCATCTTTTTGCACAATCCTGTTGACAGTAGTGTGGACAATGGTTCAGAAGGCAATGAGGAGAAATGTTTTAGAATACTATTGATGGGGCCAGCACTGTGGTGTAATGGGTAAAGCCGCTGGCTACAATGCTGGAATTCCATATGAGCACCTGTTCACGTTCTGGCTGCTGCACTTCCAATCCAGCTCTCTGCTATGGCCTGGGAAAGCAGTAGAAGATGGCCCAAGTTCTTGGGCTCCTGCACCCACGTGAAAAAACCCGGAGTAAGCTCCTGGCTCCTGACTTCAAATTGGTGCAGCTCTAAGCTGTTGTGGTCAACTGGGGAGTAAACCAGCGGATGGAAGACTCTCCCACCACACCATCCCCCTGCCTCTCCTCTCTCTGTGTAACTCTTTCAAATAAATAAGTAAATCTTAAAAAAAAAAAAAAAAAAAAAAAAAAAAAAAAAACTATTAAATAGCCATCCATCCATAATGGCTTAAGCTGCCCTTTCAAGATCCCTAAAGAAATTATAGGTAATGAGAAGAAAACAGGGAAATAGTTACTTATATTTCCTCCGTGGTTCTTTTTCACATTCCAGGCTGTTTTCAAGTCCTGGTGGACTGGGTTGAACACCATGGAAACCACTGAAATTCCCATGTTTTTCTAATTTCAGTGCAATTGAAGAGGAAGGCTTAAGTGGGTTGTTTCAAGCTCTCATTCAATTCTTTTTTTTTTTTTTTTTTTTTTTTTTTTTTTGCCGGGTAGAGTTATAGACTGTGGGGAGCAATCCGGACTGGACTAAGTTACTCGAATTAGGACTTATTCTATGCATCTGCTCTCCCACAATATGGCGCTGGGAGAGAAGTAAACAGCTTCCGCACAGCTGCCTCCAGTTCAACCAATTAACTGTAGGACTTGCTCCTGATTGGAGAGCAGCTTACTCAGCCGAGTTAGGATTGGCGGAGGAGGACTATAAAGGAGGAGAGAGACGGCATGCACCAGAAACATCTATGGGGAACATCTAGCTGAAGGAACACCTGTGCAGCCCCCGAGAGAACTGGCCGGCGGTGTGCCGCTCCCCTGCGGAAGTGGGGAATGCGGCCAGGGGGAACTGCCCTTCCACGGAGGTGGAAGGGATAGTAGCCAACCCGGGAAGAACCAGCAGCAAACCCGGGGAGGGCCGAGCAGACGAAAGAACAGCGCAGGGTCCTGTGTTGCTCCTCCACGAAGAGGGGGAGCGACAATAGACAGTGAGAGAGAGACAGAGAGAAAGGTCTTCCTTCTGTTAGTTCACTCTCCTAATGACTGCCATGGCCGGCGCTGCTCCGATCAGAAGTCAGGAGCCGGGTGCTTCCTCCTGGTCTCCCATGCGGGTGCAGGGCCCAAGGACCTGGGCCATCCTCCACTGCCCTCCCAGGCCACAGCAGAGAGCTGGACTGGAAGAGGAGCAACCAGGACTAGTACCCGGCGCCTCAACCGGGACTAGAACCCAGGGTGCCGGCGCCGCAGGCAGAGAATTAGCCAAGTGAGCCACGGCACCGGCCTCTCCCATTCATTTCTTATATAAGGCCTTGACTTGGGTGTTAGATAGCCACTGGTACCCCTTCACACCTTACACCAGGTATATGTACAGGCTGAAGAAAAACAGAGAGAGAATCTATTCAAAAAGAAATTCAGAAGTTAAAGAGCCTTTAACTTTTTCTGTTCAGAGTGAAATCTCCAGATTTCTCCTGCATAACCCTGGGCTCCCAGATGCAGTTGGGCCTGTTTTCTGTTATAGCTCCTCCTCCCAGAAGTAAGGTGACAGGGTAGCTTTGAATTCAATCTACAAATTGAAGTATTGCTCTATTACAAACACTGCAAAAACCCTGTGAGAAAACATCATTATCATCCCCAATCCTGCAGGGAAACATCTAACAATTGGCCCAGATAAAAAATGAAAAGAGTTTGTAATTTTCCTTTTGGGAATAATACTAAATTTTGTAATCTTTAAATAGAAAGATATTTGGGATTTTTTGTTCATTTATTTACACAGTCACCAACTATTTGTATCTTCTACACATCAGGAATATGTACATGAGTGTGAGAGCCTGCATGGAGTTTAGAGATATTAAACAAAAACTCTTAATTATTCAATGGTATTTCTTGACTTCTGACTGCATACAAACAATGTATTAGGTCATAGAGCTAAACATATAAGATATCATTGCTTCCCTCAGAGAGCTTAGATTGAGCATTGGTGGAGAGAGATGGTAAATAGCAAAGCAAACAAACGAACTGCATATGTGTTTGTGTGTGTGTGTGTGTGCGCATGTGTGTATATATATAAAACAAGTGTTGAAGGGCATGTCAGGGGATCATAGGAGAGAATGATCATGAATCAAAGAAGCCTAGCTGAGAGATGGTGTTTAGTTGAGAGTTGAATAATTACAGGGATTAGCCAGGCTGAGCCTGGGAACATTATCCCTGCAGAGACATTAGCACTACTGTGAAGGCTTATGTGCAGCGCTGTAGAGTGTGGGTACTTACAGAGCAGGAAGTTAACATGAATAGATAGATTGTGTTCCTAGTTGGGGCTAGAGAGGGAAGGGGAGGGCCATCCTTTTAAGGTCAGACTCAGTAATTTTTTAAGATTTATTTTTATTTATATGAAAGGCGAGTTACAAAGAGAGGGAGAAGGAGAGAGAGAAGGAGGAGGAGTAGGAGGAGGAAGGGAGGAAGAAAGGAAGGCAGGAGGGAAGGCAGGGAGGGAAGAAAGGGGGAGGGATGAAAGAGGGAGGAGGAAGAAAGGTAGAGTAGATGAGGAAGGAGAGGGAGAAGGAGAGGAGGAGGAGAAGGAGGAAGAGAGGATGGGAAGAAGAAGGAGGAGGAGGAGGGGGAAGAGAAGGAGGGAGAGGAGGCGGAGAAGGAGAAGGTAGCAGTGTATGTGTATTATAATATAAAGAAATTCGGAATGGATTTGAAAATAGATATCCATCAGGGTCTATTTTAACTGTGAGTGAAAACTTCTTACAACAACAACAGAGAAGTATTTTTTCATATAAATTAATGTGCACACTTTGTAATGTAATTCCCAAACTAAAATTATTAGAGGAAGCCTATACAATCATATGTAGGAATGAATCGCCTTTGCCAACAGATCCAAGTAACATGTTCCCAGTCTCAGACCTCACCAGGAACTTTAACTGGGCCGAGGTCATATGCCTGTCTAGGTTAGGAGAAAAAACTCTGTTGCTGGGAATAAATACAAACCTGAGATAAAATGTGAATACAAAAAATTAATTTTATTATTCCATTGGAAATATGCAGATTATTTTGTGTTTATTATTCTATTTTATGTTTGTTTGTTAGGGTTTTTAGAGCATTTATGAAAATTTTGGCTTGAGAAATCTGTAATCAACTTGAATTTGGGGGGATATTCAGGTTGTTAAATCTATATGTGTTTGAGTTATAGTTATATGTAAGCATGTGAATGGAGAATGCTATCTACATAATAATTAATACATTTAACTTAGGAAAGAGTAGCCCAATGTCACCCAGATGTTCAAGGGAGAGCCACTCCCAAAGAGTTAATTGAGGGAGAGATGTTCCTTCTGGGAGCGTGTGTGCTTCTCCGCATGCCTGAATTTAATAGCACATTTTACCCTGCAGAGCTGTTGGGTTCAGTTTACCTAGTCATTAATTTATTTTCTCCCTCTTCTGCATTTGTCTAGTCACACAACTCATTTATATGTTCACCAAACATTCATCAAGTGCTGACTTTAAGTGAAGGACAGTGGTGACACTTGGGTATAGAAAACCAAATAAGACCAGGGCACTGCTGTCAAGGAACATTCAGGCCAAGGGAACTTGGAGATAAATTAATGTTGTCACGGAAGCTATAGCAAATTCTGTAACAGAGCTAACCTGGAAGGGTGCTGGAGCATCAGGGAGGGGGGCACCTGAACCAGCCAAGAGGAACAAGGAAGATTTTCTAGAGAAAGTTGAATTTGTTCTTAATAAGAGTATCACCAGAAGAAAAAGCAGGGCTGAAGACTGAAAAACAGGACTGGCATGGGCCATTCAAGAGATAACAAATAGATTAGTTTTCTTGGAACTGAAAGTCCATTTATTCCAAATCGTGATTACTAGTTATGTACAGCATCCTTTGGCAGACCCTGAGAAATGCAAAGGTGAACAAGAAAAACGTTTTTCCTTATACCTTGGAGTTTACTAGGAAATGACTAGAAAATTAGGCACAGACCAAATTATGAGAGGATTTTTTATATTAATTTTAAACATATTATCCTGCAGAAATAGGACTTATAAGGTCAATTAAGCTTTGTTTAAGAAAGATCAACCTGATTGCAATGCAGAGGATGGATGCCAGCAGTGGAATTCTTCAAAATTTGACCCATAAAGATAACTTAGGAGGCTATTCTATGAATTAAGGTAAAAAGGGATGAAGCCTGAACTATGGCAGAAAGACATTGTCGATGAGATTAACTTAGAGTTATTAAGGATGTAGAAGCTATAGAATTTTGAAGACTAGGTAGTCCTGGGGGAATCAAAGAGACAAAGGAGCCTGTCTTGGGTTGCTATGTCTGTGTTGTTGGAATTTGTTAAGAATGAGAATGCTGGAAGCACACTTGTTAGAATCTGTAAGTTTCTACATTTATGTATTCTGTTCTCATGCAGTTAGAGCTCTTTGGAGACAACAAGAATATCTAAAACTTTCCTTATAATTTCTCATCTTCCCATGCTGTAAGCAGTCTTCCCCATGTATGTTAGAAACTCAATGAATAATCATCTAATCCATTGAGAGTTGGGTTTATTTTCTCCCATAGAGATTGCTGAAGGATTTCAGTGTTCATTTCTAAACTTTGTATGAAAACAGATGGTGACTTCTGGCAATTTGAAGTGTCCCCTTTTACTGAGAAATTTAAATCAAAACTATAAGTTAAAAAGTGAATAAAGTTCTTTATATCTGTATTATATTTCATGGAAAAATATAAAAATATTTGACATCTCTAAATAAATAATACTTTTTTTTCTGAATTATGAGTCTCAAAAAGTTACCGATAAATTGGCCGGCACCATGGCTCAATAGGCTAATCCTCCGCCTGCGGTGTCGGCACCCCAGGTTCTAGTCCTGGTCAGGGTGCCGGATTCTGTCCTGGTTGCCCCTCTTCCAGGCCAGCTCTCTGCTGTGGCCCGGGAGTGCAGTGGAGGATGGCCCAAGTCCTTGGGCCCTGCACCCTCATGGGAGACCAGGAGAAGCACCTGGCTCCTGGCTTCGGATCAGCATGGTGTGCAGGCTGCAGCAGCCATTGAGGGGTGAACCAATGGTAAAGGAAGACCTTTCTCTCTGTCTCGCTCTCTCACTCTCCACCCTGCCTGTCAAAAAAAAAAGTTACCGATAAATTAAATGAAATCCTATTCTATATCATAATCCATAATGTATCCCTGTATTTTATAAATTCAAGGATTAATGACTAATCCCTAACAGCCCCACAGCTGTTTCCTTTCTCCCAATTTCCTTTCTCAGGAAACCACTTCTCAATGGAAAAAGAAAAGATATGTAAGTGTTAGAGTGATGCCCATTCCAAGTTTTCTTCCAGGAATATTTCATTTGAGATTGCATGGGAGGAGGCTAAGGGGCATTGCAGAAGTTCCATGATAGAAAGGCACAGTGAACAGCCAACGTTTTCAATGATAGCAGTGTGCTAACTGGATAGTCTATGCTGATTCCTCCTATCTGCTAAACATACACTCCCCACTTTGGTTAAATCTGCTCATTTTCTTCCTATCTGCTTCTTCTATTTTAGAACAGTGAAGAAGACTGGAAGAGCTCAGGCTAGCAGAGCTGGAATGCTGCTGCTTGTTACCAAACTAACATTACAAAGGTTTAAGGAACTTGAAGTTAAAGGGGAGCTCTAATTTACAAGTCAGCAAATCAATCAGTGATTGTTTATTGGATATTAGATTTTGGTAGAGTCATGCATTTGTGAAGACAAAGGAAACACTTAGGTAACGTAAATCCCCTTCAAGGTATTTAACAGTGCTGAACACTAGCAAATGATAAGCTATCCAGAAAGTATATCTTTGGAATCATTCTTTTGAAAGCATAATACAGTAAGCTTCTCTTCCATACAGCTTAGTAAGTTACCTTAATTATGATGCTTATTTTTTCTTTTTCTCTTTTTGTAAGAGTAGAGCAGGTAAAAGTCTAAATATGATATGTTAAGAATGTGAATATTGAAGTAAAATTTCCCAAAGCCTTCATATAGCGTGACATCATCCATTTGATGTCATGGGAGAATTAGGTTTGCTCTTTTTAATCATCTAGAAATGAGCTATGTGGTATGCACTGAAAATTATAAGGAAGCCATTCTCTGAAAACCTATTTATAGAGATAGCCACAGTTTAAGGCAGAAGAGACTTGTCTGACTTGAAAACTCCAAGGCAAGAGAAGACATCAAAGTCTCCTAAATGTAGATGTGGCCAGAGACTTCCCCTGCTCTGCACAGAGAGCTGATTATGGTTTGCCAAAGTGCAGCAAGGTCATTTCTGCACACAAGTCCAGGCTTTCCTTATTGAAGGTTTATGGGGCTTATAATGTCAAGATCCATGAATTTCAGGGACTGTACTTGTCCTTGGATCAGATTTGGAAGCAGCTTTTGATCAGTGAAGTGAAACAATTAATTATAATAAATAATGCTACTAGAAGTCCTCACACAGTCAGCTAAGGGAGAAGCAGAGACAAAGAAATACAGCTTTCTCTGGCAGAAACTTGTCATCTGGCTGCCTGGACCCCATCCTATTTGGCTGTGCCCACCACAGCTCATTCAGTTGTTGAGGAAGGACACAGTTGCTCCGTATTCTCTGCCAGTTGTTACATCAGGTTCTGGGGCAGAGAGTGGGGGGAAAAGGGGGAGGTAGAAGGAGGTCAAAAGGATCGGGGAGGAATGCAAAATTTCTTTCTATTCATCTGCAGTTGATTGCTTTGTGCCCCGAAGCACATGATTTAATTATTTCATCATTGCCTCAGCTTCCTCAGCTACCAATCTCATTGAGAGCAATAAAGTTATTCAGCCTTTACAAAAAATGCAGACATAATAATTTTTGACTCAATGAATACTTAAGGCTATAAAATTGCCTCCTTGGATGACCACATCCAATTGAAAATACCAACCTAGGGTTTTCTCAACAATTAAAGTAAAATATAACCTTATTCGTGCTGGAAAAAAAAAAAAAAACTCTGCTTGAGTTTTTAATGACATATACTTGTTGTTTGTAATCTACAATTTACGTTTGTCACCTCTTATCCACGTAAGAATCCTCTGTGTGTATGCTATTTTCACCAAGGAAGCTCAAGAAAGCCATGAAGTAGTGTACTGAATTGACATTGTAAAATGTATGGAGAAGGGGCAGGAGTGGCCCTGTAGGATGGCCAGAAAAAAGTACTTGAATTCCCCAAAGATAAAACAAGTTATGAGATTGAACTGCAATGGGAAGTGCTGCAAATGCAGAGGGCCAGGAGATCCTGATCCCAGGCCAAAAAGTCTGGAGGGAAGGTGGGGATATGTTAGAAATGAACCAGGAGGCCCAGGAGTGCCTATAAAGTGTAATTTCCTTGGAAGGCCACAGAAGGAGGCACTGGTTCTGTCTGGCAGTATGAGAGCCTTCCCTTTAAGTTTCTGTGTGCCTTTTTATGTATGGCTGTGGATACATGTCTCTCTCTCTCTGTGTGTGTGTGTGTGTGTGTGTGTGTACATTTTAATTTAACCTCTTTTATTTTTATAATTTCTTCTGATAGTGCTTACAGAATCCAAATCATAGTACCTTGTAAACTTCAATGGGTTAATCCTAAAGCTTACTCTTTTCATCATAATTGGGGACAATGAAAGTGCTATTTCACCAAGTTCTTAAGTGGAATAAATGGGTATGCAGCACTTAGCACAGCGACTTTCAAGTTAGTATGTGGTGATTGTCAACACGTGTATATTTCTTTACCTACCAACTTTCATTTTGTATATACGTGTTCATTTCCTTAAACCCAAGGTTTGCAAGTATGTTATTTTTTGTACCCCATATTTCTTTAGGTAGAAAAAATTGTGTTGATATGATGGTGTGATGAGGTTAGCAGGGAGGGAGAGAAAGGGAGAGAGAGAGAGGAGTTGGGAGAGCTGTTATGAAGGGGTACCAAAAGGTAGTATCTATTCAATATTTTCCTACTTATATGAAGGTATATAAGGTGGACACAAATGGCAGGATTGTAACCAACATAGAAGTGGACAGTATAGAGCCTTGCACTGAAGCTGGTTGGTTTTGCCCAAAGTCATGGATAGAGTGTTTTTTCCATTAAACAAATGACCAGTCAAGGCTGACCACTTGTAATAAACTAGTGGTTGAGAAGTTATATGTTCTTTTATGACTTCTATATTATGAGAATTTCCCAAGTGCATATTTGCTTTTATAGAAAATGCACTCACTGTTACTCACCAGGAAAATCAATAATATTCACCCTTATGATCTCATTGCCTTTCAGCGTTTAGGGTGAGCCTTGTTGGGCTGTCCATCAATTCCTCAGCGTTAGGATCTGCTGAAGGGGGAGTATGATGAAGAGGACAGAATGGGTTTTAGTGTTGACAGTGTGACTCTCATTCTTAATTTCTCCACTTAGCAGTTATGTGACCTTGGGCAAATGGCTTTATCTTACTGATGCCGAGTTTCCTTATCTTAGGAAATTAATACCTATCTCCCAGAGGTGCTGTGAAGATTAAATGGGGCGAAGCATATTAAACATCTATCACAGTATCTGGACCAGACTAAATGCACCATTAATGTGAGCCCAATTGCCTACCGCCCTGAGATACTAAGGATAAATTCAACGGGGTTAGAAGAAATGATCTTTAAGTAACTGCCCAACTCTAAGATTCTGTGACACTCAGGTCACAAAGCTCACAGGAACCCTGAGAAGTAATGCCTCCAATGGCAGGTGTGTGGCCTCACTCTGCCTTCTCCTGTAAATCACTTCATGGGTAGGAGCACAAGTCATCTGACCTCTTAGGGCTTGACATTTTTCAAGTGTTAATGAGATGTTCCCATTTATGTGATAATGAGAAATGATTGCTGATATTTTAAAATAAAGGGCACTATACATTCAGAAGTCATTAATCAGTGTGTTTTTGCTACATGAGGATGGATTTAAGCTACAGAGGGACAATAGACTTTAGGGATTGGAATCTAAGACAGCCATGTTCCAGATCCATTTCCTCCGCTTGGGACAATGACTTAATCTCTTTGATTTCTACTTCCTTTATTAACAAAACAGAGATGATATGCTGCATTTACTGGATCCCATGAGGGTTCAATGGAAAAAAAAATAAACACAGCCCCCTCTACACACAGTTCTTGCCAATGAAAATTAAGATACTAAAAGAATGGAAAAACAAGATAATCACAGTTAATTAGCATATGTGCATTTGACACTAGAATTTCATGTCTTAAAAAGTTTTCTACTAATAACAGAATGGGAATACTCACTATATCAGAGTTTTAATGTCTTCCTTTTCTTTCCCTTAGAAAAAGATCTAAGATGCTACAAACTTCGTCTGTACAGAGTCAAAGAGTAAATATTTTAGGATTTTCTGGTTTCTGTTGCAACTGTGAAATGCTACTCTTGTGTGAAAACTGCTATAGAAAATTGATAAATGAGCAGGAGTGGGTGTGCTGTGAAAAAAATACTCACAGAAATAGGAAAAAATCTGGATTTGATTTAGAAGTCATAGTTTTCTAAATCTTGCTTTAAAATGTTTATTCATTCCATGATAGCTATTAAATATCTACAATATTTAAAATCTTTTTTTTAATTGCTCAAGATATAAAGATGAATTGGTGTCTAGTAGGGGAAAATAAAACAAAGTTTAAAAATTAAAACCAAAAATTTCTATTGCTAGAAAAAGCACAGAGTAAATTAAAAATAAAAAAGTAAAAGAATGGCTATAAGCCCATGTCCTGGGTTAAATCTCTCATTATGTGACTTTGAGCAAGTTATTCAAGGATTCTAAGCATCAATTTGCCCTAGATATGTCAAATGGTGATAACAGTATCTACTCAAACCGTGTTGAGGGAATTAAGCAAGGGAAGACACATGAGGTACTGCAAATCAGTAGTAAACACACATAAGTTGCCATCATTCAGAAGACTGAGGGAGCACTTCTGGAAACTTCAACTAAGCAATTCCCACTCAAGCCACAGTGAACTAAACCATCATTTATGTTGCTCTCCGTCCCTGGTCTAACCTCTTACATATTCATCTTTGAGGAAAGCGGTAGATATTTCTACCTTTTGGAAGAATGCTCCAGAGTTGCAGAATTGATAACAATATTCAGGTAGCCTCTGCATGTATAATTAAAGTTTTTGCACTGTTTCATCATGAGCTCCCCTTCTCAGGGTAAGTCTATTGCCTCCCATCATTCTCTGAGCAAGTTTTGCTCACAAGCATAATGTAGGACATGGTTCTCAGAAAATACTGTATTGAGCCGTGGTTCAATCAGAGGTTTGGCATTCCATGTCTTCCTATCTTGTTGTGATAGACATTTGTCTATTCTATTAGTCAGTTTTTGTTACTACAACAAAATATATGACATAAGATACTTTTGTAAAGAGGAAAATTTATTTAGGCTCACAATTATGGAGGCCCTTAATCTCAAGACCAGATTGTCCCATTGTTTGTGCATCTGGTGAGGGCATTCTTGCTAAACAAAGTCCTCAGGTGGCACAAAGCATCACATGCCAACAGGAAGAATGTCCATAGGGTCTCTAACAAAGTCACCAAGAGTCAGTCATGGGAGCTCCATCATAATGACACAATCCGAACCAACCACCTCTCAAATGCTTGACCTTCAAATATGGTAGCTGGGTTAAGTTTTCACCCTTTTAGTACCATTAGTGTAAGATTTTAGCAATAAACTTTTAACATATGGGCCTTTGGGGGAGAGTCAACATCTAAAGTTATATCCAGTACATAACACCTACTAACTTCTTCGCATTCTCTGTTACTACTGATGTGTAAGGGTATTAGGATCTTTTCTATGAATTGTAAATGTTCTCAATCTATAGGCAAGAGTATCACCAGGAATATATTTTTATCAGTGTAGACCTAAAAGATTTCACCATTTACTTTTATAATGAGCCTGTTTCTTATTTTATTCAGCCTATTAATTTTGTTGCTTAAAATAAATACTCCTTGTTCTCTCAGGCTTACTGACGATACCCTCACATAACTTCATTGCTATTAGGTTGAACCATGAAAATTGCCATTTTTTCTAGGCTAACTGGTTACATATTAACAATTTCCTATGGATGAACCAAATGCTATTGTTGTAACTATTGTTGTGTAGTAATTTCTCCTTTTAAAATGTTTATTTATTTGAAAGAAAGAATGAGAAGGAAAGAGAGAGAGAGGAAGATAACACTCATATCTACTGGTCCACTCCCTCAACAACCACAAACACTGGGGCTGTGTAAGCACTGAAGCCAGGAATGGGGACTGGAATTCAGGTCTCCCACATGGAGGGCAGGAGTCCAATTACTTCAGCCATCACCATAGCAGGAAGCTAGAATCTGGGGTTGTAGCTGAGCAGCCACAACTGGGAACAGATCCCAGTCACTCCAGTATGGATTGCAGGCATCTTAACCAGTCTTAGCTGTGAGGCTAGCTGCCTGCCTTAATTATACTTTTTGATTAGGCTTTGAGATGAATACAAATTTCCACCATTGGGCAGAAATACTGAGGTCATGATTCTTTATTTTTTTGTTTAAAAATTTTGTTGTATTATTTTTATTTTACTTAGTTTTTGACAGATTCAATGTATTTTGTAGATACAATTCTAAGAATATAATAATATCCCCTTTTTCCCTCCTTCTCACCCCCTCTCTCCCTCCTACTCTCTCTTCCTTCCTTCCTTCCTTCCTTCCTTCCTTCCTTCCTTCCTTCCTTTCTTTCTTTTTCTTTCTTTTTCTTTTTCTTGTTTCATTTCTTTGTTTCCTTGTATAATTTTTGAAATAATATATTTTAAATTTCATTACAATCAAAGGCTTAATACTTCACCAAAGAAGTTTCACAAGTGAAAAGCAAAGACCCTAGTTTACTGGGAATATAGACAAGGTTTTTAAACAATAGAACAAAAAAAAATGACCATTTCACCTAAATACAGTAAATTTTAAAGTAATCACAGGTCATTGAAACAATAATATTCTTAACCTTTGGTTTGAAAAAGATGTCATGATTTGGGACTAACATTATGGCATAGCAGGTAAAACCACTGCCTGTGACACTGGCGTCCCATATGGACACCAGTTCATGTGCTGGTTGTTCCCTTCCAACTCTCTGCTAATGGCCTGTGAAAAAACAGTAGAAGATGGCCCTAGTGTTTGGGCCCCTTCACTCACCTGGGAGACCCAGTGAAGCTTCTAGCTCTTGGCTTCGGCCTGGCCCAGCCCTGGCTGTTATGGCTGTCTGGGGAGTAAATCAGTGGATGGACAACCTCTCTCTCTCCCTTTCTCTGTTTCTCTCTCTGTCTCCTTAAAAATAAAGAAGAGATTGCCAGATAAAGAAGAAGGTATAAGGATGCAAGACAGGGCAAGAGTTGTACAAACAGGTTCAGATTCAGGAATGGGCTTGTTTTGTTCTACGAGAGTGAGAAGTCCAGTAGATGGGGATTACATGGGTTGTATGATGTAGAATATACAAAGCATGTGAATATGCATGTGCACGTGTGTGTGTGTTATGCATGCATGGTTATGCAAGTTTGGGAAACTGGTAAGATTTGATGAGAACTGAATCTGGAAAAGCATATTGGGACAAAACTGAAAAAAAAAAGGGGCCTTATAGACCAAGATTATGAAATGGATTTTATTTTAAGAGTTTTCTCTGCTGCTCTGTAAACACTAATTTGTGGCAGGGAAAAGAAATGATAGATGAAGAGAATAGCTACTAGTCACTGAGAGACTGCTATTTTCCTAATACTACACTGGATTCTTCATAAAGCTCCCCTATCACTTTTAGGCATGTGGCTATTTCTTTCATTTTTTAAAAGCATTGTTAGTTTTTTTTAAATAATCCATGTATTTTACTTAACATTTATAACATAATTATGTTATATATATTATATGTAATTATAAATTATAAATATTTATGGACTAAAGTGTGAAATTTCAATACATACTTACATTGTATATTTGTTAAATCAGGGTAATCAATATTTCTTCTTCCTTCCCGGAGGAAAAAAAATCCAGTCTTACAGGTTGTGGGAACACATACTCTGGTTTCTAAAAACAGACCCTCACTCTATTGTTTTGGTAGGCACCAGTGCCCATTCACTGTTAAAAAGTGTCTGTCTTTAGGGAGAGGCATTGTGATACAGTTGCTTGAGACAGCTGAGTGCCATTTCAGAGTGCCTAGGATCCAGCCCAGATGGATTCCAGGGCCACTTTCCTGCTAAGGCCCACCTTGGGAGGCAGCAGGTGTGATAGTTCAAATACTTGAGTCCTTGCTACCCACGTGGGAAGTCTGGTTAGAGTTCCTAGCTCCTGGTTTCACCTAGACCCAGCCCTGGCTGTTGTGGAAATTTTGGGGTGTGAACCAAAGGAAAAAAGATCTATGTCACTATATTTCTTTCTTTCTTTTCTTTTTTTTTTTTTTTTTTTTTTTTTTTTTTTTTTTTTTTTTTGACAGGCAGAGTGGACAGTGAGAGAGAGACAGAGAGAAAGGTCTTCCTTTGCTGTTGGTTCACCCTCCAATGGCCGCCGAGGCCGGTGCGCTGTGGCTGTCGCACCGCACTGATCCAATGGCAGGAGCCAGGTGCTTCTCCTGGTCTCCCATGGGGTGCAGGGCCCAAGCACTTGGGCCATCCTCCACTGCACTCCCGGGCCACAGCAGAGAGCTGGCCTGGAAGAGGGGCAACCGGGACAGAATCTGGCACCCCGACCGGGACTAGAACCCAGTGTGCTGGCGCCGCAAGGCGGAGGATTAGCCTAGTGAGCTGCGACACTGGCCACTATATTTCAAATAATATTTTAAAAGCCTATCTTTGTATGACATGTTATGTTTTTGTCCTACTTGGGGTTAAATCAAGTGTCAGGGCAAAATAAATTGGGTACATCTGATAAGTGGGAGCTCTGAAGTTTGAATCCACAAGTTACATTAACATCTGTATGACAGTTTCTCTCAAATTGTCCAATATGTTTATAGATGCATTAAATATTTACTTAATAGTTTATTTTTTTTAAAAAAAGATTTATTTATTTATTTGAAAGAGTTACACAGAGAGAGAAGGAGAGGCAGAGAGAATGAGAGAGCGGTCTTCCATCCGATGGTTCACTTCCTAATTGGCTGCAATGGCCGGAGCTGTGGCGATCCGAAGCCAATAGCCTGGAGTTTCTTCTGGGTCTCCCATGCGGGTGCAGGGGTGCAAGCACTTGGGCCATTTTCCACTGCTTTCCCAGGCCATAGCAGAGAGCTATATTGGAAGTGGAGCAGCCTGGACTCGAACTGGCGCCCATATGGGATGCCTGTGCTGCAGGCATGGTTTTACCCGCTATGCCACAGCACTGCCTCCAATATTTTATTTTTAAACAATTTAGGCATTAGTATTTTAGTTTATTCTGTTAGATTTATCATTGGCATGATAATCTGTGTTAGGGGGAAAAGGCTAGCCTCAATCTATAGAAAATTGAAAGAACGGCTATCAGGCAATTGTTATAGAAACAGATTCATTTATAGTGACAAAAACAAAGAAAGTTTTCCAAAATATGGTGCATGATCATAAAAATATTTACATGTCTGTGTGTGATACAGGTAAAGAGGCACAAAATTGGGTTCTTTTCAGTCAGTTCCCAATCACAGTTGAAGGTTTCCATTAAATCAGTAGATTTGGCCCTGGCCATGTTCTTAAGAAGGGATCATATCTGCCTTCGACTGCCAAGTACCACGATTACTGTGTGCATGTGCTTTCTCCATGCCAATCAAAGCACAATTATGACTCAAAAATTTAGGAAAGTGTCATGGTCTCTGATTTCAGTTTTGAAAATAGATCACATTCCTTTGGGTAATTAGGCTGCCTGTGTATGTACCCCTCAGCAAGCTTGCTATTCATTGCTTTGTTCTAGAGTAGGTCAAGTGTGCTGTCACTTTTCTTTGATTACATTTTTCCTGGAGCTTTTTAGTATCCAAACTTGTCTTGCTCTATCACACACAATTGATGTTATACATGATCAGCAAATTAACACACTGCCAAAACAATTTCCTGTGGGTGTTAGGCAGTCTGATCCGAGCTGCTCTAAGCTTCAGCACAAATGAGTAAGTTTAATTTGAAAACTATTTAAAAAGAATAGATGAAGAATTGTATTTAACTCTTGTGTAGGATGTAATATTCTCTTACAGTGAAGTTATAGCATGGGCTATGTACAAAGGGCTGATTCTGGGAGTTGTGACCCCCAAGCCTCATGCTTTTTAAGAAATTTGCACATAGAAGGGCTTCTGAATTGGGTTTAACGAATAGTCACTCAATATCTGCTATGGTGGCCCTGCTGCAGGTATAAGACTCCAACAGAATTCTTGCCCATAAGCTGGTGAAAGCCCCATCAAATCAAAATGAACTGAATTCAAATCCTATACCTCAGGGCCGACGCTGTGGCGCAGTGGGTTAAAGCCCTGGCCTGAAGTGCCAGCATCCCATATGGGCAGCAGGTTCTAGTCCCGGCTGCTCCTCTTCTGATTCAGCTCTCTGCTATGGCCTGGGAAAGCAGTAGAAGACGGCCCAAGTCCTTGGACACCTGCACCCATGTGGGAGACCCGGAAGAGCGAGCCATTGCAGCCATCTGGGGAGTGAACCAGCGGATGGAAGACCTCTTTGTCACTACCTCTCTCTGTAACTCTTTCAAATAAATAAAATAAATCTTAAAAAATTATTTTTATGATTATAAAAGATAGATTAGGAAATTTTTCAAAATTCCAAAATAATACTGAAAAAATCACCATACAGTTTTGCCAACTGTTAAACTCTTAGTTATTCCCTTCAAATCTCTCTCTCAATCTGTAAAATTACATCATGCTTGTGTTTCTACTAGATCTTGATAATTTGTACCTTTTTTTTCTTACTATTAACAAAACATGTACTTTTTTCTAAGCTATTAATATTCTTTGGAAATATTTTATTGGCTTCATGGTTTTCAAAGTTATGGATGTACTATCATTTACTTAACCCTCCACTTACTTGTAAACATTTACATTAGCCCTGATATTTATGGATTATTATTAACTGTGTTAGAAGCATTTTATGAACTAGTATTCCTCTTTATTTTGTCTAAGTTGTAAAATTACCATTACTGGTAATGAAATTAAATAATTATTTTTACCTGTATATTAGTACCTGCTCATAATTTTAATGGAGGTATGATTGAAATAGGACTAGAAGGGGCCAGCGCTGTGGCAGTGTGTTAACGCCCTGGCTTGAAGCGCCAGCATCCCATATGGGCGCCGGTTCGAGTCGCGGCTGCTCCTCTTCCGATCCACCTCTCTGCTATGGACTGGGAAAGCAGGGGAAGATGACCCAAGTCTGTGGGCCCCTGCACCAACATGAGAGACCCGGAAGAAGCTCCTGGCTCCTGGCTTCAGATTGGCGCAGCTCCGGCCGTTGCAGCCTTCTGGGGAGTAAACCAGCTGATGGAGGATCTCTCTCTTTGTCTCTATATCTCTCTGTAACTCTGTCTTTCAAATAGGACAGAGGTTTAAAGGTAAAAATAAACCTATTTTCTTATCTTTAGAGGCAGCAGCTTTCAAATTTTTGTTGTTTTTATATAATATTTATGGTTCTATCATTTAATAGCATGTTTAAACACTGTTTGCTATCTTTTTGAGATCATATTTATTCTTTCTGTCATAAAGGTTTAGTTTTCATAAAACTTTTCCTTATCCTCATCATTTTCCCAACCACTTCTCTTATTTATTCAATATTAATATGCCAAATGCAAGTGACATCACTACTTATTGTTCACATTATCATATAAGTGTCATGAATGGTTTATAAATATCACAATATTTATTATGTAAATATTCACAGGTAGGTCAAATTTTATATGTCAGAACTTAAAACTTTTTACTTGGCATTTATGACTGTCTTTATTTTAATTAATGAGTTTTCCATGGACTAGTGACTAATTCATCCCCATATTTTCAAGCAAACCTATAAAGTAGGCATATCATTAAACACATAATGTAAGCTATAGCTTTTATTTATTTATTTTTATTGTCAATTTCCTTCCTGCATTCCTCTGATCACCTACTTGAAATAGGGCAAGTTGTTCCAAGACAACCTTAATTCCTGGCAACCATGAATCTGTTCTCTATCTCTATAATTATCTGATTTCAGAGATGCCATATAGATGGAATCCTACATTATATGACCTTCTGAGACTGGCTTTTTTCACTTAGCATAATTCCTTTGGGATTCATCTATATTTTTGTGTGAATCAAGTTTTGTACTTTAATTATTGCTTGGAATTCATGGATTGATACACCATAGTTTGTTTTACTATTTACCTATTGAAGAGCATATGGATTATTTCCAGTTTTTGGCTAACTGAATGTTAATTTTCTAGAAAACTCATGCCTGTGTTTATTTTCTAAGCCAGTATTTTTGTTAAATGTCTGGTCCCTGATTTGAGAGTAGACAGGTTTTACAACTTACTGGTGTGTATGTTCTCAGAACTTATTATAGTTCTACCACATCATTGCCTCAGAATAAATTGGATTTCTCAATGACTGAGATGTTCCAGATAAAAAAAAATAATTACTTGGAACCTCAGAGATCCGTGTGGGTTCTGTCATGGCTTCAGAGAATTGATGGGACTCACCATGTTCTTTGGCAAATAGATATGATATGATCAGTCATCAGGCAATGAGGAAGTTGCCCTTTTGTTAAGTTAAAGGCACAAATCTATCAGGGGAGGCATGTTTAAAATGACTGAGTAGATCAAGTTGTGCAAACAACAAAGTTCATGTAGATAATCAAGGGAAACAGTCTAGAAAGAGAAATGGAGACCAGGATATAGATGGGCTTGAATGGCCAGCTAAAAACTGATGTTTTTCTTATAGAATTTTGAAAGCCATGTAAGACTCATGTTTGGGGAAAGACTGATGAAAGCTGCATGTTAAAAAAATGGTATTTACTTCAAGTCTACAGTTACTTATGTTCAGATAATATGTCCATTTTTTTGGAATGTGGTGGGAAAATCCCAAGTGCTATTTGAATATCATTTTTGGATAAGCAGTCATCACATTAGAAGTCAGGGTTCATGAACAATTTCTGTTGCCAATTACAGGAAGGATCTATGATGGGGAACGAACTGTGAGGCTGTCACCAGAACTCTTATCAGGCAGAGAAGGACTGAGGCTAGGATATTTCAGGTTCTTAAATGTACAGCCACTTTAGCCTTTCTTTCTGTCCTGTCAAAGCCTCCTAATGACAGTAAAATAATGCCAGCTCTTTTGACTTTTGTACTTTCCATATATTTTACAGGTTATATGTCATTTCATTCTCACTGAAAGCTTTTATGAAGTGCATTTTTACTCTCATTCTAGTGATGAAGTGCCATGGTGTTATGCATGTGTCCTTAGAGGCTCCAAACAGAGCAAGAAAATGCTACTTATGACAGAAAACCAGAGGGAGAAGGAGAAGGGAGGGAGGGAAACACACACACACACACACACACACACCCAGAGAGAGAAAGAGAGTGAGGGAGAGAGAAAATCATCAAGAGTCATCACTACACCAAAAGGGCAGTAAAAAGGTAATAAAGAGGCCACACCTGGAAGGAAATCAAGTGTGCAGAGAAGGAAGGGAATTGGAGTGAAACAGAACAGATAACCCAGAGAGTCCTGGGCAGAGACTTTGAGAGGACAGCATGGCAGTGGTGATGGTCACTTGCCTCTTGTCCTTGGAATAGGAATAGATTTGCTCAACTTGAAGAAACAATAGTTTCAGATAAGACCTTGAAATGTGAGAAAAATGTCCCTGGGAGAAGAGACCTGAAGACCAGAAGTCACCCAAGGGCCCCAGGGCAGATGGCTGCAATAGGAGCAGTGGCCGCAGGGCCCCTCTGGAAAGTCAGGGGATTTCCAGAGAAAGAGAGGCAATGGCTCACGTGTGTATAAGCATTTTTGAGGAAATGGTGCAGTCTTGAGTCCAAAGGACTGTCTAGTAATTGGAAGGAAACCACACACACTGTGGAGTGAACTGCTTTGCTCAAAATCCTCTGCTTCCCATGTCAATCACATTTCAAAGACACCTTCACATCAACGTCTGAATAGCATTGGATAAATCATCTGAATGCCATGGCTAAGAGGATTGGACTCACATACACAGCACTGTTAATCATCACACCTTCTACATTTCTGGGCTACCCAGGTTCATACCCAAAACAAAGATGAAATTGGCCTACTACATTAAGGCAAGAACTCTTCCCATCCCACGTTAACCTGCCTCATGCCCTTGGGATCTTCCCAGAGCTTCAAGAAGGACTCAGCTTGGGGAGGAAGATTCCCCCTCAGGGCTGTGCACAGTGATTTTTGGCTGTGAGCTCCACACAGCAAGCCACCTGCACTCCTGACAGCCCAATCGACAGGAAAACACCTGCCCATTCCCACTTCCTTTCTGGACAATCATGGCTCTGTTCAGGAGTGGAAGTGGACTCTCCTTCCTGGAACAGATAAGGGTTCTTGGTGCTTCACTTTAGTTGAAAAAATTAAGCTGTAAAGGGGCTGGCACTGGCAGGAGCCCAGCCAAACATCAGCTGTTACTTTGCAGCCTCTGCCAAGAGATGGTCATGAGACATAGCCATTGGCCTAATCTGAACGCACAGGAGAGCCTGCCAAGACGTCCCTTGTGCTTGCAAAAGAGGACCAAAGAGCCACCAGTGGATGGCTTCTTTTTGAACTGGACAGAGCAGTTTCTGGGATGGATGTTTGGCTTAGTAGCTAGAATGCCATTTGAGAAATCCATGTGGCACATTGCACTGCTTGGATTGGAGTCTCACTGCCCTCACATTTCCAGTTCCTTGGAAATGTGTACCCTGGGAGGCAGCAGGTGGTGACTCAAATCACTGGGTCCCTGCCACCCACCTGGGAGACCTGGATTAATTTCCTGGATCCTGGCTTCAGCCTGGCCCAGATATGGCCGGCCACAGTGAGCATTTGGGGAGTGAGGGTAGATCTTTCTGCCTGTCTCTCAATTTGTGTCTCTGTTTTTCTCTCTGTTTCTGTACCTCAGCAAAAAATAAATAAACAAATAAATAAAAATCTAAAACCCAGTTTCTTTCTTGTGATAGGGAAGAGAGTATTTTTAATGTGTGGCTGATTTAGAAATCATGCCAAATTCATTTCAGATGTAGATGGCAGACTGTGGCTAACTATGGGTCTAATATTGCCTGAGGCCTGTTTCATAAGACTGGTGAACTCAGGATGGCTTTTACATTGTTAGGAATGATGAAGAAGAAAGAGGAGGAGGAGAAACAGAGACCACTCATGATGTGCAATACTTCACATGTTTATCATCAGGGTCTTTACAGAAAAGTTTGCCAACCACCGGCTTAGAAAGCAGAACATGGGTGCTGGAATCAGTCCCTGACATAGGCACGGCTTGCTGCCTGGGCATCCAGGGAAGAGTGGTTTGATTTTCAGGTTAAGTGTCCTCACCTGGGGAGCATGGTATCTCAGCCTTCACTAAAGAGAAGCCTTGCAGGACCAAGAAATGAACGTTACAAGTGCATCAACCTAACAGTGGGCATACTAGAAAGATCACACTTACATAAAATTCAAAAATAAACAAAACTCTAGGAGCTGTGTGGCATAAGCCTACTATTTTGTATTTTGATGGGTGCTTGTTATGTGGGTATGCTTGTTTATTAAAATCTTTCAAAAATTTTATTCCCTTAGAAACATTTTTCTTTTTTTAAAGGTTTTTTAACATTCATTTTCTTTATTTGAAAGGCAGAGTTAACAGAGAGAGAATGGGAGAAGCGGAGGAGAAAGATCTTCCATCCACAAGTTCATTTCCCAAATGGCCACAACATCTGGGGCTGGGCCAGTCTGAAGCCAGGCGGAAGGAGCTGCTTCTGGTCTTCCACCTGAATTCAGGGGCCCAAAGCACATTAGCAGGGAGCTGGATGGGAAGTGGAGGAGCCAGGACTTGAACTGGCTCCCCTAAAGGATGCCGGCACTGTAGTCAGAGGCTTAACCTCTGTGACAATGCCAGGCCCCTAGAAATATTTTTCTAAATGTACATTATGTTTCATTAAGAAGAGCATTTAACTAAGATAACTTTTTTTTTTTTTTGGCAGGCTACTTATAAAATAATGTCTTGTAGGAGATTTGCCCTTGATAGAAAAAGGGAACAAGGCAATATTCACTAGTTTGGCTTAACCAAATCCAACCTGTTTCCTTGGCCTTATAGCCCATGTTCTTGCCATTTCACTGTGGTGTTTTGCCTCTTCTAGGCCTGGAGAGATAAACACCTTTGGCATGATGGTGACCAGAAGGTGATTTAAATTATTCTTGGTCCATGACATGCTAATTTATTTATTTATTTTAAAAGATTTACTTATTTATTTGAAAGGCAGAGTTAGAGAGAGGCAGAGGCAGAAAGAGAGAGAGAGGTCTTCTGTCTCCTGGTTCACTCCCCAGATGGCCACTAAAAGGAGCCAAGAGCCACCATAAAAAAATGGGGCTCCTGAGACAAACCGTTCCAGAGACGGCCTTGGGAAATGGGGAGTAAACCGGTTCACAGAGAAAGCAGTCAGCTACTAACCAGAGATACACAGAACACCTGCCTTGTAGATAAGCCCCTTCCCTACGCTTACTCAAGGTTAACAAAGAAAGCTGCAAGGCACGTAGCAACCTATTCCTCTCTCCTAGAGACCCCCTCCCCTAATGTATCCCTTTGACCTAGTACTTTTCCACCGACATTACCACTTTTAGACTGCCATACAAGGCCCGCTACTGAAAATTATCCAATGAACTTACGCCAGCCTATAATATGTTAATTTTGTGGTTTTGCCCTTTAAAAGCTGTGTGAGATAGCTGCTCGGGGCTCCTCTCGCTTGCTTGCTGCTTGCAGCAGTAGAGGGCCCATTTGCGCAAATGAAATAAAATTACCTCCTGTTCTATTGCATCGTCTGGTCCGGAGTCTGTGTTTCTGGGGTCGTCACAAGAGGACACCGCTTTTGGGGTCCTACAGCCACAATGGCCTGAGCGGGGCTGATCCTGAAATGCTATTAAGGACCAGGCTGCTCGTGATCTGCCTGCGACCACTCCTTTCTCCTACTGGCTGTGTCCTCTCTGAACACACTCCATGGGCCTCTGAGCTTTTCCTCCTCTGACCACGCCCAGAATCCTCACAATTCTGACCTTCTCCCCCTCACCAACTTGGGAGGCTTCTGCCCAAGGATCTCTTTTCCTGTGCTAAACCTCCCTGGCCTGTGTCACAGCAGAAAGGATGGATGCCTACTGGGAATCACATGTGTGCTTCTGTGAGAGCCTCCTTGACACACGGGATGAATTATTTGTGTTTCCCTGTCCTGGAAACGAAAAAACTATTCCTTTTTTTTTTTTTTGGTCATGTCTCCAGGGCCAGACACCAAGGTGGGACTCAAAGAGCATTTGTTGAAAGGGAAAGTGAGGTGTTTGGCACATGGACTAAGGCTCCTTCAGGGCGCCTGCATCGCATACAGGAGGGCCTGGGTTTGCATCCCAGCTTCTGTCCCGATTGAGTCCCAGCCTCCTGCTAGCGTACACCCTGGGAGGCAGTAGTGTGGTCTCAGTACATGGGATGTAGGAGGGCTGGTAGCAGTGCAGACGTGGAATGAGTTCCACCAAGCTTCCAGCTTTGGTGCAGTGCAGCCCTGGCAGCTCATTTTTCAAATAATTAGAAGGAAAGGTGAGTTCTTATTACTTGAAATCAATGCTTTATTATATGATATCAAAATTTTTTTCTCAATCGTTTGGTTCCCACTAGTGAAGTGATATTTCTACACCAATTGTTAGTTTTCTTTTAAAATACAGATTTATGTGAATTATTTCAATGCACATATAGTGCCTTGATTTTCAAATGAAAAATTCAATTGCTATTTAGAAAACTCAAAAGTCCAAGATTCAGTGAAGTTTGAAAACACATCATAGTATTATTGCCTGCTTCTGGAACATTTCTGCTCAGAATGACCTGAGATGTGATACCCAAAATGCCCACTAGATGGCAGGGTTCCCATTCCAAAGGGAGCGCTACCTTGTTTCAAAATAGAAGAGCTTCCAACAAACAGAATTTGAAATGTTTATTTGTACAGATATAAATATGGCACATGTGATCTGGTTTTCCACTAGGTTCCGTGTTTTTAAGTGATTATCAGCTAGTTTTTTTTTTCAGACAGATTGAGGAAGTTATTTGATATATAGCAACATTCTTTCCAAATAATCAAAGTTAATCCTGATTTCAGCTTTATAATCAGACATTGCATGTCCACAGTGTCATTAGCTGAAAATATTATGGGGCTATTCATTAAGAAGTGTATTATTGTTGAATACACTTCCTCCAAGTCGTCAGCAAGTGCAAGAGTGAACATATCTGGAGTTTCTTTTCAGTTCCAAAAACCCAAAGTAACACTGGCTAAATTCCATTACTCTGGCCAGTTGTGACCGGCTGAGCCCAGAAATTATAAAGGTAAATTGAAATGAATTTCCAGACACGTGAAGGTGCTTTAAGTATGTGTGGTCAGTCATTGTATAAAGAAACAAACAAACAAACAAAAAAAGGCATACATAGGAGCAAAGTTATTTTTATCATTACCAGTTATCTTGATTATTATTATTGCTGACCTTTTTATTTCTGAAATTTTCAGAGCAGTGCCTTCCAAGAAACTTAAGAGTCAAAGAAAAGAAATCTACTTCCTTTAAACCCAAGAGCAGATTTGTTGTTTTAACCAAAAGAAAATTTTCCATTTGCAAAGTTCATACTGCGTAACACTTTGTTAAAAGAGAACGAGGAATCAGCCAGAGTTGTCTGAATATTTCAGATTTTCTCATTTTCAGCATTTACCAGAAATTGCTAGACTTTCTATCTTAAACCAATTAAAATTATCCCAAGGCAGAGTTATTTGAAGGAGAGTCCTTCCTTCCTCCTTCCTTCCTTCTATTTGTGAAGTGACACAACTCTCTGAAAAGAATCCCTCTTAACATGAAACAAAATGATACGTCACAGGGTCTTGGGGTAAAGAATGAAACAAGCACACAAGAAAGCTATCCTCCCTCCCTCCCCGAAACATCCATAGCAACGATGGGGCTAGGTTATACTTGAGGCTCCCTCCCAGCCCCCAGCCCACCCCCACCAACCACCCTTTGTGATGGACAGTAGGGTTTTAAAAGCCCTCCCCAGCCTCTGGGCACTATGTAGACACAAAGTATTTTAATACATCATGAGGTCCCTAATCCTACTGTATCATAATGCATCCCAGCACAATAGAGATGCATGCATGCTTAATTTCCATAAATTACACAGCCAGACGTTTTCATAAAGACAAATTCCAATTGCAAACTATTAAACCTAGTTCAGTGTTCTTTGATGTCTCTGGGAAAGATCGTGGGGGAAGTTTAAGCATTCCCACATGGGAATGTGCTCCTCAGAGTAGGTGAACAGAAACGAGGAGATATGCCCTTCATATCTCTTCATTAACCCAAGTTAATATGCTTCTCTGAGATAGAAGTTGGTCCGCTTTTCAGAGAATTAAAAGGAAAGAAACTCTAAACACTGGGGACAAACTAACGCTCTTTGCACAAGCTACACAATCAAAGGAAAGTCTGAATCAAAAGCAAGTCAGTTTCTCTGAAGCGGTGACTTGATTTCACCCTCCAAGGTAGAAGCCAAGGCTAGCTGCCCCCTCGGCCATACTGCCACAGATTGTTTGATGTTAAGTTTTTTCCTTTGTTTCTAAACTCTCTCCTTCCAAGCTCCCTCACAAGTCCGTGGTTAGATGAAAGCAAGTGGCTTCTAAGGTCTCTCCCACTCAGGTATCAGGGAGTTTTCATCATTTAGTTGTGGAATTTCTTCGGCAGATCTTGTTCGCAGCATCCTGTTGACATAGTTTAACATCTAGGTTAGAAAGACTTCTGGGAGCCTTCTCTCTTCCTGTTTACTTTCACTCGCTGGTGGAGCCCGGTGCTCAGAAGCGGGAAGCCGGCTGCTTTTCAACCTTGAAGCCAGATCACCTCCTCCAAAGCAAGAAAGGTGTGAAAGCAAACAGAGGAAAGCAAATACAGTGGCTTTTTAGCAGGGCTCCAGTGCTGCTCAGGCTTAGTGATTCAGAGAGTGAGAATTCTGAGCAGGGGGCAGGATGGAGACTGGGGATCCATTTCTGGGTCCTGCTGAGCTGGTCCTTCACAGGGTGGCTTTGTTGTGAGATGTGAAGCCTTATGAATTCCTGGAACCCCCTGCATTCCCGTTTGCACATGAAAGTGCCTTTAAACACAAGAGAGTACTCTCAGATTAACAGCCACCAACTGGAATGTCTGAGCTGCAAGTTCCCTTAGTTCTATAATTACTCCTGATGGGATAATCCCTGCACACTTCCGGGAAGAGGATTTCTTTCTGTGTTTGCAAACGCAGGCTGGCAATGATGGAAGTCTGGACAGAAATCTCCATATGGGTCATTTGAGGTTCAAATAAGTCAAAACGACAACAGAGAAGTAGCTGCAAAGGGGCCTTTAATAACATCTTGCATTTTGAAGGCCCTGCAGAGCAGCTGCTGATGGCCCTGGGCTTGCATTAAGCTGGAGGCTGAGCCTAGGAGCCTGAGGTGCTCGGGATGGATGGAGGAAGTGGGTCAGCGGCCAGGTGACTTGGAAGCAGGGCTCTAGGACTGCACTGGTCAGGGCAGACTTGGCAGCCCTGTAAGTGCATGGCTAGTGGCAAAGGTACACAAATTTCAAGGAAGGCAGTCCAATCTTTTAAATTCCTGGTGACCTTCAAGGATAATATTAAATCCCTTGGTTAAGCCAACAGCAAAAAGCCAGGCATCTGGAAGAAGCCAGGACAGGGGTGAGACAGTGCTCAGATGGATGTGGGGCCCAGCATCTGGACCTAAGCTCAAGCAAGTGAAATCCTAGGCAGTCAATCCACACCCTTTCACTTTGTTTCTTCTAAGTAAATCTTACATAACCTGTTAAAAGTTATTATCATCAAGTAAAATACCATAGTCTTTTTTTAAAAAAAATATTTATTTATTTATTTGAAAGGCAGAGTTACAGATAGGCAGAGAGAGACAAACAGAAGTCTTCCATCCACTGATTCACTCCCCAAGTGGTGACAATGGCCGCAGCTGCGCTGATCTGAAGCCAGGAGCCAGGAGCTTCTTCCAGATCTCACACACGGTTGCAGGGGCCCAATGACCTGGGCCGTCTTCTACTGCTTCCCCTGGCCACAGCAGGGAGCTGGATAGGAAGCAGAGCAGGCAGGACTCAAACCAGTGCCCATATGGGATGCCAGCACTGCAGGTGGCAGCTTTTACCCACTATGCCACAGTGGTGGCCCCACCATAGTCTTTTTTAACAAGATGGAAACTTCTACATGATTTTATTCTACTGTTTCCAAACCAAATCCCAATTTTTGTGGATGAAATATGAGATTCAAAACTCAGATTTATAAGAAAAATGTGCTTTATGTTTTGTAATTATATTATTAATATTACAGATGAATGATGATTTATATGTTTTGTAATTATTTGCATAAGCATTTTGTCATCTATTTAAGTGTATAAACTTAATGATAACTATTTAGATTTGCTGTACATTTCTTTTGCTCCTTACCACTTGTTTGTAATAATGTAGTGCATCTGTGTCTTGATATCTATATCTTTTTGTTACTAATTACATATTTGTTTTTGAAAAAAACTTATTTTAATTTAAAAAATTTTTACTTAGACTTATTTTGGCAGAGTGAACCCGATTTTTATTTCCTCAATTATGTAAAGAATCATGGGCAGAAACTATAGAAAATTGGTACGACTTTCTCAATTCACTTTAATGATGCTTCAATGCCCTTAAAATTGATGCCTGGGGCAGACGCTTGGCACAGCAGTTAGAATACCACCTGGGATACCAGCCTCCCACATCAGAATGACTGGGTAAGAGTCCCAGTTCTGCATCTAATTCTAGCTTCCTGCTAATGCCCATTCTGGGAGGAAGCAGGTGATGGCTTAGGTGCTTGGGTCCCTACCACCCACATGGGAGACCCGGACAGAGTTCAAGCTCCTGACTTTGGCCTGGCCCAGCCCCAACCAGCCTTTATGTGCATTTGGGTAGTGAAGCCATGAAGAGAAGATCTTACTTTTCCTGTCTGTCTTTCTCTCTCACTCTTTCCCTGCCTCTCTCTCTCTTTCTATATGTGTGTGTATTTGTGGTTAACATCCATTATAAGAAAATGAAATGTCTATATTTTTATTCACTACTTGGTCATTTGTACGAATTTAAGAACTTTTTCCTTGGAGGATGTGTAAGCAAAGTATACTTTCTAAATTTGTGTTATGAGGTTATCTTTCTGTAGTCTATCTTAGAACAATGTGGTTTGCAGTCAAATTTTGGTGGTTCGCTCTAGAATTTTGGAGTCAAACATTTTTGACTTAAAACACTGAAATTTAATTTATTTGACTTGTTTATTGGAGCACCTACTGTCTACTAGGCTATTTACTCATTCCCTCTCTTCTCTTTCTCCTTATTTTGAGCGGTACCCACAGTGATTTTTTTTCTCCCTCTCCTTTATTTTTGAATGTAAAAAATGTTACTGAGTAGCTGGTTGAGATTACATCTCTTTTTACTGAATTTTCCTTGTGATGGGAGGTATCATGTTCAGCACATGCTACACACATTTACAGCTTTGTGTCTACGCTAGTCTTTTTTCTCACAATTTTTGTCTCTATTCTTTTACTCTGACATCTAGGATAATTTATTAGGATAGTTCTTTTCTTCACTGATTTGTTCTTCTATATATTTAGTTTTTATCTATATTGTAGATTTTAATTCAGCAACTGGCTGTGTAATCCCTAAATTTTCTTTCCTGATCTTAGGTAGTTATCTCTTCGTGACTGCCTATTCTGTAACGTATGTCTTCTCATGGTTAAGGAGAAAATTTAGATTTTTTTCAAAAGTGTTATTCTTTCTGTCAATCTATCTCACAGACAAGTATTCACAAATCAGAATAATCTGTCTTTTGAAGCACAGTATCTTTCATATGTCTGAAATTTTCTGTTTGCTCAACTGTACAAAGAGAAAACCCTTCAAGTTTTGTGAGATTGAGTGGATTGAAAAGAGTCCTTTCAGTGAGGTTTCCTCTCTGAGTCTCGTAGATCTAAATGAAAGGGCAGAGCAATAGTTCTAGTTTACTCTAGATCTACAGAAGCATTTCTGAGACCCAGCAACGAGAAACAGGTAGAGAATGGGGATTTGAAAAGGAAGTGCCTTAATTCCTTCATGGCTAAATAATTTATCTGAGATTATCCTATATGGTTCTCTTTCCCTGACCCCCAAAAATATTCCTGCAGATTTTTAAGATGATGGCTTCTGGCATCAAGCATGACTTTACTTTTACCAGGAGTCTTTGAGAATTATACAAGCTGTTACAACTTCTCCTTCTAGACTCTATAATTTGGTAGTGTTGCTGAAGAACATCCCAAACTGGTTGGAGGCAAACTGTGTCCACTCACCTGACACACAGAAAGCCAGTCATTGACATTGGTGTGGTAGGCAGGAGAAAGCACAGAGATCATGGAAGAAAGTAGTTGTTTATTGCAAGGCACAGAGCAAGGTGTTGTGCTGCTATTGCCTTATTTTCAGGCTCCCCAAGGAGTTGGGAGAGAAGGTTCAATAGATTGAAATTGGTGTTTAGATGTATGTGATCAGTTCATGTCCAAGTTCCTGGTTGGTTAGTGGTGCTCATGACATTCTTTTGATTGGTTGGTGATGCTGTACTGTATAGGAGAATTTATGATGGCCAGGTAGGCTCCAATTCGGTCTGGGGGTTACATGAAGGTGACAGCTGCATTCTACCAGGAGCTGGAATTCCCCTACACAAATCACCCCAGCACAACACTGACCAGCAAGATTCTTATCTATTGGAGAAGCAAATGACTCCTTGAGTCCAGTAATTAGAAGAACACTGTAAGGCCGGCTAGATTATTCCATCAAGTCGGTGACATCAGGGGCTAAGGATGACAGATAAGAGGTTGGGTACTGCTTTTACTTTTTAGGGGTTCAATTTCAGTAGGAGAGGATTTTTTTCAAGTCTTTTTCTCTCTTAGAAACAATACTACCTCTCCTTGAAAAGCAGTTTCCATTCACTTTTCAATTAATCTGATCTATCCACACTATGTTATGGTATAAACTATTAGTTCTTACCCCAGGAACATTCATTTTCTTCTATAAGATGAGAAATTTCAGCAGGCCACACGGCTAGGACATGTGATCATGTGATTGGATTCAGGCAAGTGGTAGGAGGATGGGATGTGGCATGTGCAAGAACACCATGCCCTTCAAAGGAGAGAGCTGTTGCAGTATGGTGGGTTAGACCACCACATTCCGTGGTGGAGTGCCGGTTTGAGACCTGGCACTTCTACTTCCAGTCAAGCTTTTTGATAATGTATCCTGGAAGCAGCAGATGATCCCTCAAGTGCACAGGCTCCTGCAACCTACATGGGAGACCCAGTTGGAGTTCTGGGTCCTTTCTCAGCTCTGGGCATTGAGGGTATTTTGAGAGTGAATCGGAGAATGGAAGATGCATGCCCACTCTTTTGTTCTGTCACTCTTCCTTTCAAACACATGAAAATAAAATTCAAAACTAAGCATTAAGAAAAGGAAAGGGACCTTTCTCTGAGGGAGGAGAGAACTTCCACTTTGACTATGACCTTGTCTAAATAAGATCAAAGTCAGCGAACTCAAGAGGCTTCCATGGCCTTGGAAACTCATGACAAGAGCCTAGGGAGATTTCTAATGCCATAAACAGGAGTGTCAAATTGTTAAGTCAACAACAGGAGTCACTGTGTGCTTACTCCTTATGTGGGATCTCTGTCCTTAATGTGTTGTCCAATGTGAATTAATGCTATAACTAGTACTGAAACAGTATTTTACACTTTATGTTCTGTGTGAGTGCAAACAGATGAAATCTTTACTTCATATATACTAAATCGATCTTCTGTATATAAAGAGAATTGAAAAATGAATCTTAGGCCGGCACTGTGGCTCAGTAGGCTAATCCTCTGACTAGCGGCGCCGTCACACCAGGTTCTAGTCCCGGCTGGGGCACCAGATTCTGTCCTGGTTGCCCCTCTTCCAGGCCAGCTCTCTGCTGTGGCCCGGGATGGCAGTGGAGGATGGCCCAAGTACTTGGGCCCTGCACCCCATGGGAGACCAGGAGAAGCACCTGGCTCTTGGCTCCTGCCTTTGGATAGGCGCGGTGCGCCAGCTGCAGTGTGCTGCCGGCCTTTGGAGGGTGAACCAACCGCAAAAGGAAGACCTTTCTCTCTCTGTCTCTCTCTCTCTCACTGTCCACTCTGCCTGTAAAAAAAAAAGAAAAGAAAAAAAAGAAAATTAATCTTGATGTGAATGGAATGAGAGAGGGAGCGGGAGATGGGAGGGGTGCGAGTGGGAGGGAAGTTATGGGGGGGAAAAAGCCATTGTAATCCATAAACTGTACTTTGGAAAATTATATTTACTAAATAAAAGTTTTAAAAAATAAAATTACAACAACAAAAAAAGAAAAGGTAAGTGTTGTATGTAGTTCTTTCCTTTTCCTTCCTGTGCAATGAAGTGTGGGTGTGATGGAAGGAGCTTGCACATAATGTTGATTATACCTGATGCATTTACTAAATTAGGTATTATTGAAGCAATAACTTGCTAGCTGGGTGGTCCTCAGCATGACAATTAACCTCATTGGATCTGGAATTCACACCTGTTATTTGGTGTGACTTGTATCTATCATGCAATTTTCTTAGGTAACAATGAAATGCATTTTCTGTGGAACTACTTAGCAAACATCCAAACATAAGATCAATACACAATAAATATTAATGGCAGCTAACTGAGGTTTTATTACTTCTAATAGTTATGTTATCAATTCTTGTATACTTTCTAATACTTTCAATAGTTTTTCAGTTGATTAGTATAGAACTATTTGTGAATAATCTTATGTTCTCTTTCACAAAAGTGTTTCATGTCTTCTTTTTCTAAGGTGTTGAGAAGATGTTCAGTCTTATTTTTATAGCAGGTTGTCTTATTTCATTTGGGCTGCTATAACAAAATCCCTTAAACTAGGTAACTAATAACAAAATAAATTTATTGCTCACAGTTCCTGAAGCTCAGAAGGCCAGGATCCAGGCCTTCTGCTGAAGGATTGTTCCTCATAGGTTGTAACTTCTTGCTGGTCCTCACATGGCCAAAGGGTCAAACAAGCCCCCTCAGACCTATTATAAACAAGGACACTAATCCCATCCCGAGGGGCTACCCTCATGGCCTCATTAACATCCACTTCTTAAATCTGCACACTGGGGATTAGACGTCAACAGCTTAATTTGGGGGAAGATACTAACCTTCATTTCTTAGCACAGGCATAGCCACCTTAGTCTTAATTTTGATGGGCTATATTTTAATGTCTCTGTTGGTTTACCAGTAAATAGGAAGTCGATTGTAACTGCTTAATATTTATCACCTTAAGGAAGAACTCTCACTTTACTGAAGGTTTTTGTTTTTAAGTGGAATTATGAAGTTGTTTTCAGAACACATATATTTCTTTGCTCCTGTGAGCTACTACACTTCTGGATGTTGATGCATTGTTTCTTATTCTGGATAGACCTTAACTGGCTCTTACCTGGTATTCTTTGTAATATTCCATTGAAATTGACTGGTGTATCTGTCAGTATAGACTAGATGATTTTATGGTTAAAAGCAATCTCAAGAATCAATGACTTCAAATAATAAAGACTATTTCTATTTCAGTCTGTTTGTTCTGTATAAGTTTCTAGAGCAGCTGCTGTCCACCTGCTGAGTCACTGCTATATCTCTCCATGGATGCAGCTGCCACACTGACCAGGCAAGAGAAGGCAGAGACCAAAAAATCAAGCACTTGTAATCAATTGCTGCATTCCAAGAATCATGTTACTTCCTGCTCACATTTTATTGGCTATATGAAAGTCACATGACCATGACTTATTTCTATTATTTTAAAGATTTTATTTAGTTATTTGAGAGGTAGAGTTACAAATTCTACCTGTAACTCAGAATTACAGAGAGAGGGAGAAACTCTGTAACTCAGAGGTACAGAGGGAGGAAGAGACAAGAGAAAGGCCTTCCATTTGTTGGTTCACTCCCCAAATCGCTGGAACAGCCGGAGCTGAGCTGATCTGAAGCAAGGAGCCAATAGCTTCTCCCATGAGGATGCAGGGGCCCAAGCACTTGGGCCATATTCCACTGCTTTCCCAGGCCATAGCAGAGAGCTGGATTGGAACAGGAACAGTCAGGAGAAGATCCCACACCCATATGGTTGCCAGCACCACAGGTACTTAACCTATTACGCCACAGCACCTGTCCCAGATCATGACTAATTTCAAGCAGGCATGAAAATAAAATCCTTCCATGTGCAAGAAAGAGGGATGAGATGAATGTTGGTGAATACCAGCCAAGTCTGCTCTAATGGGCTAATATTCTGCTGAGGATGTTTATACATTCATTCTTTATTTTAATTTTTGAACTTTTGTTTGTAAGGCTGAGAGACAGAGATACAGAAAGATCTTCCATCTGCTTATTCATTCCCCAAATGTCCACAATAGCTGAATTGGGCCAGACCAAAGCTGGGAGCCAGGGACCTAGTTAAAGAAATACAGACAGAGCTCCCATTTGCTATCACTCTCCAAAATGCCTACAGTGGTAGGTTGTTGGCCAGACCAAAGCTAGAAGCCAGGAACCAAATCCAGGTCTTCCACATGGGTGGCAGGCATGCAACTACTCACCTGCTGCCTCTCAGGTGCCTATTAGCAGGAAGATCAAATTGCCAGTGGAGTTGGGACTCAAACTCATGCACTCTTGTATCACATATATATATATATATATATATATCTCAACTGGCATGCTAATCTCTATGCCATATACCTGCCCCATACATTCATTCTTAAGAGAATTTTATATGTAACAATTTCTTGTGCTACTTTTGTCAAATTAATTACTAGGATTATGAAATATGTATAACAATAAAAGTGGATTTATATTTTTCTTCTAAAGATTTCTAAGTTTATTGATAAAATATGTTTTATATAGCTAGGCTTTTATGGAATTACCTTGACTAATATTTAGTCGGAATCTCTATGTATTCTGAGATAATTGTTTCTTTACTACTTTTATAGAGAAATATTTATTTAATTGTGATTTTCAAGCACTTCACAAAGAACGAATATTTAATTTTTATTATTTCTAGTCACTTCTGCTTTAATAGTGCATTTTCATTTCACATGTTCATGTTTTTCTCTATTTCTATGGTTAAACTTTATAGGCACCTATCTATTATATGCCATCTTTAAAGAACTGTTTCTGAATATTTTATGTGTATCTTATTATCTCACTTACTATAGTTTCTTTTCTCATTATTGATTTGGATAGGCAAAATGAAACACAAAAGCATGAAAGAAAAAATGAATTTTCTTCTAATATTTGCCCCTCAGTCACACATTTGCCTTTCTCAGATGCTAAATCAATTTTATATATGTTTAGCAGAAATACTTTAAGTGTAAACATATTGTAATTGTATAAATGTATATTTTTAGGATTCCATTTATTAGACAAATGAGATTTTATTCTATGTTTCATCAGGAACTTCTCTGGCACATAAAAATGTGCCTTCCAATCATTTTATGTCTGTACATAGAATGTTATTTCACTCATTTCTATTGCTACACAGTGTTAGCTTGTAATATTGAACCAGTATTGATTTGTCCGGCCTTCTGTTGTTAGATTTGGGCACTCCTTGCACGTTTCCCAACAGTATCATGGTACTACAAAATGTGACACTGAGTTTGCTTGCATATATGTCCTTTTGTATACATGCCAGGGTACATGCAGAAGGAAAAATATGTTAAAAAAGAAAAAAACATGTTAAAAAGAAAAAACATGTTAAAGTATAATCTGGGACAAAGGGGAGGTACAGTATTAACTTTTATAGATACAGTCAAATCGCTCTCCATAAAGTTGTTCCAATTTATGTTCTCAGGAGTTGTGTATGAGTACTTATGTTTCTGTAGAGAATCAATGTTATCAAATTACTATATTTGATTTTTTCTAACTACAGTTAAAAATCAGATTTAACTGTAATTGTTATTTAATTTTTTCTTAGTATGAGTGAAGTCAATGTTTTTTATTTAAGAGATACTTGCAATTCTATTTCTATGAATAAAGTGGGTTTATAGCCTCTGGTCATATTTTCTACTGGGATATCATTCTTTTATTGTCTCAAATGAAATGCATATTATTATCTTACCTGTGATAGGAATTGCACACAATATTCATTCACACTTTATTATTTTCCTTTTGATTCTTACTTATAGTGACTTTTTCCAAATGGATTATTTCTTCTGTATTCAAAGCTATTAGATGTTTTTATAGCTATTGTATTTTAGATACATCTAAAAGGTCTTTGAAGCTCTAATATATATTTTTTTAAAAAGTATCATCCTTTGTTCTGAGTCTTGAATGTTTTTTCTCTATATTGAAAACTTCAATTCATGTAGAATTTTTTTGATATGAAGTGTGAGGTATGGATCTGACTTGATTTCCTTCCAGATGGTTATCTAGTTTCTTCAACACAATTTATTAATAATGCATATTTTTATCTTACTGGAAATACCAAATCTATCATACATTAAATTCCCATATGTATTTTGTGCTATATATGGACTTATATTCTGATGCACTGATTGATATGTGTGCATATGAATGTATTAACACTGAACTATTCTGATTTTCTTTTTAATGTAGTTTAATATTTATTATGACTAATCTCTCTTCATTCTTCATACTTATCATAGGTTTTCTAACTATCTTTGTTTTTTTTCACTTAAACTTTAGAGTCTGCTTGCCCAGTTCCAGAAACAAATTTGATCTGTACTTTTATTGAAAGCATGATAAATTTATGGGTTATTTTAGCCAGTAGAATAGTATACCTTCCCATAGATTCAAACCAACTTGTGTTGCTTCCACAATGTGTCCTCATCACCCTCCTTAGTGTATGAGCAGAGAAGCCAGAATTATGAGAATCTAAAGGTAAACATCCAAATAAAATAGACAAAAATAACATAAATGTAAAGACTTCAGAAAAAAAAAACCTTTTAATGAAATCTATCATTAATAATCTTATGGAACTAATAGAAGATATTAGACCTGTGGGGAGAAGAAAGTATTGTAAAAATACATTAGATAACAGAAATGAGGTTTTGGAAATTGTTATTGAATTAAAAGTGCAAAACTTCCTAGAGGTACAACAGAAAAAATTGAGGCATTCTCTCTACAGGAATGAAAAGTAGTAGAAAGAATATGAGGGTTTTTTTAATCTGATGGGTTAAAAATTGGAATAATATCCTTGTCTATATCCTTGGGGAACAATGATTTTTCTACTTATTACTTATTGAATTCTTTCCTTAGTGGAAGGTTAAGCTTGTGATTATAAAGTAAATTGAAATATGTCACTATACAAATTAAAATAAAAATAAGAAAGGAAACATAGGAAGGGTGAGAGTCAAGGAGGGAGGGAATGTAGGATAGGTAGTAACATTATGCTCTTAAAAGGGTGTATATGAAGTACATAAAATTTGCTCCCCTTACATAATTTTTTAAAAAAATGGAAGAATAGGGATTTCAGAAAGAGAATAGAGAAACAGCATCTAGGAAATTATCCACAAAAAAACATGAAACAAATCACTCTACCTCTTGAAAAGGCCCTCTAAATAAACAGTGCTATAGTTTGTATTGCTTATCTGATTCTGTATAACAAGTCACCTAAAACAGTAGATTAAGACAAAAGCAAATAATTCTTATTTCTCATGGTTTCTGAGGGCCAGCAGTGCAGGGGTAGCTTGCCTGAGAGCCTCTCTTCTATGTATCTCTTGAGGTTGTGGTCAGAAGTTGGTCAGGGCTATTGTCTTCTGAATGCTTAACTGGGGCTGGAAGATACACTTCCAAGGTGGTTTCTTGCCTGGACAACAAGTTGGTCCTGGTTATTGGTTGAGCACTTCTGTTCCACGTGAGTTGAGTGATTAGATAATTGTTAGTATATTGCCTCCAAAGCAAGAGACAGCTTGCTGCATCTGTGGTTCATTATGGATCAAATTGTGCTTCCTACCCACAAAGGAGATCTATCTAAAAGATAATGTTAAAGTTCTGACTTTATCTGGAAATAGGGTCTTTACAAAGGGAATCAAGTTAAAATGAAGTCATCAGGGTGCACCTAAATTAAACATGATTGATGTATTTGGTAAAAAGGAGAAATCTGGACAAAAAAGACAGACCTGCACCCATGGGCGGTCAGTGAAGACACCGAACACAACGTGAAGATGGAGGAATGGAGGACTGGAGTTATGTAACTTTTACAAGCCAAGGAATTGCTGAGGCTACCAGGAAGTAGGACAAAGGCATAGGAAAGATCCTTCTTCGATGACTTTAAAGGGGGCATGACTGATAAAACCTTGATTTCTGACATCTAGCTTCCAGCACTATGAGACAAGAAGTTTCTGTTGCTTTAAGTCATTCAGTTTTTTGTGCATTGTTAGCTTCCTTGGGGAATTAACACAACACCCCTCTCCATAAACAAAGTAAGCACAACACAGCACAAATAATTTAGTCTGTTTGGGCTGCAATAACAAAATGCCACAGGTTGGGCTCCTTACACCACAGAATTTTATTTCTCATAGTTTAATATCAAGGTACTAGCAAATTGAATTCCTTTTGAGGTCTCTTCTTTTGGCTTTTATTCAGCTATAGTGAGAAGCCCTTGCTGTCCACTCAGGTGACTTGTCTCTCCACGTGCACATACCAAGCTAAGGCCATGTGATGACATGGTGAGAAGGTAGCCTTCTGAACCAGGAAGAGGGCCCTTACCAGAACTTGATCAAGGACTTTCCATTCTCTAAACACAGAAGAAAATAACCTTCTGTTGCTTAAGTCTTCTTGTTGTATTTTGCTATCGAACCCAGCAGAATAAAACAAGAACCAGCCCCTTTCCTGCTTTTGAAATTGATCTAGTCATAGATTGAATGGCATGGAGTGCTACCATCTTGGAGTGGGGTCTAGTTCAGGGCAGAGTACTATGTAACAGGTCCAGGTGTGACACAATGAGCTTTGTTTTTGGGCCTTGTAACTTTCTCAACCCTATGGTGTTTTTTTTTTTTTTTTAACCCTATGGTGTTGAAATGTCAGTAGTGGGCTGGGATCTGGTTTAAAGTTTATGATAAACTCCAATGAAAGAATTGCATCACAAATCCCTGGGACTCTGAAGTAAAGTGAGTGCACCGGTTATATATAATATGTACTATATAAACACTGACTGCAACAGCTCCCTAGCTGCATCACTGAAGTACTAGGACAGAGAAAACACTCCAAGATATGGGGATCTACAGAATAGGAGGCACTGCATCTGTTCAGAGACTATTTTTATGTTTCTATGTCCACACAAGAACAGGAACAGGGGTCCAAGAGCCAAAGTGTGGAAACAGGAGTGGTTCTATTTACCACCACACCCAGTGAACCACTAGGGGACACTGTCATCTCAACCAGGGATGGAGTTGGATGGAATTCCCGATCTGAAGGAGGACTAAGACATAGTGAGGGTTCCATTGAATTAGTTTATAGTGGCTACCAGGGCACTTTGGTTTCTTTGTTCCCAGGGACCAGCAGACAAAAACAGGAGTTGCCATATTGTCATAAGCAATTGGCTCTGATCAGTAGGAATGAGAAGGGCTGCATCTTCACAAAACTGAAGGGGAAGAAATGTTTGTGGAAAATGTGTATTATGAACACACTATGCGTTGGTTTCAACATTTTTTTATCAACGTAAACTTACGTGTTTTTTTTTGTTTTTTTTTTTTTGTTTTTTTTTTTGACAGGCAGAGTGGACAGTGAGAGAGAGAGACAGAGAGAAAGGTCTTCCTTTTGCCGTTGGTTCACCCTCCAATGGCCGCTGCGGCCGGCGCGCTGCGGCCGGCGCACCGCGCTGATCCCATGGCAGGAGCCAGGAGCCAGGTGCTTTTCCTGGTCTCCCATGGGGTGCAGGGCCCAAGCACCTGGGCCATCCTCCACTGCACTCCCTGGCCACAGCAGAGAGCTGGCCTGGAAGAGGGGCAACTGGGACAGAATCCGGCGCCCCGACTGGGACTAGAACCCGGTGTGCCGGCGCTGCTAGGTGGAGGATTAGCCTAGTGAGCCGCGGCGCCGGCCCATCAACGTAAACTTACGTTTTAATTCCATTTTTAAGAGCTTTCTGAAGCACCCTCACATATATGAAATCCAGATGATCTACAGGGATGACTCCATTTGCTCCTTTGCTTCTTTCTAAATAAAAATGGATGTGTACAAAAATCTTGAACTGAGAAGAGTATAACTATCAATTGTTCAGAACAGTTTGAAGATTTGGGTCATACCTTTGAATTATGCCACCAAAATTTGCCAAAATTATGATGTAGAGTGATGGAAATTTAGAGAGCTGATTAGAAAGTGGTGAAGAAGGGTACTTGTTATATTCTCAGATAAACTGCTGTTACAGGGACTAGGCTTCATGCTATCACATGCCTGTTCTGTCAGGCAATACCTCTTATAGACTGTATTGAGCATTGTGAACCAGTGTAGGCTACAATCAATTTCAATTAGAGCTTCTCATTCTGAAAGAGTCTTATTCCAAAAATTAACATTTGGAAAGCAAGAATAGCTACTCATTATTACCCAGTCTATTATAATATATAAATAGCATTTTCATGGTTATAATAATGTATATATGTTTAACCATGTTGAGAAAGATAATACAAATATATGTGTGTATGTGATTCTATGCATGTCTTAGATCATGACACTGGGAATAGAAACAGATACTCATTTTCCACAGAGAAGTCAATACATAAGTTCGAAACTGGAAAAAGCAAGCCATAGCAGTAAAAACGTGCTATGAAATTGAAGATAAATAAGACTATTCGGCTTGAGGCATTAAGAGTGACTGCTTTTGGAGAAAGGGAAATGAGGCAGGGTAAGATTACTCTCTGTTTTAAAAGCAGACATAGTTTCCTTTGAATATGTGAATGCCTATTTATGATTGAAACAAAAACATATCTGATGATCTATGGGTAATATGCATATTTTATGCTAATTTTGTTTCTTCTTGGGTCATTGCCCCACTACCTCTTTACAATGATAATTTAAAAGCTGAAGTTTAGCTTTATTATTATTAAATTACATATTTTAATTTTGTTTATTTTGTTCATATTTAATTTTATATTGTAATGATCTTATATCATGTTAACATTTTCGATGTAACTTTTTGTTTTCACTCCTCTTCATTCTTCCCTCCTTCGTGATCATTTTTCTTCCTTCCTTCCTTCCTTTCTTGCTCTTTCTCTTTCTCTTCCTTTTTTCCTTCCTGTCCTTCCTATATTTCCTGCCTCACGTTGTCTTTCTCTCTGTGCTCCATCACTTCCTAATTTTCTTCCTTTTCTATGCTTCTTTCCTCCCTCGCTCCCAGTCCTCCTACTTCCTTCCTTCTTCTGATCCTTCATGTCTAAACTTAATTTTGTCATTTTTGAGTTCTTAATTTTGATTTATTTCTACACAGCTGGACTAAACTTTTGGATATTTTTAATAGCACAATCAGAGAGGCAAATGGGCACCTGCACATGGTGATAAAATTCCAGAGACAGCATCATGCAAACTCAAAGTTATGACATGAAATGTGTCATATATCAAATAAGTGAGAATGCTGTGCTCTGAATATTGGTGTTCGATGACTTGAAAGCTGTCTTCAGTGATAATGAAGCCCTGATGTTGAATATACATATGAACAATCAGGGTAAAATAGAGGCACAAGTTAGGAAATGAGAAGCAATTTTTAAAGTTCATATACTACTTTCTTTTTAAAATATTTTTAAAGATTTTTATTTATTTATTTGAAAGGTATAGTTACAGATAGTGAGAGGGAGAGACAGAGAGAAAGGTCTTATATCTGCTGGTTCACTCCCCAAATGGCTGCCTTGGCCAGAGATACGCCAATCAAAGCCAAGAGCTTCTTCCATGTCTCCCATGTGGGTGCAGGAGCCCATGCACTTGGGCCATCTTCTACTGCTTTCCCAGGCCACAGCAGAGCTGCAGCAGAAGAGGAACTGCCAGGACTAGAACCAGCACCCGTATGTGATGCCAGCATCGCAGGTGGAGGATCAATCCACTGTGCCACAGCTCCGGCCCCCAGATATTACTTTCTGTAGGCAGTCTTTTACATGAATATAACATTATAATTTAATTTCTGCAAGTAAATATTTGTTCATTATAAGTGTATCTATAAAAATTTATAATATCAAATTTGCCAAAAATTTACCCTTATATATTATGAAATACAGCACAAGAAACTCTTAAGTCATCTTACAGTCTACTTTAATTCATGTCTTTGGTGAACAAGTGTTAGAATCTGGGCTAAGAATGAGGAAGGCCAGGCAATGAGAGTACATTTTCAGCACAGTCTTAGGTTGGAGATTATAGTAGGGGTTTTGAGAATGAAGGACATAACTGAAGGGGTTATGGTTGTGACAGACTGAATGTTTGTGTTCTCATCAAATTCATATTAAAATTCTGACTCTCAGTATAATGATATCAGGAGACTGGGCTTTTGGGAGGTGACTAGATTATAAGGGTGGAAACTTACAGAATGAAATTAATGCCTTTATAAAAGATATCCCATATGGATGGGCATTTGGTACAGTGCTTAAGTTGCCACTTGGGGGTGCCCACCTTCCAAACCAGAGTGCTTGGTTCAAGTCCCCAATGTCAGCTTCCTGCTAATGCACATTCTGGGAGGAGTAGTGATGGCTCAACTACTCAGGGCCCTGTCACCCACGTGGAGGAGATCTGCATTGAGTTCCAGGCTTCTGGCTTTGGCCTGAGCCAGCCCTGACTATTGCAGTCATTTGGAGAGCAAACCATCAGATGGAAGCTCTCTCTCTTATTGCTTCTCTGGGTTTCAAATGAAATGAAAATAACTAAGTATTTTAAAAAATGATACCCCCAAAAGCTTTCTCTTCCTCTTTTCATCATTGTTTGGATACAGTGAGAGATTGGCAGTGTATACCTCAAAAGAGAGTTCCCACCAGAACCCAGCTATGCTGACACTGAGATCTCAGTCTTCAGCCCCACAAGCTGTAAGCATAAATTTTCATTGCTTTTGAACCACACAGTCTTTCGTACCTTGTTGTAGTAGTCTGAGCTGTGAAAGACAATGGCAAAATAATCAAACTGCAGCCGGAGACTATCTCCCTTATAATTTTACTGTCAATCAGTTCTTGATGACGAGACAGACAATTTAGTGGAATACTTTCCTTTTTACAAGGGAGGGGCAATCTCCTGTTCCCACACTTTGGAGTCCCTGTCAAATTTCTGCTTCTCTGGAATTCCTTTTTTCATCGACCCACTCCTTCTCCTGGAATCCTTTGGGCCTACATCTGCCATCAACATCATTGTTACCATCATCATCATCCATTAACTTATATGGAAATTATTTATTTGAATGTATAGGTCCACACTGGGCTCTACTGCTTGAGGGCACAGTTTAAGTTTTTCAATGGTATTTCCCTTTACAGTCTGGTAGAGTATCTGGAACACACCATATGACCAATTGTGTAGCTGGGATTTGAAACCAACACTCTTTATTACATGAATAATTGAATAAATAAGAAACAGATTCTTTTCCAGGTTTACCTGGGCAGTGGGGTTTGGGAGTATATTTGGTATAACTTTCCTTGTTTTCACATATTTATTTTTATAATGGAGGAAATTTTGTGCTATTTCACAGAGTAGAAGATCATATTTTAAAACTGAAGCCATAATTTAGTATATTATCATTTATCATTCTGTAACTTGTTTTCCAGATTTTTTTTTTTGTCATCATGTCTATTTGGACTTTGCTTTGAGAGCATGAGGTATTTAGACATTAGGCTGGGGCATAACGATAAGACTGTAATGAGTGTTGTCTAGTTAGGGGAACAGAACACATTCGTCTAGTCACTCCATGATACACTGAACATCTCCACTTCCCTTAATTGAAACGTTCTTAAAATTACAGAATCATGTTTCCTCATTGACATTTTGACATAATTGAGTGAAGAAGTGATTATGTTAAAACAATAGAAAGTAAGAGCCAGTCTATGCCTCTGTGGGGTGAATATTCTGAATTGTCAGGATATCACAACTGCTCCCAACTGTGCTTTCATCAATCAATCCGAAGGAGAAGCCACAGGGTTTACTTGGGAGCCTGATTTTCAGAAGAAGTGCCTGCTTAGATGTTTGTTAACCAATGAAGGTGTAACCTCATATTCCCCGCAGTATTGCTGCTCTTCCTGTGGGCAGCCATTTCTCTTCATGTTACTGAAACAGAACCACAGCCTCTAAAGAGTTTGTTGTAGGAAGTTATTCAATTCTGAAGCAAACTAATATTTCTATGCTCTCCTATGGAGACATCTCTAATGTGCTTTTCATCCCTCACACCTAATTTATGCAAAAAATCTCTTGCTCTGGGGGCCGTTCTGCTTTTTAATGAATTCACTTTGATGACAACTAAACGTGGCAGGTGTTTCAGGAAGCACATATAGCAGTTCATCCAGGGACAGTTTAGCTTTAAAATTCTCTCACATGTGTAATACCTCTGAGCCTAATATTTTGGATGGAATGTGTAGATTTGGTTTCCTTTTGTGTTTCTTTGTTTCGGAAACATTGTCTCCCAATTTATCATGGGCTTCATTTTTTGGACTGGAAGTGAAGGAAACTTTAGGTTGACACTGCCAAAAAATAGCCACCAGACAATGCTGGTGTCACTGATTAATATCCGTGTACCTCAGATCTGGACACTTTGAAGTGAGTTGGTGGCAGTGGAGTGGGAAGCTTGGATGTGATAATCTCTTCAAGGTTTCAAATACCACTGCTGAGCTGACAATTTGCATATGTGGATCCTCAGTCCAGTTTTTGAAATATTGATGGCTATCCTCATTGAAGTATTTCCTCAAGTATCTCAAGGCCAGCATGCAAACATGAGTCCAGCATCTTGACAGGTTTTCTGTGTTCCTGTGGCTGTGAATAATGCCAACCTACCACGAGTTACTCAAAAACAAGATCTCTATACCATCGTTGGTGTTATAGCTATATGTTTTCTACTACACAAGTCCATGGTACCATTTTCCCTAATTCCATTCATGACAGTTGTGTTAGATTGGCTCTGATTAACTTAAAATTGGATCATTGTTTGCGACAATGTTTGAATGATACTTCTTGACATATTTTCCCTTTGAATACCTGAACTGTTTCACTGCTAAGGCTTGATTGAAGGAAGAAATGAGAGGGACATGAAATAAGAAAATGGAATACAGAAAAGGGGAATGTAGAGCGCTCGCTTTGGGTTGGATGTCAGCTAGAGAAAGGAGAACTGGAGAGCAAGCAGTCAGTGGTTCCCACTCATCCTTTTTTGGCAAAGCATACCCTTGGCTCTTTATGTCATCGATTGGAGAAATTCAAACTCTGCATTTAGCAAGACACAGTGTATTCTTGTGATGCATGGAATGTACTTTCTACATGACTAAAGAAGGTATCAAGATGGGTTTAGTAAGCTCCCAAAGCCTTTAAACCTAAGGTGATATAGAAAAGTACAGAAATTATGAAAGAATGAGTGTACCAAAAGAGGCCTGGAGTTGGGATGAGGAGGTCATAGGGACAGAGGCTTTGGGAACCCATATCTAAAAGCCAAGACATAGATGCTAAAAGTAAATTGAATGTGGGACTGGGCATTGTGGTGCATGGTAAAGCCACTGCCTGCAATGCTGACATCCCCTATGGGCACTGGTTCACGTCCCGGATGCTCCATTTCTGATCCAGCTCCCTGCTAATGGCCTGGAAAAAGCCACAGAAGATGGACTGAATGCTTGTGTCCCTGTAGCTCATGTGGGAGACCTGGAAGAAGCTCCTGGCTCCTGCTTTCACCTGACCTAGCCCTGGCTGTTTAGGCCATTTGGGGAGTAAACTACTGAATGGAAGATCTCTCTCTCTGTCTCACCCCCTCTCTCTGTAACTCTAACTTTTTTTTTTTTTTTTTTTTTTTTTTTTTTTTTTTTGGACAGGCAGAGTGGACAGTGAGAGAGAGAGAGACAGAGAGAAAGGTCTTCCTTTTGTCGTTGGTTCACCCTCCAATGGCCACCGTGGCCAGCACGCTGCGGCCGGCGCACCGTGCTGATCCAATGGCAGGAGCCAGGTACTTATCCTGGTCTCCCATGGGGTGCAGGGCCCAAGGACTTGGGCCATCCTCCACTGCCATCCCAGGCCACAGCAGAGAGCTGGCCTGGAAGAGGGGCAACCGGGACAGAATCCGATGCCCCAAGTGGGACTAGAACCCCGTGTGCCGGCGCCGCAAGGCGGAGGATTAGCCTAGTGAGCCGTGGCGCCGGCCTGTAAATCTGACTTTGTAATAAATAAATAAAAGGCTTTTTTATTTAAAAATGAGTAAATAGAATGTGAACATTAAATAGTTTTTTTTTTTTGTTCTTGTTGGTTATTGTGTATTTCTAGAACCTAGAAATTACTGGGTAGATAGTTGGTATCCTTTCAAAATTTAATGAACAAATAGGTGAGATAAGATACCAAAAAGAGGGTCAGGTGTGGTGGTGCAGCATGTTAAGCCACAACTTGGGATGCCTACATACCATATCAGAGTGCCAGGTGAGTTCCTGCTACTCTGCTTCCTATACAGCTTCCTACTGAGGAGCCTGGAAAGGCAGCAGATGATTACTCAAGTACCTGTGTCCTTGCCACTCACATAGAAGACCTGGATGGGTTGCAGGCTGAGCCTGGCGCAGCTCCAGCTCTTCTGGGCATTTGGAATGAATTAGTGGATGGAATCTCTCTCTCTGTGTCTCTCCTTCTCTATCACTCTGCCTTTCAAATTAATCATCAATCAATGCTACAAAAGTATCTCAAAGAAGGAGATAAGATCCAATGCATATCAGTGGACATTATCACTTCATACCCAGTGACTAGGTAGTATAAATGGCTATCCTGTTATATTATTAACATAAGACTTTGGGAACCAAGCCTTTAACAGATGGATTTTTCAGTAATATCCAAACTAATATCCTAACTATAGCTAAGGAAAAGCAAAACAAATCCAGAATAATTTGAGCCTAAATTGATAAGAAAGTTTTATTAGAAGAGGCTACACTATCTTTAATGAACATTTTTTCTTTCCATAGGAATGAAGACATGACAATATGAAATCAATTACTGATGAGGAATGGTTAATTAACTTTAAATCATTATGATTGCTGATATCTTCAGCCCTCTTTGTGCTTCTAATTTTGTTTCTCTGTCAAACCTTTTACTGGCTTCACATTACATGGAACGAAGTTTACCATTCAGACACTGCATGGCCTCATCTTCCTCTTTAGTCATATTTCTTGTCTTCTCTTTTGCATTCTCCATTTCAAGGCTACCATGTTGGGGGCATGGCCTAGGAGAGAGTGACTGTAAATTTTTCTCTCTCTCAGTCATGGGATTCATGTACACACTGAATCTCATGGCGTGTGTAACTATTGGCTGTTCCCCCTAAACCATAAAACCTTTAATTACTCTAGCTCCCCATTCACCACCACCTCTTTCCCATCCCTTCCACTCTCATAAACATCTGTGTACTAAAAATTTCCTTTGACCTTCTCTGGGAATCCCTTCTTTTCCTGTGGCCTAGAAGCAGCTATGTATCCTCTTCCTTATGCTTACCTCTTCCTTGCACACACCTCTTCCTCAGTATCTATAATACTTTCCTTTTCATGTAGAAATAATTAGTATTGTAATTTATCATGTTGAGTCATGGGTTGTATCTTATCCACCTTTCTATCTCTAGGACTTAGCGTGGTCTCTGGGACACAATAGGATAAATAATATTTCCTCAAGGATATCCTCTGTGGTTTTTCCCAACTCCAATGAACTCAGACAAAAAATATGTATTTTCAGGTTAGCAACACACTGGATTGAGTTTTAAAAGAAACCTGTTGGACATATGCCCTACCTGATATTGATTAAATTTTTCAACATTTTCTAGATCTAAGTCAAACTAGTGCCCACATACAGATGTGACACAGTGGACAAGACATAACTATATTTAGATCGTGGTTCTCATTTTGGCCACACATTAGCTATGTAAATTTGGGAAAGGCACTAGACACAATTTGACTTCAATTTGTCTTTCACTTAAGGAAAATAATACCTATCCATAACTAGTAGCTACAAGTTTAAATTGTGCTAATTTATGTGGCTACCCTTTGGGGATTGTAAAGCAATAATCTTTCCCAGAATAATGTCTTTTGGGAATTTCTTTGAATCTTTTTTACTCTTCCTTCAAAGCAGAAACAGGAAAATAAATCCTACAATAGGATTTGGAGAGTATAGATAGGAGAATAAACTAAGAAGCATTTTTATAACTAGTGTTGTAATCTTTGCTAAGAATGGCTCTCATTTTATAATGAAACATGATTCTGTGAAATAATAGCTAAATGTCAAATGAAGGTTATTTCATTTAAAAATATGCTGTTTTAGTCCAATCTAGCAAGGACAAGCTCTAGCATCTCTTGCTATTACAGAGACAGCTATTAGTATTTTTTTTTTTTAGTTTATGCAATTTTCTTTGGCTGGAGGAGTCTCTGCTATTTTTTATTCAGCCATTCTATGTTAAAAGAATTTGGCTGGGGTTCTTGATGCTAATGAAAAATTACATGTTTCATTACAGAATGTATGATACAGTAATTCTATAGTGTGTGTGTGTGTGTGTGTGTGTGTAATTTGGTTATTTCAAAATGGAGAAACATGTTAAGGAATAAAATGTTGTGTGATGTTTTGTCTTGATAATATTTGGTGAGATGCAAAAGGTTCTACTGCAGAAATAACTGACTAGAGTCAGAAATAAGCACCACATTTAACAAGTGAGTTTGGGCAAATAATTTAAACTGAGTATGTCTAGTTATGCAACTAAAGATATAATGCCTCAGCCTTATCGCTCATATGTTTCAAAGTGAAAAATAATTAGATAACTAAAATAAAACACATTAAAATGAAAGGTACAGTCATAGATGAAGCACAGGTTATTATGAAGCTCAGGACTCTGGGGCTGCCGCACTGGCCCATCTTGTGTCTCTATCAATTATTAACCAGATAACTTGAGGATGATTGCTTGTAGAGCTCAGCTTTCCATAGCCCTTTACATAAGAAGGAAGAAAGGATTTGCCTTACATTATTGTTAGGAGGAATCTGTGGGGTGACATTTGTAAAAAATGCATATGACAAACACTCAAATAGTAGCAATTCTAAAACACTCCCCTTCAACCATGCCTCTAACTTCAAACAAATCAAGCATATTTTGTTTTGGAAAAATGAGTTGAACACATTCTGACTTCCCATTCTTAATTCCTTTAACTTGCCTTTTTTTTTTTTTCCTTAACTTGCTTTTGATCCTTGCTGTAATGGTTTTTCTGTTTGTTGTTGTTACTTCGTTGTTTTAAAATGAAGTACCTGCATTCAAATCTTGATAAATCGTGGGATGCCTCTCACTCATTCTTTCTTTCTTTCCACATTGACTTAACAAATGGAGAGGAGGCCAAAAGTCTCTGAATATCACATACTGGCATACATCCCTAGCACATGCCTTTATAAGAAAAACAAACTATTTTACTTTTATTTCTTATTATTTGATTTTTCTTCTATTTAGGCGGAATTTAAGGCTAGAAAAAACTGATAGAATAATGAACATAGCAGCAAGCACATTTTCGCTAATCCATCACAGCTTTTCTCCATACTCCTTGCTGACAAGTATGAGTGAAGACTTCACCAGCAGAGTATTGATAAATATCTTTGGCATCCACTTATTTGTCTTTTCAGCAAATACATAGAAAACTGTTATATGTCATCTGAAGGCAGTTATTCCTACTTCTTCCATATCTCTTCCAACGTTTCTATTATTCTTTTTGCTCCTTAAAGGCTTATTCATGTATATGCACATATATTTTCTATCAAGGCATATATGTGTATATATATGTAAATATATACACATGTACATAAGGGCATATGTGTGTTTACAGGTGTGTATATATATTTATATATTCTGAAACCCACTTCTTAATATAATATATGGTCTCACACACAATTCTAGAGTTTTAGACTTTTGAGAGAATATTGGAAGCCTACATGCTTTTCTTTCCTGAATATCCTTCCAAAATTTCCTCCCCTGGTAGTAACAAGCTCTGCTTCATTCCCAACCATATTGGCAAATGACTATGTGAATAGTGTGTTCTGGGATTGATTCTTAATCTTTCTTTAAAGGAATGCAACATGTTGAATCGAATCCATCTGTGGAAGGATGCAAGGTAGACCTAAAAATAGCTGAAAGATTCTTAGAGAATCCCTGTTTAGTTCCTTCCAGGGTTCAGAGGAACTAGAGACCCTGCAAGCAAAGACACTGGAGATGTCCAGACGGTCACCAATGTATAATATGGAGATTCCAAGAGGTTTCTTTCTTGTGCTACCAGCAACACTCTTTTTCATTTTAAAGTTTTTTGCTGTCATTCTTCTAATTATAGAAATGAATATTTTAAAAAGTATTTGCATATTAATTCTTGTCCCAAATGTCACAAAACCGATGCCTTAGTAGGAAGATTAGCATATCAGTTACATGAACCATTGGTCATCCAGCCACCAACCCAATAACACTTGTTGAATATTTACCATGAGAACAAAACTGTGCCAAGCTTAAGAAGAAACATCATGGAACAGATCCAGTACATGCCATTAAAATGTTTAAGGCCTACTGGGGGCTAAAAGACAATCAGTAAATGGGCTGCAGCTCAAGGTAAGAAACATTAAGTGTCTTGAGGGAGACATGAAAGAGACACAGTAAATTACCACTAGGGTACAGTCAAGGGAAAGATACTTCTGACTGGGTCACAGATTGAAGAGAGGAGAAAGCCTTGACGCAACACTGATGATGCAGATAAAAAATTAAGGGAGCATCAGAGATAGAACAAATAATAAAGACATGAGGAATTAATTTTCTTGGAGGGTTTTATGTATGAAGGAGGTAGTAAGAGGTAAACCTAGAGAAAAGGGCTGATTTTGAAGAAGAGAGAGTATTGGAGTATAGAATTTGGTTATGCAGCAGTTGGGAGTCATTGAATATTCCATGCAGAGAGGCAAAGGGAAGAAAATGAGTCCATGAAAACCACTTCCTTGGATGGAGGGATGTGCTATTAAATGAGCTAATAGGGGATTTTATTTTATTTTATTTTATTTTTTTTAATCTTTTATTTAATGAATATAAATTTCCAAAGTACGACTCATGTGTTACAATGGCTTTCCCCCCATACCGTCCCTCCCACCCACAACCCTCCCCTTTCCCACTCCCTCTCCTAATAGGGGATTTTAATCAAAGGTGGTAAACAAAGAGTTTGAATGCCACTGGGATGATGGAAACACAGTGTATATCCACATATGCACACACACAACACACACATTGTAAGGAATCAGATGTGATGTTTGAGAATATAGTTAATTATAGTGATTGTGGCAGAAGGCAGGTTGAGAAATATGATCTTGATTGGAAATCATGATTGTGGAAATCTTTTTAAAATTAAATATATATTTTTAGGTTTTATAGTTTTTATATAAGGAGACATAGAAACTACAGTTTAGTCAATATTTCTGGAATCAATGAGAGAAAGATATATAAACTTTATAGGATACATGCTTTATTTCCTGGCATTAACTATAGCTACGCTTAATATATACATACCAAGGCATATCAAAGAGAAATCTGCTTGTCTTACAATTTGAATATATATGTTTCACTTTTGAAATATATATTTAAATATAAATTAGAAGAGATTGATCCAGTAAAGGTAAAAAGAGTATGACTGCCTTAGTTTTAACATTTGCTTTACCTTACATAAGTTTTTTACCTTCCTCTGTCTCAATTTCCTCCATCTTATAGAATAGAGATAATAGACAAGGTAGTTTAGAGAAACGTAAGCAGTACTATGCGTTAGTGCATGTAGCATTTAGAGCAGTCTTTGTCACTTATATTAATGTTTGATTATTGTTATTACACAAGAGTCTACTATACAGGGTTGCACGATCCCTTTAAAATTTGCATTTCACTTTAAAATTTACAAACCACATTCACATATAATCATCTTAATGTAACCCTATGTTTCCCTCTCACACCCTCTTTGTTTTCAGAGAGGAATCTTAGGATAGGTTACGTTAACTGACCTGCCTAAATTTCAAACTCAGATATTTTGGTGAATAGCCATAATTTCCAAATGTCATTGAGTAGCAGATATTGTTTCAATAACTGTGTAAAAATAACCTCATTTAATTGCTGTTAAGTAGGAGTAGGAAACAGTGTCAGAGATGTGAATGTCTTACTGAAAGTCACACTTTCGGTGAGTTATAAGGAGAGAATTTGAAGTCAGGCACTTGTCTTCAAAGCTGATGCTCCTGTCCTCAAGCTAGAGGTATCCTGACCTGAAGTAGGATGAAGAGGAAGAAGTGGTCATTTGGTAAAGTTGGAGGGAAGTCATTGATCAGCGTGCTTAGCAGACAGCTTCCTAGACACCACAAATCTCAGAATCCGCAGGATTCCTGCTGGAGACGGATGACCTAAATTGTGATAAGGGAGAGTTAAAGCCTCTCCTCCACCTTCACTTCTGAGTGTCATCTCTTTAAGTCCAGTGGCCCTGCTCTGTCTTGGCTCTGAATAAACAACTGAGGCCATAAACTCTCCAGGAAGGTGCAGAGAAGAGCTGTTTTCCATCAGGTCACTGTAGGCAGCTGAGGCTGCCAACTTCCCATCAAACCCTCATAAAAGGGTTTATGAGGCCTATAAAATGTTCCCTACTCTTGCTAGGGGGGAGAAGAGGATGGCCATCAGAACCAATCATACTGGCTTCAATTGCTTGACTTCCATACATCAAACTTCTTGGAAAACCAAAAGCATGCCACAGCCAAATAATAAAGTGGTCTTTGTGCATTTCTGTGGTGTTCCTTTTCCAGGCCTCCCATGTCCTGTGATACACAATAGGGTTTGATTTTTGTGGAGAGCAGTACTACGTGGGGAAGCTGGCAGCACAAATTACTGAGAATCATGTCTTCTTTTGAGAGCTGGTAGCATATTGGTTGCAGAATGGGTTCTATTTTTTCCCTATGACGTTGAGAGAGAAGGGAAATTCCTGACAATTCTTTATGGCTTCTCAACTACAACTGGACATGGAATCTGCTCCTATTTGCAGCTATGACCCAGGTATAGTTAGATAGAAGAAAGCATGCCCACCTGGTTAACTGGGTTCATGAAATTCAATTCATCCCACTACACTATAATCTCCTTAGGGATAGACATTACTTTTATTTCTTTATCTGAAGTGTCTATGAGTATGGCTGGCATTGTAGTGTAGAGGGTAAAGCTGCTGCATGGGGTCCCAGCTTCCCATATGGGCACTAGTTCCTATACTTGCTGCTCCTCCTATCCAGCTTTCTGCTAAAGTCTGAGAAAGCAACAGAAGATGTCCCAAGTACTTGGGCTGTTGCCACCCACGTGGGAGCTCCAGATGAAACTCCTGGTCATTGCAGTCATCTGGGGAGTGAACCAGCAGATGTAAGATTCTCTCTTTCTTCCCCTTCCCCCATAACTCTGACTTTCAAACAAATAAATCTTAAAAAAGTGCCAGAGAGAGAGAGAGTGAGAGAGAGAGGATCTGTTCAATAGAATTACTATAATTACATGTGCCAGCCACTGAGTTATGCCATTGAAAAAAAATACAGAATTTGATGATTATTTCTCATTCTTGTTACAAGTGGATCTCAAATGGATTGTTGCATATTTTCTATACTCTGAGATCCTGGTTTACAAAGCAATCTCTCTGTGTACATTCACCGAAGGAGAAGAGGACAGTGATGTGAAGAACTTGCTGGGATGCCAGTTTTTCATGAATGAGAGCTATCTCATGCTCACTCATATTTCACAGACACATTAAAATGAAGATCCAGTTTGAGTTTAAGTGGTTAGGGAGTTATAATTACCCTATGCAACATCACTTTGTTAATCTTCTTTATGTTTTGTCAGTTTAGTATTTATTTGCATTTGATGCCTCTAAGATATAATAATTTAAGGGATGTGCTATTTCATTGTAATTTCAAACAGGCACAAGTAATCAAAAACAGGTGTATTTGAGCACTTGAGGATGAAGTCAGTGACAAGACAACAAACCAATATTGATGATTTAGGATGGAAAATCTTCATTGAGGTCATGTTTTGTGCTCAGCATCCCAATCTTACACCTCTATAGTCTTGAATAATAAGAATCAGTGCTCAGAAGAGTGATGCCTTTAACACAACGAATATCTTCAATCATTAAAGATAGATTCTGTTATTACCATCAGCTTGTATGTACTAAGGCAAAGCCAAAACTTGAGGGACTGTATACTGCTAATGACAGGATTGAGGACAAATAAGGTTGGAAGTGGATTATTTCTCATAGACCCCAGACAAAAGGCTAGTCCAACCAACATGTTGTTGTGTGTCTGGTGATATCCTAAGCCTAGATATCAGTTCCTTGTGACCTATAGAACTAGAAGTCAATATATGGGAGTTATTATAAGTCATTAAATCTATAACAGTATTAATCAGAAATAAAAAAACCATGGGAACATAGTTTATGAATTTTCTGTTTATGAAATTTGTATTATAGTGAAGGATATGTAATTTTTCATAATATTTATTTAAAAGGCAGAGTAGCAGACATATCTATCTATATCTATATCTATATCTACATCTATATATGGAGAGAGAGGGATGGAGGGAGGGAAGGAGGGAGGGAGGGAGGTGTCTTCAATCTTCTGGTTTACTTCCATCTACTGATTTACTTCCATCTGCTGGTTTACTCCCCAAATGACTGCAATAGCCAGGTCTGGGTCAGGCTGAAGAAAAGAGCCAAGAATTCCTTCATGGTCTTCCGCAGGGGCCCAAGTACCATTCTCTGATGCCTTCTCTGACACATTAGCAGGAAGCTGGATTGGAAGCAGAATAGGCAAGACTTAACATGGTGCTCTGATATGCAATGTAAGAATTGCAAGCAGTGCACCACAGTTCTAGCCACTTAATTTTTTGTTTATTTTTCTTTTTTAATGAGTGTATGGACATTCAATTACTTAACTATTACAAAAAACACATAATGTTAATTGTATGCAGACATTGATATAAGTGTTTTATATACATATAATTATTTAATCCATACAACTATCCTGTGCCATTACTAACTGCTAACGATATTACATATTATTTCTTTTTTTAAAGACCAGGACATAGCCTGGTGATTAGGAGAGAGATTGACAACTTGTCAAAGATTGCAGAGATGGTAAATTCAGAGCTGAGATTTAAGCCAGGCAATCTGGTTTTAGATTCTGAGAGATGAACAAGCGCTCTCAACTATAATAAATGGTGTCAAGGACAAAACATGAGTGTCATGTGAGGGGACGTGATGCAGGGACATCAGGAGGGACTTCTGGAATGCTGTCAATTTTAAGCTAAATTGGAGGGGGGCTAGTAATTAACCAGGGAGAGAAAAGCCTGGACAAATATCCAAAACGGAACAGCTTAGGGGGGCTTCCAGTGAAAAGCATGGGAAGCTGACCCATCTGTCAGTCTGTGCACAATAGATAAGTCTTTTGTTTTCATCAAGTTTTAATACTTAGGAGAGCTTAAGGCATACACAGATTTGATTATCCCAGATTAGGAATCTCTGGGTAATGACAATAGCTATTCTACTGGTTGGATGGCCACACAAGAAAACAAAACAAATCAAAGTGCTTTTTTTGTTCTTCCTCAACTGGAGTTTGAAAAACTATGGTCTATAGTACAAATCTAGCCCAATCAAGGACTATTTAAACAAAATTTTATTGGAAAACAGTCAGACTCATTTATTTACATGTTTATGGCTACTTCCACACTGCAAGAGTAATACTGAATAGTTGTGACATGGACTGTATGGCCTGCAGATCCAAAATATCTGCTATCTCTTTTGCCTCACTTTTGCCATAGAATGAGGGTGCCAGTATTTGAGAGATGTGAGGGAAGTGTGGCTGTCTTCTTGGAACTATACCTATGGAATGTATAAAATCTGTTCTTTTTATATGGTTAAAATTTTAAAAAAAATATCAATTACACAATACAGTATTATGTTTTTTTTTTTCCAGGAATAATATCCAGACCATTTTGTTGGCTTTGAAACACAAAGAAGCTGGCAGTGGGCTGTTTGAATGGAGATTATCTGTGTGACTGGCTGTGCCTTAAATCAGTACACCTGTTTTACTGAGCAAGTACAAGATTTTTTGAAAACACAATGATATGACTACATATTTTTATTCATGAGAGAAAACACTTAAAAATTTTAACAAGTTTAAATAATGCCTGAGTTTCTGATACAGATAAAATAACATGATTATAAAGTAGCATACAAACACACTTAAAAGAAATCTATAATTAGTTGTTTCTTCTTGTGAATTTCAGGATAAATTAGATGAAATATATGAAGGTGACAAGAGATCATTGCCAACATTTCTCTCCAAAGCACCTATATTTGTTCATGTTTTAGATAATTTAAACATTTCACATTATTTAGATGATTGTAATAAATGAAGGTCTCCAAATTTTGAATTATTTAAAATAAAAATCTTATAACTTTGCCACTTGTTTTTTCCTACAGTGTTGAATATAAGAAACTAAAGGATATAATGATCATTTTAAAAACTCTGGACCAAAATAAGACCTATGTAGAGAAAAATGCATATATAATGTGTCCAACTCAATATACTCTCATAAATTCAACCCTTACATCATGAAATAGAAAATCATAAACAATTATGGAAGACTCTCTGTTCTATTTTTAGGTTAAAAATCTCTCACAAAGTCAACCCTACCCTCACTTCTGACATTATACACTTTTTGTATGATTTTATTTATTCTTTTGTGCCTTTTGACCAACCTGAAGCTTGATTTATAGAGAGGTAAATTATTCTTTCTTGTGGTTGTGAAGTTTTTCATTAGTAAACATATATTTACTTTTATTCTACTTTGAAAACATTCTGGGATAATTTCCAGATTAGGGAAATTATATCATTCAATGGATATTCTAATGTATTTTTGTTGCTGAATATACACACACACAAATGCACATATATATTTCTAATTCTTTTTGAATATGGAAAATATAATATATGCATATATGTATAATAGAGAGTCTCTGTACAATAAATTATCTTCACTTAATATATTATATCTTACCAGTTATAAAAGAGGGTCATTCATTCTGAATAATGAATTTATAATGTCTATGGTTACAGAATTATTAAACTTTGTATTTGGGAGAAGCTGAGAGGTCATCTCCAGGATTAATTTGATAGATGAATCACTTCACTAACATTGTCAACAAATAGACAGCTAGCTTCAGTTGAATTACCTCTAGGTAAAAGACATACACTTCCTGAAGAGGAAGCTACTTGGATTTTTACAAATCCCTGGCTGTAAAATTGTATTTCTTATATTAGGCAGAACTACAGCAACCACTTTTACTCTTTGCTACTAGTTCTATCCATAAAAGACGTGTAGACTTGAACTTAATTTATCTTCAGAATGGTGAGCTCCAAATAGAGACAGTCATTGTGCTTCTTCAGCATTAGCCATCTTTCTCTCTTTTATATTGGTAATTGTTTCTTGAGTCTTTACAACAACACTGAGCAAACACAGTGTAGTGCAAACACTACACTGATACAGTCTAATTTGTCACCATCTCCTTTGGATGCTGATTTTCTTTAAAATTTTTAAAGATTAGAAAACTGACACAAAGAATCAACAAATGTTATTTGTTGATACAAGGGAATTAGGTATTTCAAATAATGATTTGATTAGATTTTCCCAGAATTTCTTAAATGGCCTTATCACTTTTTGGAAACATTAAAGTCTTTAAACAATACCGTGTCAAAAATCAAATCAAATCTCCTAGAAAAATCACTGATCCAATGAGAATAGAACACATACTGAATAGAATCATATTTAACATGGTTTTTTATGGATGGTTTAATTATTTTAGCAACCGTGTTAAATTATTACATCAGTTGTGAGATGAGGCCCACCAATGTCTTACAATAATTTTCATGCATTCATTCAAAAATCATTTGTTGGACATGTAATGATCAAATAACATACCGTTGTTTCAGTTCCTGCTGTCAAGGACAATAGAAATGGTAAAGAAGATATTTTTGGTGAACTTCAAGTATAAGACATTAAACAATAGCCACAAGATGGATGAACAGAGACTAGCACATAAAAGGAGCACCTAACCCATTGTGGCTTCTTCTTCCATGAAATATCAAGCCTTGGAATGAAAATACACAAGAATTGTGTCGGGGGAAAATGCTGTTAGATGCATGTTGAGGAAGTGGAGATAATTGGAGTTTTGAGAGGAGGATGATTAGTGGATTCAAAGGACAGATTCTGAAAGGCTCTCTGGAATACACTGTGAATTCAGCGGGACATCAGTAAAATGTTTATGAGAGAAGTGACACGATCATGTTGGGTGTGCCCAAAGACCCATTATGCCAGCTTGTCACTCCACTGTACATTCGATTTCATAGGGCAGTGTATATATCCTTAACAACTTCAATTTAAACATCATTTCAGCAATTAATAGAGAAGGAAAGCAAATGAAAAAGACTTTTTTTTCTGAACCAGATTTTGAAATTTTTCTTCTTTCCTGGCTCTCTCGTAGATATTAATTTCAGACTTCAGATATTTGTTTAATCTTACTGGTGTTAGGAGATTTACTATCTTTGAAAACCAAGTGTGATATAACGTTATTTCATATTAATAATGCTGTCTGAGCCTGGTTTCTGACTTTTGGATACTCTTTGGAATATGTAGACAATCTCTGGAAATGGGACAAGACCTTCACAGCTGTGCTTGTGTTAAGTGGTTTCAGTCCAAAAATAATCATATTCTTGTGTTACCATAGGGCATTGGGCTTTCTTTTGTGTTCAACATTGATTTGGATCTCTAAAACTTAGTGTGCCAAGTTTGTCATCAAACTCCTGGAACTCAAGAGAGAGAATGGAATTTGAGGTTATTTTTGCAGAAACAGAACTTTTTATTAATATTGGAAAATAGCCACGTTGATTCAAGGTAGGGTGGGAAAGCAGCCCACGTCTCTTTCAGTTTTAAACAACATGCAATCTCTTGCTAAGTGCTTTACTTCAAAGAGATGAAAATGCAAAGTGTTGGAGTGTCTGAAAATCAGAGCAAGAGAGAGGTAGAATGATGTCTTCCCTCCAAAAACTGTCAGGCTAATATCCCAGCAGGCTCATTTGCCAACTGCTCTTTGGCATCCATCATAACCTGCTCTTTACATCAGTCAAATTGTCCAGGTGATAAGCCCAGAACTTGAATCTGTGCCTGCATTTTCACATTTGGTTTGATTGCCCTAAGTCTCCATTACCATTCAACAGGCTGCCACTGGTGTGAAAGGAAAGACTGAGCCATCAAAAAAGTGGATTAAAAACTACGTTCAGCTTTCCAGCCAGTTCAGCTTACCTGCACACTATGCTGTCAGTGCCTGAAATGAGAGCATGTGCAAAAATTGTGCCTTGTTGGTTGGCACCTTTCTTTTATTTCTTCTCTTACTCTGTGTTACGGGTTGAATTGCATTCCTCCCTAAAAATGTTGAAATCCTAACCTCCACCACCTTGATGTTAAAATCCAGAGTTTGCTACTTCATAATGCCTCCTTATTTGGTAATAGTTTTGCTATAGTTGTCCTTCATAAAGACAAATTTATAATATAAGTGGAAATTTGGACGTAAGAGCTCTATGCAGATTCTTCTGTAACAACTTCAGAGGGTACAAAGTCCTGCCAACTCTTTGACCTTGGACTTTTAGTATCCAGAATGTGAGTGAATACATTTCTGTCCTCTGATCTATTCAGCTTGTGATGCTTTGTTATAGCATCTCCAAACTTTTAACACTGTTTTGCCAACTATCTCTTTTCTTTTTTTATATTAAACTGTATTTCATCAGCATTCCCATTAAGGTGAATGTAAATTTTATACCTTGGTATCCTGGCCTGAAGAGCAGTGTGACTTTCCTCTCCAGCATTATTGCTCTGCCTGGAGCTGTCCTATTATAAATGCTTTACTGAGTCAAATCCAGTACTGGGTCCACGAATCAGTATCAGCTAGCTAAATGGCACACACTTGGTATTTGCGCCTGCTGTAGTGGTTCCATTAACTCAAAAGTCCCATAGATCACAATAGACCCTTCCCCATAGCAGGCTAGATGGACTATTTTAGAGAGTTTTGGCATAGCCCCTAAATTACTTCCAACCAATAAACTAGTGTCATAATTCATTTTTAGTACCCACGTCTGGTATATTATCCTTAATGCTGGAAATAAAGTTTACCAACTTGCATGTAAGTGTCTTTAGAACTATCAAGATCATCTGAGATGAAGTTAATCATACCTCTATTTGGAAGAAATCAAATTACTGGTTCACAACATTCTAACAGTTGTTACGTATTCTATAGAGATGTTTGAATGTTAACTATGTATAGCACTCTGTGCGGATGTTAAAAAATAGAGTTTTTGAACAGTGAGGTCCTCTACATATTTAACTGAATGATGGAGAAATATTAACTCCTTCAAGAGTTGATTATTTGGAATGCATAATATACCTGGCCCTGTGCTATGCATGGTCAGTACAGTAGACTGCTCTTAGGAGCATAACTTGTGGAAGAACATATTTTCAGTTCTTGAGAAACATGTACTCTAGAAGAGGGATGAGACAAATGCAAAAAGGAATTATATAGAAGTCATTTGTGAATAAAAACATCCAAACTAGTGAATTTGACAGGGTTCATACATAGGAACTGAGTGTGTGTGTGTGTGTGTGAGAGAGAGAGAGAGAGAGAGACTTTCTGTAAGGAGTTGACTCATGTAAGTGTGAAGGCTGAAAAGTCCCCAGGATCTGTGGTCCAAAGGCCCGAGGACCAGGGGAGCCAGTGTTGTGAGCTGCAATCCATGTTTGAAAGCAGGAGGAGACCAATGTATTGTCCCAAGACCGTTATGCAGAGAGAATGAATTCTCCCTTACCCAGATTTTTATTTTATTTAGGCTTTCAACAAATTGGATGAAGCCAACACACACAAAGGATGGCTGGCTCTTCTCAATTTGTTGATTGAAATACTAATTTCTCCAGAAATGCCCTCATAGACACACCCAGAATAATGTTTAAATACCTGGGTATCCCATGATCCAGTGAAGGTGACAAATAAAATAATCATCACAAGTCTATCCCTTGTCGACTTTGAACCCATATACATCTCTTATAAGACAATTGTGGAATAGGCTAATCCTCCACCTTGCGGCGCCGGCACACCGGGTTCTAGTCCCGGTTGGGGCGCCGGATTCTGTCCCGGTTGCCCCTCTTCCAGGCCAGCTCTCTGCTATGGCCAGGGAGTGCAGTGGAGGATGGCCCAGGTGCTTGGGCCCTGCACCCCATGGGAGACCAGGAAAAGCACCTGGCTCCTGGCTCCTGCCAGGATCAGCGCGGTGCGCCGGCTGCAGCGGCGGCCATTGGAGGGTGAACCAACGGCAAAAGGAAGACCTTTCTCTCTCTGTCTCTCTCTCTCACTGTCCACTCTGCCTGTCAAAAAAAAAAAAAAAAAAAAAAAAAAAAGACAATTGTGGGGTCATAATTTCCCTAAACATGACTCAACTGTCCTGTACACAGATAAAAAGCACCAGTCCCTTCCAGAAGAAGAAGTGAAATCCCTGAGTGATCTTTCTTTTTAGTATTTTGTACTGAAAAAATTGTGCTGTAAAGTTAATCACAGTTAAATGGCTATGGTGTAACATGAATACATTCTATGGTATACACACACACACACACACATACATATATGAATATTCACAATTATAGTCTTTGTTTCTGTAACTGTTTATTTGGGTCTAGCTGACATTTAAAATCATATTCTTCCTGTAGCAATTTTGAATTCAGTAAGCATGCCAGCAGGTTGTGTTTCTTTACCTGGAAGGGAATCATTAGTAAAGTAATTGATCATTGATAGTGCTTTCTTATAACTTCCCACTGACCTTGACCACAGAACATGGAAATAAGCTTCCGTGGGGCTGTCATTTTTACACAGCCAGTTAAGCCACCACTTGTGATCCATATTGGAGGGCTGGTGTGAGAACCTGCTACTTTGCTGTTAATCCAGCTTCTTGCTAATATGCATGCAAAAGCAGTAGCAGATGTAGGAGATGAGAATGGAATTTCTGGCTCCTAGCTTCTGCCTAGCCAGATTTGGTGGTTGTGGACATTTAGGAACTGAACCAGTGGATAGAAGATCCCTCTCTTTTTGTCTCATCATCCCTATGTCAATCTGCCTTTCAAATAAATACATAAATAAACTTTTAAAAATGTCCCACCTCCTAGACCGAATGGGATTGGGGTTGGGTTCCTAAGGCCCATGTTTTTCCATGTGCAGCATGTATGGGAGTTCTTCTGGGTTGTAATGTCATACCTGCAGTTTTCCCAGCCTAGAGTTGCACTCTGGTATCTCGACAGTCATGAGGTCTTGGGGATTTCCACAATTGCAGCTCCACTAGGTCTCGTCCTAAATGAAACTTTCTGAAGTGGCTGTGTCCCTGCAGCAGGTTTCTGCTTGGCACACAGGCTGTCTGTTACATCCTTTGAAATTTAAGTGGAGGAAATAATGTCTTTACGGTCCCTGCACTCTGTGCACCTGTAAAAAGAGCATCACTTTTACACAGCCAAGGTTGACAGGCTGTACCTTCTGAAGTAGTAGCTGAAGCCATAGGCAGGACCACTTGAGCCCCAACTGAGGTGATAGAGACATACTGTACCAGATTGCCGAGAGCAGACCCTTGAGGTAGTGTGAAACAGCAAAGCCTGAAGTCCCATGGGTGCCTCTATGGAACCTTTGACCTCAAGCCCGTACTCACCTAAATGTTTTCAGAGTTGTTTTCTCATTGTCTGGATGAACAGCATCTGGCTTCCTTCTTTGCATACTGATCTCCTTATTAAATGGTTGCTTGGCCAGCACCTTGGTTTTCTGATCTAAGCATACTCTATATATTCTTTAAATGAGCAGACTGAAAATTTTGTAAATCTTTTTATGTTTGATTTGCCTTTTTATATCCCAATTTCAGATCATTTATCTCCTCTTATATTTTACCATCTGCCATTAAAAGAAACCACATATCACTTTGATTTCTTTCCTGCTTAGAGATTTCTTTTAGCCAGAGACCCTAGTTCATCACTCAGAAATTCTGCACTTTAACATCCTAGGCCATGGACACAATTCAGTCCAGTCTACTACAATTTCCAAAATCTTGTTCCTTATTTATGTTTAAGCCCTCATCCATGATGCCGTTAATGCCAATATTTCTGTTTTTAAAACTTTTTTAATGAATATAAATTTCCAAAGTACAGCTTATGGATTACAGTGGCTTCTCCCCCCTCATAACTTCCCTCCCACCCACAACCCTCCCCTCTCCCGCTCCCTCTCACTTTCCATTCACATCAAGATTCATTTTCAATTATCTTTATATACAGAAATCAATTTAGCATATATTAAGTAAAGCTTTCAATAGTTTGCACCCACACAGAAACACAAAGTGAAAAATACTGTTTAAGTACTAGTTATAGCATTAAATCACAATGTACAGCACATTAAGGACAGAGATCCTACTTGAAGAGTAAGTGCACAGTGACTCCTTTTGTTGACTTAACAAATTGACACTCTTGTTTATGGCGTCAGTAATCACCCTAGGCTCTAGTCATGAGTTGCCAAGGCTAGGAAAGCCTTTTGAGTTCGCCAACTTCGATCTTATTTAGACAAGGTCATAGTCAAAGTGGAATTTCTCTCCTCCCTTCAGAAAAAGTACCTCCTTCTTTGATGACCTGTTCTTTCTACTGGGATCTCACTCTCAGAGATCTTTCATTTAGGTCATTTTTTTTTTCCAGAGTGTCTTGGCTTTCCATGCCTGAAATACTCTCATGGGCTCTTCAGCCAGATCTGAATGCCTTAAGGGCTGATTCTGAGGCCAGAGTGCTATTTAGGACATCTGCCATTCTTTGAGTCCACTGTGTATCCTGCTTCCCATGTTGAATTGTTCTCTCCCTTTTTTATTCTATCAGTTAGTATTTGCAGACACTAGCTTTGTTTATGTGATCCCTTTGACTCTTAGTCCTATCATTGTGATCAATTGTGAACTGAGATTGATCACTTGGACTAGTAAGATGGCATAGGTACATGCCATCTTGATGGGATTGTATTGGGATCCCCTGGCATGTTTCTAACTCTATCATCTGGGGCAAGTCCGATTGAGCATGTCCCAAACTGTACATCTCTTCTCTCTCTTATTCCCACTCTTATATTTAACAGGGATCACTTTTCAGTTACTTTTCAACACTTAAGAAGAATTGTGTATTAATTACAGAGTTCAACCAATAGTATTAAGTAGAATAAACAAAAAAATACTAAAAGGGATAAAGTATTAAATTGTTCATCAACAGTCAGGACAAGGGCTGATCAAGTCACTGTTTCTCATACTGTCCATTTCACTTTAACAGGTTTCCTTTTTGGTGCTCGGTTAGTTGTCACTGATCAGGGAGAACATATTATATTTGTCCCTTTAATGCCAATATTTCTATCATCATTCTGGTCACAACCACCTAAGAAATATCTAAGAATTTTCAGATTTTCCCTAAATGTTTCTTTTTCTGAGCTTTCTTCAGAATCACCCTCAAGTCTCTTCTTACAACAATACAGACTTTCCCAAGCCTGCTATTCAAATTCTTTCAGACTCTACCCATTACCCAGTTCTAAAGCTGATTCAACATTTTCAGGTATTTTTTATAGTAGCACCCCACTCTGATTTTCTGTCTTAGTTCATTTTTGCTGCTATAGCAGAATACCTGAGACTGGGTCATTTACTAAAACAGAAATACATTTCTTACAGTTCCAGAAGCTTGGAACTGAATTCTTAGGTAAAAGGGTTGATATCAGGTTAGGGTCTTCTTGAGTCATCCTATGGTAGAAAGTGGAAAGGTAAGAGAGGTAGAACAATGAAGGTTTATTGCTGTCCTTACCAGTGAAAGCAAGTTACTAATGTCCTTATTAAAAGGGATGGATAAAAAAGTACTTGCCATCTCAATAGTTACATATCAAACAACAGAGAGAGTGTTAATTCACTCAATCCATTAAATCACATCTGGTATGGCAACTATGGATGTAGTCATCACTTCATTAAATTTACCATAACCCATTGTCATTCTCCAAGACCCATGTTTCTTAAAATCAGACAAAATACACAAATTAAAAGAGCATGTGGTGGGAATTATCACATATAAGTCTTTAATAGGGCCACTAATCTCTGTGAATTCCAAGAATTGTTATTACTTTTGGTTTACCATTTTTCTACACAGGGGAAGTGCTAGTTTTGAGAGAGAGAGAGAAGGAATATGAGAGAAGGTAGGAATTAGCTCACACTGGAGAGGACAATCTTTGCTGTACTAAGTTTACTGAATCAAATGTTAATATTATCCAAAAACACCTTCACAGACACAATCAGAATCATCAAGAAAGGTCAAAATTCTGTTTAACAAAATTTCTGCGTACTCTGTGATCCAGTAATGTAAAATTCACAATCTCATAAAATCAGTTTGTAATAAACAATCTAAAATGGAAAATTTTATTTTTAAGTCAATAATTCTTCTACAAGTAATCCTGTGCAGAAGTAAAATGTGAGTTTTAGTTTTTGGGTTTTTTGCACCCAATTTTATGTATATTTATGGGTAGAAATGCTGCCTTTCTGAGCATTATTTTTTAAAGATTTATTTATTTATTTGAAAGTCAGAGTTACACACAGAGAGAAGGAGAGGCAGAGAGAGAGAGAGAGAGAGAGAGAGAGAGAGAGAGAGGGAGAGGTCTTTCATCCACTGGATCACTCCTCAATGGGCCACAATGGCCAGAGCTGCACCAATCCGAAGCCAGGAGCCAGGAGCCAGGAGCTTCTTCTGGGTCTTCCCACATGGGTGCGGGAGCGCAGGAACTTGGGTCATTTTCTACTGTTTTCTCAGGCCATAGCAGAGAGTTGGATCAGAAGTGGAGCAGCCGGGACTCGATCCGGCACCTATATGGAATGCCAACACTGCAGGTGGCGGCTTTACCCACTAGGTCAAAGCACCGGCCCCATCTGAGCATTATTTTTAATGCCAAGTAGACTCAGGAGAATTAGCCTAGGGATCATTAATTTTTGTTTTAGCTAAGAGATTCTATCTTAGAAAGTTAGCTCAAATTAGAGCAAAAGGCCAATGATAAAACATCTCAGATATTCACTGACTGGATGATAGCCTATTCTTATCTATATAAGACGCAGTCATCTCTAATAATGTAAGCTATAGAGAACATAATTAGTAACAATAGAATATATTTTCCTTTGCTATGCAACTTTTTGTCCTTATTGTGTTTTTTCAACTAATTGCTTATATTTTCCCCTACATTATGTATGTGTTCATTTGAGAGCAAGAAAGAGAGAGAGATGTATAGACAGATGGAGAGGAAGTTCCCTCTTCTGATTCACGACCCAAATTCCCAGAATGGCCAGTCCTGGGCCAGCCCAAAAGTGGGAGCTGGGGACTCAATCAAGGTCTCCCACATGGGTAGCATTGACTCAGTTAACTGGACCATCACCTGCTGCTTCCCAAGGTGCACATTAGAAGGAAGTAGTAATCAGGAGCAGAACCAAGGCTTGGCCTCTGGCACTCCAATATGGGATGTGGGTGTCTTAGCCATGCTCAGTATCTAAACCAGGTTCCCCACCTCCTCTAGATTTTTTTAGATGACAAGTGCTCCTGATCATTTAGTTGGAGGGTGAATGTCAGATATGCAACTAACTCCTTAATTTGAGGATTTGAGCTGCAGGCTTCTGCAGTGCATCCCCAAAAGTGATGTTCTAACCCTTCAATCTTCTGAATTTTGGTGTCATTTGGAAAAAGGTCTTCAAGAATATAAGTAAGTGAAGCATCTTGAATTAAGGTCATACTGGATTTAAGATTGACCCCAGATCTGATGGCACTCATCTTTGCAATAAGCAGAGAACACCCAGACACACAAGAGAAAAGGCCAGGTAAAGACCAAACCAGATATTGGCATCATATAGCTCTAAGTCAAGGAACACTGGAGTCCCTTAAGCTAGAAGAAGCAAGGAAGGATTCATTCCTATTGGCTTTGGAGGGCATGTTGCCCTGATAGTATCTTGATGTCAGATTTCTTGTCTTTAGGAATGAGAGATAAATTTTATAGTTTTAAGTCATTAAGTTGATGGCAATTTTTATGGTGAGTGTAGAAATATTACACAACTTCAAATCTGTGAGTCTTAAACATCATAAGAAGTTTTCTCAAATACTGACAGGAGGGCCTGAGCCCAGGTATACTGAATGAATATGATATTTGTACTGCAGACCATTTAGTTGCCATCAGTTCACAGGAAGTTGTACTTTCTGAGAATGATCCACCCTGCACCACCATGGCTTTCACAATCCTCCCCACACTTGGTAACTTGCTCAGCTGGAGACCCAGAGTCCCATCCTATGTGCTCCCTGGAAAATCCTTGTGCTTATTATTGCTGAGAAATTACTGACAGAATGCTGCCGTGATTCTGTATAAACTTTTTGATCCGTAAAACAAGTGATCAATAAAACACAATAAGCTAAAAAGTTAAAGTTAGTCAAAGTGTTTATGTAACTATTCCTTTCTCTGATCAGACTTCTTCAATTGGATGATAGGAAGTTGAAGCTAGGGCTGCAGTGGAGTATGTGGTCTCAAATCTCCGTTTTGATGTCTTTAATGTTTGGTTTTACCATAGATATGTGGTTTGAAGTGAAATAATCCTTTCTAGAAATTTGTTTTTCTATAATTTTAGAAACCACTTGTTTTTATCAATGGTCTAGATAAATAGAGCTGTAATTTTTGGAAATCCCATGAAAATATTATGACATAAGTATGAAGAAAACTTAAATCTACATTCTCACATATCTTAGTAAATAAAATAATTTCAAGGGGAGTATTTTCAAGCCTGTAAAAATAAAATATAAATAACATCTACTTTGCAAGAATCTTTACGGGATAAACTCAAAAATGAAATGTAACCTAATAAAGTCCTTGATATAGATAGGTGTGATAGATGGTGTTTTTATTTTTGCTGGTATATTTAAATGAACTGAAATGGATTTTTCTTTTTGAATTTCATCTGCTTCTTTTGTTTCTCTAAGTACATGTTTCTCATAAACAACTTTTTAGCAAGACATTATTCTGGGATATTCTGTATTAATATACTTCCAAGAATTTTTGTTAGGTGTTTATTTAGAAAAGATGTTCAGTCATTATTTAATGAGGTGATCATAAAGGCAATAATTTAAGTAAGGAAAGACAGTGCACCGTGGCTAAACAATAATTATACCTCTGCACTTTCCTGATTGGATCAAGAGTGCTTTTATTGGGTTCCATACAGAAGAGAAATGAGGTTTCTTCCTTTTGAGTTCCAAGGACCATGTGCAATGGAAAATTATTCATGATTTCTCATTTTATTGAGTTCCTCACAGTGTCTATTTTGTTTAGGATTGGGGACCAGGGTTATTCCAAAAGAAAGAAAAATCTCTTTGACACTATTTTGCCTTAATTCTGTGGTGTCAATTATATACATTTTAAAAGATTTATTTATTTATTTATTTGAAAGTCAGAGTTACACAGAGAGAGGAGAGGCATAGAGAGAGAGGTCTTCCATCCGATGTTTCATCCCCAGATGGCCGCAATGGCCAGAGCTGTGCCAATCCAAAGCCAGGAACCAGGAGCTTCTTTTGGGTCTCCCACGTGGGTGCAGGGGTCCAAGGACTGGGGCCATCTTCTACTGCTTTCCCAGGCCATTGCAGAGAGCTGGATTGGCAGTGGAGCAGCCAGGTCTCTAACCGGCGACCATACAGGATGCTGGTTCTTCAGGCCGGGGCATTAACTTGCTGCTTCATAGTGCTGGCCCCAATAATATACATTTAATTAGTAGACAAAGATGCCCAAGACCAGCTTTTCTCTTTCTTCCTAGAGCTTCCATTTTTAAGAGATATCTCTGAAGACCATTTGGATATTTCTGTGGAGTCTTAATCACAGATACTTGGAAAATTATTTTTGTAAGCTATAAGATTTCCTACTTCATTAGAATACAACAAGCAATATTCAATAAATTATATGAGGACAATGTTATGGGAAAGCTATCTTGGGTCTAGACTCTTAAGATGTCCACTGGTACAAATCAGTTTAATAGGTAACTAGAATTTCTTCTGTAATTTCTACAATAGGAATAATTCACATTTGCTAAATGCTTTTGTGGTTTTTTGAATACATTAAATGTTTTCATATTTTAGCTCATATAATCCTCATTATATATCCATTTAAAGGGCAAAGAAACTGGAATTCAGAGAAATTATATAATCTAATACCTCATAGTTGTTAGTAATAGCTACTAATTAAGAAAAGTTTATTGCTAACAATAGAAACTAACAATAATACAGTGTAACATCAAACCTTTTGAATAAGATAGTGTATATTATTAGATATTATTAATTTCAATGATCTAGACATTAGGTGTTTTATTATCATCACTATGTGCTTAATCAAAGAATGTTTCTCACTAAACTACTTGGTAATTTCACATGCATGTTATGCTTAAAAATGGTTTGTAAAGCTAAGTATTTGGCTAAGCTTCACCAACACAAAATAATACTCATACTGTCATCCAAAGTACAACATTATTGTTGAGTGTTGGCACAGAAAATTGACAACTCCTTCTATTTGATACCTGTTTCTACATAAAATTACCCAAATATGAGGTCTTAAAAATAGCACATATTTATGTTCTCAAAGTATTTTTAAGCAAGAGTCTGGGTATAGCTTTCCTGGATTCTCTGCTTTAGAATATATGTACTAGAGCATTACCTGTTGCTTGGCAGGGTGCACATTATCAAGAAACTGGAATTTGGTACAGAGCTGGGACTCAAACATAGTTACTCAGATATGGGATGCTGATGTCACAAGCTAAACATCCACTTATATTGCAGGGTTTAGTATAATTATTATAGAAAATTGCCCCAATTTGGAGAATGAAAGGGATGTTCAAATACAGGAAGCACATAAAACTTGTAATACACATGACCAAAAGATCTTCACTGTCACATATTGTACTCAAACTATCAATAGTAAAAGATAAAGAGTCTAAAATGAGCATGAGAGAAATGCCAGATTACTTTCCAATTAGATTTACAGCTGACTTCTCATCAGAAACTCTAAGGCTAGGAGAGATTGGTAAGATATAGTCTGAGTCTGAAAAGAAAAAAAAAACTGTCAACCCAGAATAGTGTACCCTGCAAAGCTCTCCAATTTTAGTATATGTGCTGCCGAAGTGAGCACCAAAGCTCTCATTTATGAAAGAAGATGAACTAAAAACTTTCAGTAACAAATAGAAATTGAATTTCTCCACACGTCCAGCCTTAAAAAGATGGCTAAAGATGTACTACACACAGAGACACAGAAAGAACCAGCATAATGAAAGAATGTGACAAAAGAAAATTTTCCAGTAAAAGGACAAAAGTAATCCAAAGTAAATAATATGAATATTTATGGGAAAATGGCAGGGCCACATCATTACTTATCATAAAATACAGACTGACTGAATGGATTTTAAGAAAACAAGGCTCATATATTGACTGCCTAGAAGAAACACATCTCATCAACAAAGATATATGGAGACTGAAAGTGAAAGAATGAAAAAAGATATTCCATATTAATGGAAGCAGAAAAGGGCAGGTGTAGACATCCTAATATCAAACAAAATGGACTTTGACACCAAAAGTGTTAAAAGAGGAAGGACACTATGTAATGATTAAGGGATCAGTTCAACAGAAAGATGTGATTAGGTCTTCTTTTTTTTTTTTTTTTTTTTTTTTTTTCAGGGTGTCTTGGCTTTCCATGCCTAAAATACTCTCATGGGCCCTTCAGCCATATCTGAATGCCTTAAGGGCTGATTCTGAGGCCAGAGTGCTATTTAGGACATCTGCCATTCTATGAGTCCACTGTATATCCTGCTTCCCATGATGGATCGTTCTCTCCCTTTTTTGATTCTATCAGCTAGTATTAGCAGACACTAGACTTGTTTATGTGATCCCTTTGACTCTTAGACCTATCAGTGTGATCAATTGTGAACTGAGATTGATCACTTGGACTAGTGAGATGGCATTGGTACATGCCACCTTGATGGGATTGTATTGGGATCCCCTGGCATGATTCTAACTCCACCATTTGGGGCAAGTCCAATTGAGCATGTCCCAAATTGTACATCTCCTCCCCTCTCTCTCTTATTCCCACTCTTATATTTAACAGGGATCACTTTTCAGTTAATTTTCAACACTTAAGAATAATTGTGTATTAATTACAGAGTTCAACCAATAGTATTAAGTAGAACAAAAAAAAAAAAAAAAAGAAGAAGACCTAAATGGAAGATCTCTGCGAGTGAGATCCCAGTGGAAAGAACGGGGCCATCAAAGAAGGAGATACCTTTCTCTGAAGGAGGAGAGAACTTCCACTTTGACTATGACCCTGTCGGAATAAGATCAAAGTCGGTGAACTCAAAAGGCTTCCAAAGCCTTGGCAACTCATGACTAGAGCATAGGGAGATTACTGATGCCATAAAGAAGAGTGTCAAATTGTTAAGTCAACAACAGGAGTCACTGTGTACTTACTTCTCATGTGGGATCTGTCCTTAGTGTGTTGTCCAATGTGAAGTAATGCTGTAACTAGTACTGAAACAGTATTTTTCACTTTGTGTTTCTGTGTGGGTGCAAACTGATGAAATCTTTACTTAATATATACTGAATTGATCTTCTGTATATAGAGATAATTGAAAATGAATCTTGACGTGAATGGAATGGGAGAGGGATCGGGAGATGGGAGGGGTGTGAGTGGGAGGGAAATTATGGGAGGGGAAGCCATTGTAATCCATTAACTATACTTTGAAAATTTATATTTACTAAATAAAAAGTAAAGAAAAAAAAGAAAAAAAAGATGTGATTATAGTAAATGTATATTCACCCAATTTATGGTGCCTGGCTATTTAAAAGAAATGTTAATGGATCCAAAGGGAGACATAGATTCCAATACAATAGTAATGGGGGACTTCAACACCCTGCCTTCATCAATGGACAGATCAACTGGAAAGAAAATAAGCAAAGAAACTACTGAGCAAATCGATACTGTGGACAAAATGGACCTAATGTTATCTATAGTGCTTTCATCACAAAATGGCAGAATACACATTATTATTCTCATCAGTGCATGGAACTTTTTTTAGGATAGACCTTATTTTAGGACATAAAGCAAGTTTCAGCAAATTCAAAATCATACCATGCATCTTCTGAACCATAATGGGATGAAGCTGGAAATAAACAACTCAAGGATCTCTAAATCATATGCACACACATGGATACTGAACAATATGCTCCTGAATGAGAAGTGGGTCATAGAACAAATCTAAAGGGAAATCAAAAAATCTCTGGAAATGAATGAATATGACAATACCTCACATCAAAACATGGGTGGGGTCAGCACTGTGGCGCAGCAGGTGAGGCCGCTGCCTGCAGTGCCAGCATCCCATATAGGCACTGGTTAGAGTCCCAGCTGCTCCACTTTGAATCCAGCTCTCTGCTATGGCCTGGGGAAGCCATGAAGGATGGCCCAGATCCTTGGGCCCCTACACCCACATGAGAGATCTGGAGGAGGCTCCTGAATCCTGGCTTCTGATCATCTCAGTTCCAGCTGTTACGGCCATCTGAGGAGTGAACCAGCAGATGGAGGACCTCTCTCTCCCTCCCTCCCTCTCTCTCTCTCTCTCTCTCCCTCCCTCTCTGTAGCTATGACTTTCAAATAAATAAATAAATATTTAAAAAAAGACTTTTGGGATACAGCAAAAGCAGTGTGAAGAGGGAAGTTTATAGCAAATGGTGACTACACGAAAAAATGAAAAGTTACCAAATAAATGAGCTATCAGTGCTTCCCAAGACCCAGAAAAACAATAAACCAAGCCTGAAATTACTATGAGGAAAGAAATAATTAAAAGTAGAGAAGAAATAAACAAAATTGAAAATCAAAAATTAATACAAAATATCAGTGAAATGAAGAACAGATTTTTTTGAAAAAAAAAAAACAAAATTTATACACCTTTAGCAGAACTAACCAAAAAAAAGATCCATATCAATAAAATCAGAGATGAAAAAGGAATTGTAACAACAGATACCACAGAAAGAAAAAAAATCATCAGAAATATTACTATAAAGAGCTGTATGTAAACAAATCAGGAAACCTAGAAGAAATGGGTAGATTCCTGAACACATACATTCTACCAAAATTGAGTCATGAAGACATAGAAAACCTAAACAGATCAATAACCAAGACAAAACTTGAATCAAAAATAAAGACCCACCCAACAAAGAAAAGCCCATGACAAGATGGCTTCACTGCTGAATTCTACCAGACATTTAAAGATCTAATTTGAATTCTTCTTAAGCTATTCAAAACAATTGAAAGGGAGGGAATCTCCCAACTCCTTCTATGGAGACTGCATTGCCTTAATTCCTAAACCAGAAGAAGATACAACAGAGAATGAGAACTATAGAACAATACCCTTGATGAATATACATGCAAAAATCTTCAACAAGACATTAGCTAATTGAATCCAACAACACATCAGAAAGATCATTCATGCAGACCAAGTGGGATTTATCTCTGATATGCAGGGATTATTTCAACATTCACAAATTAATAAACGTGATACATTGCATTAGCAAACTGAAGAACTAAGACCATATGATTATGTCAATAGCTGCAGAGAAAGCATTTGATAAAATACAACATATTTTCATGATGAAAACCTTAAGCAAATTAGGTATAGTAAGAACATTGCTCAACACAATCAAGGCAATTTATGACAAGCCCACGACCAATATCTTATTGAATGAGGAAGAGCTGGAAGCATTCTCCTAAGATCCGGAACCAAAGATGTGCTGTCTCATCATTACCATCTAATATAGCCTATTTTATTCAGAGCTATTAGGCAAGAAAAAGAAATTTAAGGTATACCAATTGAAAAGGAGGAAGTCAAACTATCCCTATTTGCAGATAACATGATTCTAAATATAGGGGATCTAAAAATCTGCACTGAGAGAATATTGGAACTCGTAAAAGAGTTTAGTAAAGTGGCAGGATATAAAATCAACACACAAAAGTCAATAGCTTTTGTGTACAAGACAATGCCATAGCTGAGAAAGAACTTTTACAATCATTCACAATATCTACAAAAAGAATTAAATACCTTGGAATAAATTTAACCAAGGACATCAAAGATCTCTATGATGAATATTAACAAAACACTAAAAAATGAAATAGAAGAAGACACAAAAAAGTTAAAAAAAGTGTTCCATGTTCAATGATTGAATCAATATCATCAAATGTCTATATACTGAAAGTAATGTATGGATTCAATGTGATCCCCATCAAAATATCAAGGATATTTTTCTCAGATTCAGAAAATATGATGCTAAAATTCATATGGAAACATAAGAGACCCCAAATAACTAAAGCAATTTTATAAAACAAAAACAATGCTTGAGCCATCACAATACCAGATTTCAAGACATACTACAGGGGAGTTATAATCAAAACAGCCTGGTACTGGTGCAAAAACAGATACGTAGACTAATGCAATAGACAGTCTCTTCAATAAATGGTGCTGGGAAATCTGGATCTCCACATGCAAAAGTATGAAACTACACCCCTACATTACACATTATACAGAAATCTACTCATAATGGATCAAAGACCTAAATCTACTACCCAATACCATTATATTATTACAGGCCATTGAAAAAACCCTGCAACACATTGGCATAGGCAAAACTGGGAAAAGACCCCTGAGTCACAGGCAATCAAAACCAAAATTGACAAATGGGATTACTTCCAGCTGAGGAGCTTCTGTAATACAAAAGAAACACTTAGCAAAATGAATGGCAACCAAAAGAATGGGAGAAAATATTTACAAACTATGTGACGGTTAAAGGATTAATATCCAGAATCTATAAAGAGCTCAATAAATTCAAAAGTAACAAAATAAACAATCCAGTTAAGAAATGGGCAAAAGACTTGAAGAAACAGTTTTCAAGAGAGGAATTTCAAATGACCTACAGATACCTAAAAAAAAATGTTAGAAATCAGTAGCCATCAGGGAAATGCAAATCAAAACCACAATCAGGTTTTACCTCACCCCTGTTAGAATGGCTCTCATACATAAATCAACAAGCAACAAATGCTAGCAAGGATGTGGGGAAAAAGGTACCCTAATCCACTGTACTGGGAATGGTACTTAGTGCTGCCACTCTGGAATACAGTATGGAGATACTCTAGAAAGCTGACCTACCATATGATCCAGTCATCCCACTCCTGGGAATTTACTCAAACCAAAAGAAGTAATATGAAAGAATTATCTGTAACCTCATGTTCTTTGCAGCACAATTCACAATAGCAAAGATATGGAATCAACCCAGATGTCCATCAACTATTGACTGGATAAATAAATTATGGTATTTATTGACTATGGTATACTACTCACCTATAATAAGTTGAAATTCTGTCTTTTGCAACAAAATGGATGTAACTAGAAACCATGGTATCTAGTGAAATAAGCCAGTTCCAAAACACAGATATCATATGTTTTCCCTGATATGAGGCAACTAATTTAGTACCTAAATATAACATATTGGAGTGAAATAAAAATTTTGATATTCGATTATTATTTATAGCCCTTGTCTCTACTGTTGAGGAACAGTGTATTTTTTATAGTACTTGTTGAACTCTTTGTTCTTACTGTACAGTTAACCCTGCAATCATTAAGTAAACTCAAAGTAGATCTTTGTAAAAAATTAGGAGTGAGAATTGGTGAGGGAGGAAGTAGGGTTAGAGCTTTGGTGGGTGGAACCGTAGGGTAGGAAGTATCACTATGTTCCTAAATCTATATATATGAAATATATGAAGCTTGTATAATAAATCAAATTTTAAAAAAAGAAAACAATTATTTATTTATTTGACAGGAGGCAGAATGATGGTAGAGAGAGAGGAAAAGAGAGAGAGAGAGAAATCTTCCATCTACTAGTTCACTCCCCAAATGGCTGCAACAGTCAGGATAGGGTCAGGCTAAAGCCTGGAGCATGGAATTCCAGCTGGGTCTCTCATATGCCTGGCAGGGGGGAATGGTACATGGACCATCTTTTCTGCTTTCTCAGGCACGTTAGCAGGCAGATGGATTTGAAGCACAGCAGCTGGAACTAGAACCAGAGATCCATTATCACATGCCTGTATTGCAAGCGGCAGTTTAACACACTGCACCACAATGCCTGTCAATATTGCAGTATTCTTGATACCTTGCTGGTAATAAATAATTGAGAGGGCAAGAATTCTTAAATTGGGTTCCCTGTCAATGCAATGTCTGGTGCCTGTGACTGATTTTTTATATCATTTTGGATACTACAGTTCTTTAGTATTCACAGATTATAGACCATACCTCCTGTTGTCACATTGATGTATGTAGCCTATATAAAAAATAGACTTTTCTTTTAGTTTTAAGTTCATAGCAAAATTGAGCAGAAAATACAGTTTCCATATGGCCTCTGACCTTACACATGCACAGCCTCTCTGTCAATATTTAACAACAGAGTGGTATGTTTTTCACAACTATTGAGCCTAAGTGAGAGACCATTATCACTCAAAGTGCATAATTTGCTTTATAGTTGACTTATGATTTTGTACTTTCACTGGGTATTAACAAATGCATAATGATATATATCCATCCTTATATTATTCTAAAGAATATATTTACTACTCCAAAAACTTCTCTATAAAGTATTCATCCTTTCCCCCTAACAACTGGCAACCACTGATCATTGTACTGTCTCTATATAGTTTTTTTTTTCTTTTCCTGAATGTTATAGATTTGGAATCATGCAGTATGTAGTCTCTTCACATTAGCTTCTGCCATTTAAATATGCATGTGAGTTTTATCCATGCCTTTTCATGGCTTCGTAATCATTCCTTTGTGCTAACATATTTTAGATGGACACATTCAACTACTGAAGGGCATACTGATTGTTTCCAACCTCTGACAATTATGAGGAAAACTGCCACAATCATTCACATGTAGGCTTTTGTGTCGACATCAGTTTTCATCTCATTTGGGTAAATAAGGAGCATGATGGCTGCAGCACATAGTAAAGAATACTTAGTTTTGCAAGAAACTGTCAAACTCATTAAAAGTGGCAATGCCATTTTGCATTCCCATCAACAATGAATGACAGTTGCTGTTGTTCCACATCCTCACCAGATCATCATTGTTCTGGATTTTTGTCAGTTTAACAGATGTGGAGTAGCATGTCATTGTTGTTCTAATTTGCAGTTCTACAGTGACATATGATGTGCATCTTTTGGGAAGGTTGTGTGCTACATGTCTATCTTTTTTGCTGAAGTGGCTGTTCAACTTTTGGCTCAGGTTTTAAGCAGGATGTTCATTTTTCTTATTTTGGAGTTATTTTGGAGTTTTTGGAGCCATTTGTATATTTTTGATAACCATCCTTTATCAACTATGTTTTCTATGAATGTTTTTTTCCATGTCTGTGGCTTGTTTTCTCATTAACAGTGTGTCTCACAAAGTAGTTTTAATTTTAATGAATCCTAGTTTAGCAATTTTTTTTCATGGCTTGTATCATTAGTGTTATATCTGAAGTAATCTTTATACTCAAGGACATCTGACCGTTATCTTCTAGTAGTTTTGCATTTTCTTTTAAAATATATGATGTATCTTAAATCACTCTTTTTGGGAAAGTATGTAAAGTCCATGTTTAGAAATATTTTCTTGGGGCTGGTGCTGTGGCTCAGTAGGTTAATGCCTGGGCCTGAAGCGCCAGCATCCCATATGGGCACTGGTTTGAGACCAGGCTGCTCCACTGCCAATCCAGCTCTCTGCTATGGCCGGAGTTAGCAGAAGATGATCCAAGATGTTGGGCCCCTGCACCCACGTGGGAGACCCGGAAGAAGCTCCTGGCTCCTGGCTTCAGATCAGCTCAGCTCTAGCCATTGCGGCCAATTGGGGAGTGAACCAACGGATAGACGACCTCTCTCTCTACCTCTCCTCTCTCTGTGTAACTCTGACTTTCAAGTAAATAAATAAATCTTTAAAAAATATTTTCTTTTTGCCTATGGATATCCATATTTCCAGCACTGTTGAAAAGACAGTTCTCTGTTATACTGCCTTGTTTCTTTCGGTAGACATTCATTGATTATATTTATGTGGCTCTATTTCTTGGCTCTCAATTATGTCCCATTGACATATTTGTCTACTCTTACTAATACCATATTAACTTGATTACTATAGCTTCATATAAAGTTATCAAGTAAACCACTTTCCTCCTGCTCATCTTCATCTTCACTTTCATCTTTCCTTCTCCTCCTCCTCTTCTTCCTTTATCCCTTCCTTCTTTTACTCCTGCTTCTCTTTCTTTGCCTTCTTTTGTCGTTTTTTCTTTTATCTCTGTCCTCTTTGTCTTTTTCTTACACTCCTCCTTCTTCTCCCTTTGTCTCATTTTTCTTCTCTTATTTTTCTTCTTTTATTAGCATGAATTTCTCAAGAACTATAGTATATATTTTTAATTACTTAGACTATTCACATTCCCAATCTATTATATATATATTATATTATGTATAATATATTATATATATTCCCAAACTATTATATAGTTTAAATGTATTGCAATTCTACTATACATTTTCAGAGAAGGCAAGATACACAAAATAATGATACAAATTTTAATGAATATTAGTAAAATTTTCTTTGTATTTGGTTGAGAGATATTAGAAAATAAACAATAAAACTATTTTTATAAGAACAATATGAGTAAAGAATACAAATATGGAATGAGACAGACAAATTCTTTTTCTAGTATAAACATCCTGCCTAGAGAGATGGGTAGATGCTGAAAACTCCACTAATTAGTAAACCTCAATAAGTCTGCACTTCTCATGATTAATTTGAAATCAAGATATGTTTTGAGGGAAGATGCAAGGCTAAATATTGTTTTAAAGATCAGTGTGGTGTGAAAAGGAAAACTATTTATTGAATAATGTGTATATATTAAGAAGTAATTATAGTATGTCTATTAATGCGCTATCTACTGTGACCATGGAAATAAGTGTGAGATAGAACTAGATTTGTAGAATCATAGTCATTACTAAAGCATATCTTATAAATCTCAGAGCATATTACTTGGGAACTTCTATACTAGAAAGAGTCATTAATAAATGTGCCTTGGAAAAGGATTCTTTGGTTAAAGAACTTTAGAAATACTATGTAGTCTAATTACCCTTATAAATTCACAAAGCTCTTTAGCTCATTAAAATTAATTTAATTTCTACAAATTAAAATGTATAGAGATTTCTACAATTAAATATATTTGTATTCACATGTATTTATTCAAATTTGCTTAATCCATTGTTTCCCAAACATATTTTCTCATGAAACTAAATTTATAAATGCCAACCTTATTATCTACTCTTGGGTGATGTTCCCTGAAAAAAAAAAAAAAAAAAAAAAAAACTTTAAAATACAATTTTATCAGAAAAAAAAGAACAAGTTATGTTTTTGTGTGGAGTTATACATATAATAATGCAAAAGTTCACTGGAAAGAGCCTTTTTTTTCAATGTTCTTTGAAAATTGATTTATTTATTGAATGGCAGAGAGAATGATAACCTTGTCAGGTTATTATATGAGTATTAGGCTGAATAACAATGTTTGTAATGAACAGTTTCTATATCTCAATGGCAAAGCATAGTGTAGGTGCATTCCTTTTTTAAAAAGATTTATTTATGTACACAGAGAGGAGATGCAGAGTGAGAGAGAAAAGAGAGAAAGAGAGAGAGAGGTTTTCCATCCACTGGTTCACTCCCCAATTGGCTGCAATGGCTAGACCTGTGACAGTCTGAAGCCAGAAGCCAGGAGCTTCTTCTGGATCTCCTACATGGGTGCAGGGGCCCAAGGACTTGGGCCATCTTCTATTGCTTTTCCAGGCCATAGCAGAGAGCTGGATCAGAAGTGAAGCAGCCGGGTCTTGAACCGACACCCAGATGGAATGCTGGCTCTTCAGGCCAGGAGGTTAACCCACTGTGCCACAGCACAAGCCCCAATAACTAAGTGCATTTCTTGATCATATCACAGTTGCAATGCTGATTAGCAGGAAAGCATTGCTCTGTGAAGTGGTTCAATGAGCCAGTCTTCTCACATCCATATTCTGAAGCACTGAGACCTTTACATGATCCTGTGTATCTCATTACTATGTGAAGGAAAGAGATCCATAATGGAAATTATGTACATAGTTTTGAAGATCAGTCTCAGACATAGTAGACTTCACTTCTGCCCACATATCATCATCTTTGACCTGATCACATGATGCCACAATTAGTAATGTGTCTATCAAGAGGAAGAGTACACAGATATGGGTGAGGATTTCAGTTTCCATTAATAATTCTGAAAATAATTTAGAAGAATACTCTGGTGAAAAAGATATTCAAGTCACATGAATAAAGAGCATAGTCTGACAAATGAAATAGCTTTTTGAGAAACGTTGAGAAATCGAGATTGCAGGTGATCCTGATTTGGAGCATAATCAAAACATGAAATATTTCATATTTATTTATTTGCCAACATTTCCTTTGTTGAGTTTTAAATGGGCATTTATAGTATGCTTAGGATTTTTGGCAGAGAAAAATACAAAAAGAACATCCTATCCTTTTGGAATGTGAATAAGGAAACAAAATCATATTAGTTTATCCATTTCTTTGTTTTAAAAATCAGAAGGATATCAAGCATTAGCTATATTATTAAATTAGGTCTCCCTATGGATCTATACATTTCCCTATCATCCTTTGTGCTCACTGTGCCTCTTTGCTCAATGTATCTCTGAATTATCCGGGTGCATCCATACTCTAAGTATCATTATCTCTTTTTCTGCTTCTAAATAAAGTCAATCAGAGGTGTTCCACTTAGATTTAAAATGGTATGGATTAGAAGAAGAATTTTATATCTACTTTCTATACAACCCAGCCAAACTTATGAAGACATTTGCTATAGTCACAGGTCTCTGGCTTAGACAGTTTCCTTACTTTTCTCTGAAACAGCTAGAGCAGGGCTGCAATGACCTTCCAAACTATGGGCTTGGTAGAAGATTTATTACGCATCCTCACAGTTGACATCTCTCTTGTTTTGCTCCTTTGGTTTCTGTGAATCCATTTGCTTCTGTTTCCTTTCGTACAGTCAACTTTAACAATAGCTCAGAAAACACAGCCTGGAGAAAATACAATCTATTGAAGAACTGGTGCTGAGAAAACTGGATATATACTTATAGAATATGGAAGCCTGAAACCCACTCAGAGTTTTTATGCCATGCAGAAATCAACTCAGAGTGAAACAATGATCTAAATATAAGACACGAAACTATGAAAATATGGGAAGTAAAATAGGGAAAACACTTCAAGGCATTGGAATAGACAATGATATTTTTGGATAAGACCCCTCAAATAACAGCAACAAAAACAAATATAGATAAAATGAGATTACTTGAAACTAACAAAACATCTACATTACAAAGGAAACAATCAACAGAGTGAAGACAAATGATAGATGAATTTGGCATTATCATTTATCAGCTTGTGATCAATTTATTTAAATATCTAAACCTCAATTTCCCTATTTATTAGATGAACAGAGCTTCACTACAGGATTGATATAAGAATGGGATTGTATTTCTAAAGCACTTCATCTTGTTTTTTAAATGAAAGTACTATTTTATCTTTAAATATTTTATTGATATATAATTGATATATTTAAAAATTCACATATTTAAGTTTCCCAATTTGTTGGCATACAGCTCTGTGTAGTAATTTAATGATTCTTTTTATTTCTGTGGTTTTTGTTGTTACATTTCTTTTAAATCTTTGATTTTATTGATTTGTCTTCTCTCTCCATTTTTTGGTTAGTTGGGCCAATGGTGTGTCAATTTATTTTTACATAAAACCAGCTCTTTGTTTTGCTGATCTTTTGTATTTTTTTTTTGCTTTCAATTTTGTTGATTTCTTCTCTAATTTTAATTATTTCTTTTTTTCTACTAGTTTTGAGTCTGGTTTGCTGCAGTTTTTCTAGATTCTTGAGATGCATTGATAGCTCATTTTTTTTGGTGCCTTTCCAATTTCTTGATCTAGGTACCAATTGCTATAAACTTTCTTCTTAACACTGCTTTTGCTGAGTCCCATCAGTTTTGATATGTTGTATTGTCATCTTCATTTGTTTCCAGAAATTTTTTTCATTTCTCTTTGGATATCTTCTATGACCCACTCTTCATTCGGGAGCATGTAGCTCCTTGGTCAAATATATGTTGGTTTTATGTGGTTTTGTCCTGCTGTGCCCACATTGTCAGAATGGTGGGGGGACAGCATTCCGCAACAAGAAGCTCCAGAGACAAGTTTAGGTGAACATGTCCATTTATTAATAATCAGGTACAAGCTTTTAAAAGGTGGGCAAAGAGGGAGTAGCTAGTTCAGGGCAACACTAAATCTATAGGATAAAGCTGATACTGGTGCCTCTATGCTTTTCCAATCAGCTTGAAGGTCATGTAGCCTATGTAGCCTTCCAGGTAGTTTTTATGTGTTTGGGCCACAAGAGCTGTTTTCCTGGTTGACAATTACAAGGCCCTTCAACAAGAAGTGGGGGTAGGGAAATGTGCCTGGGGCTCCTGCTGCCTGCCAGCAATCAGGTCATAGGGTCCTTCCTGGGAGGCATGGTGTGCCAGTGCCCCTTAACCTCCTGCATGGGCTAGGCAGGCAGTCTCCCACCAGGGCACAGGATCATCTACATCTCCCCTCTCTGTTTTAGGGCAGACTATCTCTATGGCCAAAATCCCATCCAGTAGAGCAGCCTTTCACTCGGCAGATGTGACCCTGTTTAGCATGGCCTGGAAAAAAACAGACCAATAAGCTGCAACTTGCAATAACTACTACTGCAATAATCAATGCATATGGATGGAACCAAATTTCACCAGTCCACACCAGTAATTGACCTGTCCCAGTCTACCAGTCCCTACCAGTAATCGACCTGTCCCAGTCTACTAGTCCCAGATCAGTTCCTGTGTAAAGGTGACAACCTCAGGATAGAAATGCAGGTGACATTAAGCTTTGGGTTAAATCGAAGAATGCATGAGAAAACTCCCCATCCCAAAGGCCCCTGATACAGGATGATAAGTTACAATATCAAGTTTCCCAGTCCAAGTGACACAAACAGCTGTGTAGTGAACACCACACTGGGGGCACACGGTTGGACAAGGGAGACTTGGCTACGGCCATACCAGCTACCATAGTGACCAGTCCAAGGGCCCTCTTAGTCCTCTCTATCAGCTGCCTCACCACATCCTTGAGGGGCTGGTTCCAGGGTCCAGTTCAGTTAATGTGCATTTGGAGAAATCTCCAGGGTTGTCCTGGGACCCAGCCTGGTCACATGATGCAATATGTGGTTCCATACTAGTACCTGTGTTTCATATGTGTCTCCAGTGACCCAGGCTTCTTTTCATTTTTGTTATTTATCCTTAAAGAATGATATCATCCAAATATTTTTGTGATCACAAGTTTAAAGCATAGCTCTAGCCATCATTTTGGTATTCCAGGCAGCAAGAGGTTGGAAAGGTGAATGCAATCATATGGGATTGAAGTGAAGTAATTTTCACACACTTTCCCCAATGCTCTATCAACAACTATGCTTATATCTCACTAACCATAATTCAATCACATACATGCTTCCAGTTACAAAACTTGGGAAATGAAAATTTTCTTTGTTGATGTAGTCCCATATCAATGTTAAGACAGAAAAAGTGGAGACAGACGCTAAAGACACTTACTCATTTAATGAGATAAGTTAATTTAAATGAAGATAGTAATTCCAGCTTGGATTGGAATATTTAAATTCTATATTGGGCTTTATAAACTAATGAATCCTATGGGAAATATAGTAAGGATCAATCTGAGATAATTGACAGAGATTTTAGAAAAGGTAAAAGGCCAAACTGAGGACTAAATTGTAGCCAAAGTTACTACTAATTAGAGGAACAATCGCCTGCCACCTAGAATTGGTAAAATGATGTTTGAAAACATCCAGGAGCTAGAGATGCCCACCAAGAGCTTGTATATGAGGACTGGAGGTTTCTTGGAAGATGCTGCCTCCATAGATAAGATACACCTGCAACCAGACACAAAAGAGAGGCAGCAAAGAATAGTCTAGATTTTTCTCTCTCCTGCCTTCAATCTCCCATCATTGTCTCCTTCTCTGCACATATCCAGATGCCTGTTGACAAAGGAGCTTGATAAACATCTTTAGGATTACCCCACTGTAAATTTGGAGTTGATCTGAGAGAAAATGAGCAAATAACTGGTCCAGAACCATGGTAGTGGGACAAAGGAAAACAGCATCTACTTAAATGTAACTTTCACATATTTCTAGTAAATGAATATAGTGTAGTGGCCATGCACTTTTATTTAGAAGTAGATTAATGAGATCCATCCTTGTGGTGTAGTGGGTGTAGCTGCTGCCTACAATGGTGGCATTCTATATGGACGCTAGTTGGAGTCCTGGCTGCTCCATTTCCTATTCAGCTCCCTGCTGATGGACTTGGAAAAGCATCAGGAGATGGTCCAAGTGTTTGATCCACTGCTACCCACATGAGAGACTTGGATGAGGTTCCTGGCTTCAGTCAGGCCCAGCTCTGGCCATTGTAGTCATATGGGGAGTGAACCAGCAGATAGAAGATCTCTCTCTTTCTCTCTGTCTCTTCCTCTTTCTCTGTAGCTCTTCCATGTACCAATGGTAGCACTTACAGAAAGCTAAATAAACTTCCTGAGACTCAGATTATTTATGAACAAAATGGAGATGTTAAAAATCATAGTCACTTTCCTAAAATGATGACTATGAATGCTGAAGGACATGACTAGAGTACTTTAATAAGTTCATGGAAAAATGGAGAGAAAAGATAAATGTATTTCAGTTAAAATATTTTAAAATCCATACATAAATTTTTAATAATACATTATGTCCCTAAATGTTTAATGACCCCCTCATATATATATGGAAATACCTATATAACTGTATTTTAAGGGTTAGTTTGAAAATGACTTATTAAAAACCTACCACATGTCAGGTACCATCCATGTGCCTTACCTACATTGTCTCATTGAGCCTTCCTGAAAATATTTATAGCTAGGGTCATAGAGAGCCATTTATAGTAGAAGTTGAAAAGCATGTCTAAGAATTTTGGCTACAGAGATTGACAGGGACTTGACTCTAAGAAGCAGGTAGATGTTATTAGAGAGACTTGATGTTTAAAAATGGGAGAGTTTTTTGAAGTGATTTGTGTAATTTATGGACACAATAAAATATAAGTTTTATAAACATTCAACCTCTATGCCAGGATGAGAAGTTGATTGGAGGTGAGGGGACATGGGAGAATGGAGATAGCAGGATCACAAATACAAGAGGTGCTTAATTGTTTTTCACATCCACTTTATTCTTATAGTCACATAACTAAAATGGCTTATACCTCAGTGGGAAACCATGCTGAACACAGGCTTTAAAATAGTTGCTTCACTGAAAAGATTTGCTAAAACTTTATCAGGATTAAACCAAGAGTTTCCATAGAGCTTTTATTGATTTGTTTTTGCAGGTTAAACTGTAACACCTTTATGTTACTGAGGGTAAGAATTAAGTTTAGAGCCATGTTCATCCTGATTAGTACAAAATATATCTGTGTGAGAATGAGTGTAGGGCATGGGCATGATGTGTCTTTCATTGAAGTTGGCAGCATTGCATTCTGTGTTGCAAGTTTTTGTATGGCTCTCCCACATCTGTTTCACAGTCTGTTTTTGGTTATGTGATGGTTGCATTTCCAGAGGTAGTTATAGAGGGGGAAAAGGAACACCTCTCTCCTCTGGAAGACCCCAAATGTGCTATGGAGATGTAGAACATGGATATTCTCAGAATCATAAGAGCAAGCAAAGGTAAATATTTTTACTACATTATTTGAAAATGTTTACTGATAGAAGTTGCTGCATAGTGTCTTACACTGGGAAAATCTCATGAGCCAGGATGAGCCAGGATTGGGAGAGTCCTCAGGAACACTCCAGTGTCTTTATAACCTTTCCTATATCTCAGGGACTAGAAGATCAGGAACTACAATTCTCAGATTTGTTTTCTAGCTTGTTTTTTTTTTTTCTAATAAATGCTGCTGCATGATTTTTAGAAGGTGGAAAAGAACAGAAGCTGTGACACTTTTGTTAGGACTAGGTAGCTCCTGAGGTCAATTCAGCAGATGTGAGGGTCAGGAGAGGCAATAGCTTCTAGGGACTTTATTTTTCCAATCTTTAAAATTTATATAAGCTGAACAAATTTCATGATTTCATATATTCAGTTTTAGGAGCATAGTAATACTTCCCACCCTCCCCTCCCACTCATCCGCATTCCCACCCTTCCTTCTCTTTCCTTTCTTATTCTTTTATTTTTTACAATGACATATTTTAGCTATTTTATAATCATAAGCTTAAACATCCACTAAGTAAAGAACTCAACAAATAGTAAGAAAAAGAAAACCGCTCCTCAACAGTAGAGACAAGGTCTGTAAACAATAATTGATTCTCGAAATGTCAGTCTCACTTCCGTACAATACACAATTTGTTCTCTATTAGTTACCACAGATCAGGTAAAAACATATCGTATCTGTCTTTTTTGTGACTGGCTTATTTCACCAAGTATAATTGTTTCCAGTTGCATTCACTTTGGTGGGAAAGACAGGATTTCATTTTTTATGGCTGAGTAGTGCTCCAGAGTGTGTGTGTGTGTGTGTGTGTGTGCATACTATATACTATATTTCTTTATCCAGCCAACATTTGATGGACAACTGGGTTGATTCCATACCTTCGCTGTTGTGAATTCAGCTGTAATAAACATGGGGGTACAGATCACACTTTCATGTACTGATTTCATTGCATTTGGGTAAATTCCCAGGAAGTGATGGCTGGGCCAAATGGGAGATCTATTTTCATGTTTACGAGGAGTCTCCAAACTGTCTTCCAGAATGGCTGCACTATTTACATTCCCACACAGTGCATTAGGGTACCTTTCCCTAAGATCCCTGGCAGCATTTATTGGTTGTTGATTTCTGCATGAGAACTATTCTAACTGGAGTGAGGTAAAACCTCATGGTGGTTTTGATTTGAATTTCTCCGATGGCTAGTTATCTTGAGGATTTGTTTTCATGTATCTTTTGGCATTTGAATTTCCTCTTTTGAAAAAATACCTGTTCAAATCCTTTGCCCATTTCTTAACTGGATTGTTTGCTTTGTTGTCGTTGAGTTTCTTGAGCTCTTTATAGATTCTGGATATTAATCCTTTATCAATTTCAGAGTTTGCAACTATTTCATCCCATTCTGTTGGTAACCTCTTGACTTTGCTAAGTGTTTCCTTTGCAGTGCAGAAGTTCCTTAGTTTGGTGTAATCCATTTGTTAATTTTGTTTTGATTGCCTGTGCTTCTGAGGTCTTTTCAGAGAAGTCTTTGCCTATGCAAATGTCTTGCAGAATGTCCATAATGTTCTCCTCTAATAATTTGGTGGTATCTCGTTATAGATTTAGATCCATCACCCATTTTGAGAGAATTTTTTTGTAAGGTGTAATGTACGGGTCTTGTTATGCTATGGAGATCCAATTTTCCCAGCATCATTTGTTGAAGAGACTGTCCTTGCTCCAGGGATTGATTTTTATCTCCTTTGTCAATTTTAGTTGTAGATGCATAGGTTGGTTATTGAGGTTTCTATTCTGTTCCATTTGTCCACATGTCTATTTTTGTGCCAGTACCAGGCTGTTTTGGTTCTAACTGCCAGGTATAATGTCTTGAAATCTGGTATTGTGGTGCCTCCAGCTTTGTTTTTGTTGTTTAAGATTGTCTTAGCTATTTGGGGTCTCTTTTGTTTCCATTTGAATTTTAGCATCTTTTTTTTTTTTTTGCCCCAAATCTACAGTAGCTGTATATTCAGTATGAAATGGGACAGTGCTTGAAAGGGGTTGGTTCACCCTTACAGGCTTCTTCCTGGGCCTGTTGTAGGTTCAGACTCCTTGTCCTCTGTCAACAAATGCCACAATGCTATATCAGACCTGGTATTCGCAGTCCACCAAGACCAGTTCATCCTGGAAGAAGGAGTATAGCTCACTTGCTGTGGTCTGTCTGCTGTGGAGGTGAGTTCACTACCCAGTGCCACACCTACCAGTGGCTGTTGATTTTGGCTTGAGTATAAAGCTGCTCAGTTGGAATCACAGAACTCCAAAGGGCGCTGAGGCAGTTCTGCGGGCTCTGTCTGTAGGCATTAGCCTGGAAGACAGAGACTATTAGGACTCCTCAGTGCTGGGATACATCAGCCTAGCACTTGGTATCAAAACAGCCCAATAATTGCCTGCTATCTACCCAAGGTTAGAGGAAGGATTCTAGAGGCAGCCTTTCCACTATTCAGGCAGGCACTTGCTAGGTCACACCTAGGTCTCACAATCACCAGGACCTGTACAGTCTTGAGTATAGATACCAGTTTCAGGTGAAGTTGGTGGTTTCAGGCTAAAACAAGTTCATTCTATGAAGGCATAGGTTTCTATCTGCTACTGGGACAAGTCCAGGGACTGTCTGTGGGCACCTATTTAGGGACAAATTTTTTTTTTTTTTTGACAGGCAGAGTGGACAGTGAAAGAGACAAAGAGAAAGGTCTTCCTTTTCCATTGGTTCACCCTGCAATGGCTGCTGTGGCCAGCGCACTGTGCTAATCCGAAGCCAGAAGCCAGGTGCTTTTCCTGGTCTCCCATGCGGGTGCAGGCCCAAGGACTCGGGCCATCCTCCACTGCACTCCCGGGCCACAGCAGAGAGCTGGACAGGAAGAGGAGCAACTGGGACAGAATCCGATGCCCCTACTGGGACTAGAACCCGGTGTGCTGGCACCGCAGGCAGAGGATTAGCCTATTAAGCCGCGGCACCAGCCATGGGACAAAATTCTTTAGCTTTGCCAAATCTTGTTCTTTACCAACCCAGCTCTGAGTCCCAAGACACAGTCCTGCAGCGCCTTCCTGTCTGATAAAGGGAGTAGTAGAGGCAGCCCCCTGGACTGCTCACACTAGCTTTAGGCTGGTCATACCTTGGTCACCAGGCCCTGTGATGTCCCAGGATTCCTGCCAGGCCTGGCCAAGGCCAGTACTGACACACACCAAAATTCCATTCCATGGGAGCAGGTATATTGTTGTAATAGACTTGACAAGAAAAACAAATTACCAACAGCTTTCTGGAAGTCAATAAAGCAGATTTTCAGCCAATCCTACATTCTTCAAATAGAGTACTTCATGAAGTTAGCATCATTAGAAAGAAAATTCAGATTATCTGTCTTCTTATGTATTTTTAAATGTACTTTAACTAAATAGAGTTTGATGCTACAACTGCCTCTGATTATGCACTAATTACTTGCTAAATTTGATTCAGAAGAACAAAGCAGTTTTGAGTTATTCAAGGACAAAAAAATCTTAAATCCTCAAAATATACATTTTTTTTTTACATTCCTACTACTCAAAAATAGCTAACACATATTTTTTCCTATTTGAGAGGAAAATCTCCCAGGCTAAGGAATTTCTTCCAAGTTTTGGCAAGAAAACAGTTTATGCTTTTATGTGATGTTTTAAAATAGAAAAAGGTTAGAGTAAGGCTATCTCCTTCATTGCAAAACACCTTTACTTAATAGTATTTCCTAGCTTGACTTCGACTCAACTTTCCTGAAGTTTCATGACCCTTGATAAGCTATCAACATTGGTTTTCTTTTAGACAAACTTTTGGGATACTTTGCATGCTATATAATTTCTTTGAAATTCACAGTATCACCTGCATATTGAAAGTTCTAGCAAACTCTCCCATAAAGATGGTCTTCCCTAAAGCCTGTGTATCTTATAAAAACCTGCTTCTTAAATATTCTTAGCTGCTTCTGTGGTTTGTATACTATCCCCAAAGATTATTTCTGTAAAAATACAAGGCTTAGTCCTTCACTTGTTTCTCTCAAGTAAGTCCTGTAACATCAAAAGAGTCGAACATATTTGATTTCCTATAATTCATATTGTTTACTCTCCCCTTTGTTATCTATCATTGTGCTGTATTACATGCTCACTATGCATTTCTTTAAAACTTGACTGAAGTAGAAAAGAGGTGAAATGAATTGTAAAAATTCTTCATTACTTCCCTACACATAATGTGTGACATTTCTCAGTTACTTTGGGTGTTTCTGTTGAGTTTGACTACCATAGACTCAATCTTGGGCAGCAACATAATTGGGAAAAAACACATTTATTGACAATGATGCAGTTTTCAAAGTCCAGGGACCTAGTTGTGACCCAGAAATCCTTTCATAATATAACTCCACTGTAATTTCACTTTTATGTGTCCTTCCCTACTGGATTGCAAATTCATGAGGGCAAAGGCCTTGTTTATTTCTTCCACCCTCCTATATTAACACCGTAGCACAGTGACTGGCAAAGGCACTCAATGGATATTTATTTAATATGGGCTTACCTATTTTCATGGGGAAATAGTTTTATTTCTAGCTCTGTTTCAACAGGTGCCTCTGCACAATCAAGTTTGGGGAATTCAAAAATCCAAGTCACATTCTCAGCTCATGATCAGGCAGGGAATTTTCTATACTTACTATTTTATTTCATTTAAACTAAGGTTTTTAATTCTCTTAGTTCTCCTGTGTTAACAGATGATTTATATCCCAGGATATATTACTTGTACTTACTGCTATAAGTTTGAAAACTTTATTTAAGATTGGAGTGTCAGAATATTTTAAATGCCTGTGACTTCTCTCATCCATCATATCAAAATTGGTGCAACATTTTTGTCTTTCATAGCCAACAGTAACACACAACATATCAGAGATGTGAATCGGCTCAGGTAGCTTCATGAAGCCTGATTCAGAAAGAGTCAACCCATAACTTGAAGCTGTTGATTTTCTTGAAAACTTATGACCTTTCCAATAAATGGGATAAAAATTTTTTAACTAAAGGAATCTATACATCACCTAAAGACACACAAAAGAAAAATATGCACTTGTATATAAAAGTACCTTTAAAAATTATGTTTCTTCTCTGGCCTCAGGATCAGCCCTTAAGGCATTCAGATCTGGCTGAAGAGCCCATGAGAGTATTTTAGGCATGGAAAGCCAAGACGCCCTGGGGAAAAAAAAAAAAAAAAAAAAACCCTAAATGGAAGATCTCTGCGAGTGAGATCCCAGTGGAAAGAACGGGGCCATCAAAGAAGGAGGTACCTTTCTCTGAAGGGAGGAGAGAACTTCCACTTTGACTATGACCCTGTCTGAATAAGATCGAAGTCGGTGAACTCAAAAGGCTTCTATAGCCTTGGCAACTCATGACTAGAGCCTAGGGTGACCCAAGAACCGTGGTGGGAGTGCTGGTGAAAGTGCTGGTGCTCTACAGTAGGCCCTGGAGTCCAAGAGCCAAGAGTACAGCTACGTCAATATCCAAGATCAGAAGACAAATATCCCAGCTCAAGAAGATGGGAATTCCTCTCCTTTATGTCTTTCCCCTGTCTTTCTGCTCTACTCAGGACTTCAACAGATTGGATAATGTCCCCCAAGTTAATGAGAGAAATCTTTACTAAGTCCACTGAAACAAATGCCAGTCCCTTCTGAAAAATCCTTGTCAAAGACACTCCAGAAATCATGTTTTATCAGCTTTCTTTCCTTAGTCCTGTCAGTTTTGATTATAGCATTCACCACTCAGAGGCACTTATCACATATATGAAGGTTTTATGACCTACCTCTTAATGATTCATATGTCTAATATGGGTAATTTTAATATGGAGGTCAGAATTTCAATGTATGAATTTGATGGGATACATAATTCAGTCCATAATAGTAAGATAATGAGAGATTATTATAATTTAAACTGATATTGATATGAGAATTATAGGTAGCCTTTATAAACCACTTTCACTACAAAAATTGGTATGATCATAGCAAGCTGGCTAATGAGTAATTATTGATTTCAAATTATTTTTAAACCTTTATTGAGCTTGCATTTAGCAAGGAAACTGATCATGTATTTAAAATGTACACATTATAAATAGTTCATTATTAATTTGAATATTAATTTTATTAAAAATTTAACTTAAACATTTCATATTATATTTTAAAATGAAATAAATAACTTGGTCAGAATATGTAGAACCATAATGACTATTATTCAGCTTTAAAATTTTTATGCAGGTCAAGAACTCCTGAAAATAATAATAACAATAGCAAATTTGTAAATCTTAGGGATTCTGTTTGTATTTTTGCTAATCTATCTTTTTAAAAATTCATAAATATCTAATAAACCAAGTATGAAGTTAACTTTACCCTTTGTGTTTACAAAGACATGGGACTTCAAGACTGTCCTGTCACCAAAATGGTATTATCTTTAAAGCAGCTTGACATAACCACAGATTAATCTGGAGTCATAGCTGTCAGGTATTTCAGGACATCATGGACTTCGTCTAAAGCCACTCTTTGGAAGTCTCCTTTGTCTCCTATGTTCCTGCATCTGTAGATTCCTGGGTCTTTATCTCTTCCTTTTTACTTCTACAGCATGTCACCCTCACCTCCACATGGCATGAAAATATTGTGGCCTACCTCAGGACTTAGGGAAAGAAGAGAAGTTATGTGAACTGAGAAAGATATACGGTGTAGTCCCTGGAGTGTCAGTGACTTTATGCATCATTTCAATTTCTTCAATTTACACCCATGATCTTTTCAGATGGTGAAAATTCTGTCCTGTTCATGGTTGTTCATCTTTTCCTCTTATCAGGTGCCTGTGAGATGTTATTTGTGGTTGAGATGGAAGTAGTTGGAGCACCAACAAGACATAGCCCAGTGACACACATTGGTTACTAGTGACCCATTTCCAAAATAATAATTTTAATTTATTCCTTTTAAGTCCATACAATTAATAAGTTTGGAAAATAATCAGAAAAATTATAGGAATTTTAAAAAATATTTATTTATTTATTTGAAAGTCAGAGGTAGAGAGAGGAAGAGAAAAAGAAAAAAAAAAAAAAGAGAGAGAGATCTTCCATTCACTGGTTCCCTCTCCAAATGGCCTCAATGGCTGGGGTTGGACCAGGCTGATGCCAGGAGCCAAGAGCTTCTTCTGGGTCTCCCACATGGGTGCAGAGGCCCCAGAATTTGGGACATTCTCCACTGCTTTTCAGACAAATAAGCAGGGCAATGGATGGGAAATGGAGCAGCTTGTTCTTGTTGAACTGGCACCATACAGGATGCCAGGATCAAAGGCTGTGGCTTTACCCGCTAGGCCACAACAGAGGCCCATTATAGGAGGCCAAAATTATAAGAATTTTGAGAAAATATTGCTAATTTTTTCTGATTAAATCCTACATTTCTTTTCTTTTTTTTTTTTAAGATTTATTTTATTTATTTGAAAGAGTTACAGAGAAAGGTAGAGACAGAGAGAGGTCTTCCATCCACTGGTTCACTCCCCAGATGGTCGCAACAGCCAGAGCTGCACCAATCCAAAGCCAGGAGCCAGGAGCTTCTTCTGGGTTTCCCACATGGGCGCAGGGGCCCAAGAACTTGGGCCATCTTCCACTGCTTTGCCAGGCCATAGCACAGAGCTGGATCAGAAGATGAGCAGCTGGGACTAGAAGTGGCTCCCATATGGGATGCCGGCACTTCAGGCCAAGGGCTTTAACTTGCTGCACCACAGCACCGACCCCAAAATCCTACATTTCTAATGAACTTATAAATCCCTGGAATATCCACTTCTAACAATAAAACTAATAAAAATAAAATTTTAGTACAGCAGTCCTAAACAATTGTTCTTTCCTAGTGTATGAGACCATACAAAAAAGCCTACCTTCTGCACGGATTCACACTGTGAACCTACCAGAGCGTTCATGGATATAGGGAGAGAAACGAGATGCAGATGTGTTAGAACGTTGGCTTCTTTGAGATGCAGTTACAGAAAGTGTGTGGACTTTGAAGATATACAGCTGGATTGGAACAAGACAAACAGACAATCCAACAACAAACTACTCCAACTACTTCCTTATCTTCAAAACCTGGGATAAAAATCTGTACCCTTCAGGGTTGAAAAGAACTTAAGACAGTGCTTCCACTGCATAGCCATGAAATTTGGACAAAGTAGCCTGTAATTCCCAAACTAAAGATAGCCAGCTAATGTGTCTCTTTCAAAACCTTATATAATACACAATCATTAATTTCTTCTTTGAACGCTCTTTTCCTCCATAAACCCTCTAATTAGAACCATAAAGGAACTTACATGTCAGGTTTACACTCCCAAGTCTAAAATATGGAACTCAATAAAACATTACCAAAAAATACTTGCAGAAAAAAAGAAAAGAAAAACACCTCTCTATATTTTTTGAGAGCTGAAGATTTTTTCTGATTATGTGATCTTGATGGAAATTGAAGAAATGTGTTAAGTGATTTAGTAATCATCAGAATGATTGTTCTATGTCCTGAATGAACAGGAATGTAAACTTCCTTGGGGAGAAGAGTTATTTATTATCAAAGTTCATGCATGCTTGTCTTCAGCACTGCAAGAATTTCCCATTTGTGGATATTAGTTCACATATCTACAACATTAGTTAGATCAGATTTTTCTTTGCTTTCATCATTTGTAAGTTGGAGATAGCACTGACATTGGTGTTTAAAAGCATGGGCTGTGGTTTCCATAATTAGTTTTAATTATTTGAGGATTAAGAGATACTAAATAACTCAACAGTAGAGGTAGAGACACTTTCAATGTTACAAGATGCATACATATGAAAGTCACTGTTGTAATACTGGTTTGCAAGAAGTTATATCTCCTGGTGTGTGTGTGTGTGTGTGTGTGTGTGTGTGCGCACGCATGCAAATGTTTCAGTCATTTTCTTTTCCTTTTTTTTTAAGATTTTTTTTTTATTTATATGAAAGACAGAGTTACAGAGAGAGAGGTAGAGCCAGAGAGAGAGAAGTCTTCTATTTTGTTGGTTCACTCCTCAAATGACCACAATGGCCAGAGCTGAGCTGATCTAAAACCAGGAGCTTCTTCCGGGTCTCCTACGGAGGTGCAGGGACCCAAGGACTTGGGCCATCTTATACTGCTTTCCCAGGCCATAGCAGAGAGCTGGATAGGAAGAGGGGCAGCCGGGACTTGAACTGGCACGCACATAGGATGCCAGCGCTGCAGGCTGGGGCTTTTATCTGCTATGCCACAGCACTGGCACCAAATGTTTCAATCTTAACTCGTGTTGCCCTTATATTAAAATTCTCAAATGCTCAGGATACTACTAATTCAAAAATTGCGCCCAAACCATCAATTTAACATACCACATGAAATAATTGAACATGTTTCAGTGAAAGTACAACTCATTCATGGATAAATGAAACTTTACTATATAACTTACATAATCACATTCAATAAGTTGTTACAACAATGGTCAATGTATTTTCTCACCTATAGGAACTATTTAAGAATTGAACATCTTTTGAACACCCATGTAACATTTGGAAAATTTCCCACATTCTAAATTTTGCCTCTCATAAGTGAGCATTTGGGACTATCCTCCAGTCTTCTTTGAAGTTGGACTGAGGCATATGACCAGGGCTTCAAAAATGACACCTACAATTTTGAGAATCAGGTCATAAGTTACTATGTAAGTAGGTACTGCCTAGATTAGCTTTTTTCCTAAGGATATTGGCAGGGACATCTAATTTCTAGTGTTTCCAATCAGGGTTTCCATATGATATATAATTTTGTTCATTAAATCAAAAGATATTTTAGATGGATTAAAGACTCACATTTTAAAAATTAGATTTTTAATGCAAGTACAGAAAAGTGAATTGCAACTAGTCTTGGAAGGAAAAAGCATATTAACTAAAAATTGAATAACATGAAATTTAAATTATTTTCTATGAGTAATCAACAAATACAGCATAAAGCAGATTGATTTCTTTATTATATAACAAACTCTCTTAAGACCTATGACAACAAATGATTAAGTTAATGAAAAGTTCGGGTTGAAAGCAAAGGGTTGAGAAAAGAACATTTATAAGGAAATTCCAAATGTTAAGTTACCACATGTACTGATGTAGCTTGATGATTTGGATACAGTTTTTAGTTAGTCGGAACCTGGAACATTTCTTTTTCTTTTTTCTTTTTATTTTTTTTTAAACTTTCATTTAATGAATATAAATTTCCAAAGTAAAGCTTATGGATTACAATGGCTTCCCCCCCATAACGTCCCTCCCACCCGCAACCCTCCCCTCTCCCACTCCCTCTCCCCTTCCATTCACATCAAGATTCATTTTCGATTCTCTTTATATACAGAAGATCAGTTTAGCTTACATTAAGTAAAGATTTCAACAGTTTGCTCCCACACAGAAACATAAAGTGAAAAATACCGTTTGAGTATTAGTTATAGCATTAAATCTCAATGTACAGCACACTAAGGACAAAGATCCTACATGAGGAGTAAGTGCACAGTGACTCCTGTTGTTGACTTAACAAATTGACACTCTTGTTTATGGCATCAGTAATCAACCTAGGCCTTGTCATGAGCTGCCAAGGCTATGGAAGCCCCCTGAGTTCACTGACTCTGATCATATTTAGACAAGGCCATAGTCAAAGTGGAAGTTCTTTCCTCCCTTCAGAGAAAGGTACCTCCTTCTTTGATGACCCATTCTTTCCACTGGGATCTCACTTGTGGAGATCTTTCATTTAGGTTTTTTTTTTTTTTTTTTCCCCAGAGTGTCTTGGGTTTCCATCCCTGAAATACTCTCATGGGCTTTTCAGCCGGATCCACATGCCTTAAGGGCTGATTCTGAGGCCAGAGTGCTGTGTAGGACATCTGCCATTCTATGGGTCTGCTGTGTATCTCACTTCCCATGTTGGATCATTCTCTCCCTTTTTGATTCTATCAGCTAGTATTTGCAGACATTATTCTTGTTTATGTGATCCCTTTGGTTCTTAGTCCTATCATTATGATCAATTGTGAACAGAAATTGATCACTGGGACTAGTGAGATGGCATTGGTACATGCCACCTTGATGGGATTGAATTGGAATCCCCTGGTATGTTTCTAACTCTACCGTTTGAGGTAAGTCAGCTTGAGCATGTCCCAAATTGCACATCTCTTCCCTCTCTTATTCCCACTCTTAAATTTAACAGCAATCACTTTTCAGTTAAGTTTCAGCACTTAAGAAGAATTGTGTATTGATTACAGTATTCAACCAAAAGTATTAAGTAGAACAAACAAAAAAAATACTAAGAGGGATAACATATCAAGTTGCTCATCAACAGTCAGGGTGAGGGCTGATCAAGTCACCATTTCTCATAGTGTTCATTTCACTTTAACAGGTTTCCTTTTTGGTGCTCAGTTAGTTGTCACCTATCAAGGAGAACAAGTGGTATTTGTCCCTTTGGGATTGGCTTATTTCACTCAGCATAATGTTTACCAAATTCCTAACAGGGATCACTTTTCAGTTAAAATTTAAACACCTAAGAATAATTGTTTGTTAATTACAGAGTTCAACCAACGGTACTAGAACAAAAAAAAAAAAATACTAAAATGGATAAAGTAGTACATTGTACATCAACTGTCAGGACAAGAGCTGATCAAGTCACTGTTTCTCAGAGTGTCCATTTCATTTCAACAAGTTTCCCCTTTGGTGCTCAGTTAGTTGTCGCCGATCAGGGAGAACATATGATATTTGTCCCTTTGGGACTGGCTTAATTCACTCAGCATGATGTTTTCCAAATTCCTCCATCTTGTTGCAAATGACCCGGTTGTTTTTTTTTTTTTTTTTTTTTTTGCCTGCTGTATAGTATTCGATAGAGTACATGTCCCATAATTTCTTTATCCAGTCTACTGTTGATGGGCATTTGGGTTGGTTCCAGGTCTTAGCTATTGTGATTTGAGCTGCAATAAACATTAATGTGCAGACAGCTTGTTTGTTTGCCAATTTCATTTCCTTTGGGTAAATTTCAAGGAGTGGGATGGCTGGGTTGAATGGTAGGGTTATATTCAGGTTTCTGAGGAATCTCCAGACTGACTTCCACGGTGGCTTAACCAATTTGCATTCCCACCAACAGTGGGTTAGTGTCCATTTTTCCCCACATCCTCACCAGCATTTGTTGTTGGTAGATTTCTGAATGTGAGCCATTCTAACTGGGGTGAGGTGGAACCTCATTGTGGTTTTGATTTGCATTTCCCTGATTGCTAGTGATCTTGAACATTTTTTCATGTGTCTGTTGGCCATTTAGATTTCCTCTTTTGAAAAATGTCTATTGAGGTCCTTGGCCCATCTCTTAAGTGGGTTGTTTGTTTTGTTTTTGTGGAGTTTCTTGATTTCTTTGTAGATTCTGGTGATCAACCCTTTATCAGTTGCGTAGTTTGCAAATATATTTTCCCATTCTGTCGGTTGTCTCTTCACTTTCCTGACTGTTTCTTTTGCAGTACAGAAACTTCTCAATTTGATGCAATCCCAAATGTTAATTTTGGCTTTGACTGCCTGTGCTTCTGGGGTGTTTTCCAAGAAGTCATTGCCGGTACCTATATCTTGCAGGGTTTTTCCAATGCTCTCTACTAATTTGATGGTGTCAGGTCATAGATTTAAGTCTTTAATCCATGTTGAGTGAATTTTTGTGTAAGGTGTAAGTTTAGGGTCTTGCTTCATGATTGGTTTTGGATCCTTGATCAAATATGAGTTGGCTGTAGATGTTTGGATTGATTTCTGGTGTTTCTATTCTGTTCCATTGGTCTATCCATCTGTTTCTGTACCAGTACCATGCTGTTTTGATGACAACTGCCCTGTAGTATGTCCTGAAATCTGGTATTGTGATGCCTCCGGCTTTGTTTTTGTTGTACAAGATTGCTTTAGCTATTTGAGGTCTCCTGTGCCTCCATATGAATTTCAGCACCATTTTTTCCAGATCTGAGAAGAATGTCTTTGGTATCTTGATTGGTATTGCATTGAATCTATAAATTGCTTTTGGGAGAATGGACATTTTGGTGATATTGATTCTTCCAATCCATGAGCATGGAAGATTTTTCCATTTCTTGGTATCCTCTTCTATTTCTTTCTTTAAGGTTTTGTAATTTTCATCGTAGAGATCTTTAACGTCCTTGGTTAAGTTTATTCCAAGGTATTTGATTGTTTTTGTAGCTATTGTGAATGGGATTGATCTTAGAAGTTCTTCCTCAGCCATGGCATTGTCTGTGTATACAAAGGCTGTTGATTTTTGTGCATTGATTTTATACCCTGCTACTTTACCAAACTCTTCTATGAGTTCCAATAGTCTCTTGGTAGAGTTCTTTGGGTCCCCTAAATAAAGAATCATATCATCTGCAAAGAGTTATGGTTTGAGTTCTTCCTTCCTAATTTGTATCCCTTTAATTTCTTTTTCTTGCCTAATAGCTCTGGCTAGAACTTCCAGAATTATATTGAATAGCAGTGGTGAGAGTGGGCATCCCTGTCTGTTACCAGATCTCAGTGGAAATGCTTCCAACTTTTCCCCATTCAATAGGATGTTGGCTGTGGGTTTTTCATAGATTGCTTTGATTGTATTGAAGAATGTTCCTTCCAAACCCAGTTTGCTTAGAGTTTTCATCATGAACGGGTGTTGTATTTTATTAAATGCTTTCTCGGCATCTTAGGAAGTAGAAGTTAAAGTCAGCCAGGAATGAGACTTGCACATGAGTGCACGCAAATACACATGTTTAATAACTATTTGAGGAAAATATTCAAACTCATTAGGGGAAAAATAAATTTATATGAAAACCATAATGAAAAGCAATTTCTTACCTGTCAAATCAATGGTTGCCTTTCAAACAGAAATATCTAGGACTATTGTAGAAGTCTGTTAAACTCTGAACAGGTAGAGGGAGTAAAAACTAATGTAAACTTTCTTGAAAACAATTTGGAAATATATTTTTAAATATTAATATTATATGATCTATAAGGCCCGCCTTCTAGGAATATTTTGTTAAGGAAGTAATATGAAATATCCTAAATGATTTATACATAGCATACTTACTGGAAGATTGAAATTCCTTAAATACTCAACAACAGAGAAAAGGTCAAGTGGATTATGGATGTTTCCTTAAAATGAATATTATAGAATGTTAAAATTATACTTAGGAAGAATTTTCAACAACATGAAGAATAAAATATAATTGAAACAAGAATAAGACAAGAAACTTATCTCTACAGTCTGAGCTCAAGTATGTAAATCACAGAGAAAAGGTGGGAAGGATGTTAACAATAATTACTATGGGAGTGAGTTGTAACTATGTTCTGCTTTTTACATTTTCATGCTTCCAAATTAATTTTTATAGTTATGAAAAGTATTCTCTAAAATTATGCATGTCCACAGGAAAAAGTAGTTCAACTAAATTTGGGTTAAAAATAAAATGTTAAGTTAAATAGTCCATGTTGGGAACAACTTGCTTGATGAAAAAATTTGTTTTTCCCATTTCCAGTGCCAAGATCATTTATTTTAAACAATGCTTTTATCTGATGCCCTGCTTAGAAACTTCACTGGCTCCCTGTTTCTTATGCCTTCACATCTAACTCCTTTTGACTGTTTTTCAAGGTTTTCCATAATTTTGTTCTGTCTAAAATTATTTCTCATTACTCTGTCATCTACGTGTCTAGATTCCAATGGGTATTGAAATCACTTTTGAAGCTACATATTTTCTCATAATACACACATCTACACACACACAACTCCTTAAACTGTCTGTGCATCAGTGAGAGAGGAATCTGTTGTCTCTTCTTTTCTGCAATGAATTTTGGACTGTCTACTATGGATCAGCTGCTGTTCTCACTACTGGGGGTATAGGGTTAAAAAGTTTAAGGAACCTGCCCCCATGTAACTTTTTGCTAACAAGAAGTTATTGTTCAATAATCTTATAAAGAGCACCATTTATGAGACTACCTTTTTTTAAGATCTAGTCTTAGAACTTGCTTCAGAACCAAATTAATCTGGCACTTTGTGGGAAAGAGGAGTTTTATTGAGTTCTACAGTTCCATCTTTACACTGAATATTTATAAGAAATGATTATATAAAACACCATGTTGTATCTTCTGCAATTGTGTAAAGTGATATTCTGGGTGTAATTCCATTGTGCCATTCTTCTACAATGCATTCTTTTAGATGCAGGTTTTACTTTATCATTTATTACTGAATAAAGTTTTGTTTCTTCTGAGAAATTCGTTGGTTTACTCCTCTCTGACAAGGATAGGACATGACACATCATTTTTCCTCAGCTGTTGGAGTGGTGGTAGTCATTCGTTCTCAGCCGAGACCTGCTGTGGATATTAGCCAGAAAGAGCCTCCTTGTCCAAGGGTATGTTCTTACTCCTAGGCCAGGCCACATGTAACACTCATCGATAGAAGCAGAGATGGAAAGACCCAGCTCCTTTTTCTTGAGAAGGAGAATGGTGCCGAACATTCCAGAACAAGTGCACAGTAGCTCGTGTTTCTCCCCTCAGCCCAAACCTAGTTGTTCCACCCTCACAGGTGTTGTCCTCTAATGTTTTCAGCAGTCCCGGTTTTCACTGGTACATCTCTGGCGTTTTCACCAGCACTAGCTGATGCAAATTTTAGTTTCAGTGTGTTTCCCAGGAAATCCTACCTACAATAACTAATAAAAATGAGAATTTAATATTCCCTATTCATTACTCATAGGTACACTCCATTGGGTCAACCTCCCGTATCACATTATAACCTTGAAGATGGCATATTTGTTGATATCCATTTATTTCTTTATTATTTTTCATTTTTTAAATTGACATTGTATATACTTATGTCACACCATGGTCTCCATTTTGCCATAGATTTCTGATGGGCTTTGACTGTGAGCCATACATCTTACCTCTTTATAGACTTATTTTTACTCTTGTTTTGGAAGGTTATAGTCCTAGAGTTATATCTGATACCCTTTTTCAATTATCCCAATCTTATTTTCTGTCCACAATAATCAAAGTGGTGACAACTTTAGCAATACTTTGGGAGATGTAATTGTCCTCATAAATATGTTTACTTTTCAACCTATATCACTATGTGTGCCAAAAGTACAGTTTTACTGTGCAGACTTTATAATCTTATATTTGCAAGAAGCAAAACTTTTTTCCATATATGCTAATTTCTGTTGCCACTTGAAAAATTTTGATCTGCCTTATGTCCACAATTCATGTTGTGTTTGTATTCTTTTTCGAAGCCTGCTTTACCAAAACAGCACACTTTGTGCCTTAACAATAGAAATTTATTCACCCAATGCTCAGGATGAAGAAGTCTGAAACCAAGATGTTGGCAGAGCCATACTGTGTCTAGGAAAAGAGCCCTCCTTTCATCTCCCTACCTTCTAGTAGTGGCTAGCAGTGTCTGACATTGTTTGGGTTATAGCTACATCACTGCAGTATCTGCCTGCACCAACACATGGCCTTTTCCATATATGTCTCTTTGTCTACACATCCTTCTTATAAGGGCATTAGTCATACTGGATCAGGAGACACCCTAACCCACTGTGACTTCATTTTAACTTGTTTACATAATCAAAGTCCCTATTTTCAAATAAGATTATATTCACAGGTACCAGGAGTTAGGACTAGAAGGTATCTTTTTGAGGGAAGATATTCAGCTTATTACAATGGTATAACTGGTTCTCACCTTGCTCTCCTTATCCAGTAAGACAAATATGATAGAGGCCACCTAATAGTAAGTATCACCAGTTGAGTAAAATTATTTTTATTCATTGATTGAAATGTGGTTATAACTAGGAGAGGTTATAGTGCATTGCATTAAATAAAAAGAGATTCTGGAGGCATTGCATTTCCCTGCTTGTTTGATGCCCTCATAATCCCTTTCTCTGCCTCTCCTTTGCCTAATGTGTTGTATTAGTCAGTTTTCCATTGCTCTATAGTCAAATGAGTCTGGGTGCTTTGTAAAGGTGATAGCTTGGGAGGTTGAAAATCCAAGGTTTAGTGGCCTTATTGATGTAGACTCTGATGAGAACATAATGCTTGGGAGTATCATGGTAGAAGGATGTGTGAGATGGACCCAGTGGGGTGAGACAAGAATTCAGAGAGCAAGATGGGATCAGACTTACTCTTTTACAACTTGTCCTTGGGGAAGCTAACATGGGCTCACAAGAACTACTTAACCTCTTCCAAGGGCAGCATCCCCAGTGACCTAACTCTTTCTCACAAGAACAGTCTTCTTAAGGGTACCACCAACTTCTCAGCAGTACTGCACTGGGAGCCAGATTTCTAACACATGAACCCTAGGGGCAAACCACATCCAAACCACAGCACACATGCAGGGTGCAATATTTTCACAGAATTATATAATCTCTAATCACCAACTGCACCTCCAATTTCAAGCTTCTTTTATCTGCCTTTTTTTTTTCTTATCCAACTCCCATGTCTTGGGTATCAATTTCCAGGATTATATAAAATTAGGAGTGTCATTATGATAGATCTAGATCTTCACTCTTTACAAATAATAGATGTAGTTGATGATGATGATGATAGATAGATAGAGAAAGAGAAAGAAAGGAAAGAGAAAGAAAGAACAAAGGAAGGAAGGAAGGGAAAAAAGAAATGCAAAGAAAAGAAAGAAAAGAGGAAGGAAGGAAGGAAGGAAGGAAGGAAGGAAGGAAGGAAGGAAACGAAACTTGGATAGAGGTGATAGGGTGCCCAACTACTTCTGGTTCACTCCCCAAATGCTCATAACAGCTGGAAACTCAATTCAGATTTTCCACATAGGTGGCAAGGACTCACTTGAGCTGTCATCTGCTGCATTAGCAGGAAGCTGGAATAAGGAGCCAGAGCCAGGAACCCACAAATTGCACACTGGCGTGGGACACAGGGATCTTTCTTTTTTTTTTAAAAAAAAGATTTATTTATTTATTTGAAAATCAGAGTTACACAGAAAGAAGGAGAAGCTAGAGAGAGAGAGAGATGTCTTCCATCCGCTGGTTCACTCCCCAGTTTGCCACAGAGGCCAGAGCTGCACAGATCTGAAGCCAGGAACCAGGAGCTTCTTCCAAGTCTCCCACACAGGTACTGGGGCCCAAGGACTTTGTCTATCTTTTACTGCTTTCCTGGGCCATAGCAGAGAGCTGTATAGGAACGGGGGCATCCGGGACTCGAACTGGTGCCCATATGGGATGCCAGCACTGCAGCAGGCAGCTTTTCCCACTATGCCACAGTGCTGGCCCTGGGACACAGGGATCTTAAGTGCTAGGCCAAGTAAAAGTCTCTCTTCATTTTCTACACATCTTAAACTACTAAAAATGAATTAATATAAACTGTTATTTCAGGCAGATATTAATAGATGTTTTCCAAAATACAGTAAAGGAATGCTCCATGGGCAGATAAAATTCTGAAATACAGTGTATTAAGTCTCTTCTTTCAACTTCACAAGGTCTTTAGAGTATTTGATTTTATTAGAATTTTCACAAGCAAACCAATAAAACATGTGTAGTTCACTTTAAGTCAGTATTTCCCAAATGTATTAATCACAAGGCATATTGAAGAATTTACTTATAGTCTCTGTCTAGGCAACAAAATAAAATTTTTCATCATGGCATGATTCTCCACACAGAAAGTTTTTCTAGATTAGTCTGTGATCCAACAAGTTAGCGTCCATGATAAGAACCTCAGACAATAGCACTGTTTCAAAAGGAAAGACTCATCACTTTTTGGGATTTATGTTAAAAATATTGGTTCCGGCCGGCGCCGCGGCTCACTAGGCTAATCCTCCGCCTAGCGGCGCCGGCACACTGGGTTCTAGTCCCGGTCGGGGCGCCGGATTCTGTCCCGGTTGCCCCTCTTCCAGGCCAGCTCTCTGCTGTGGCCAGGGAGTGCAGTGGAGGATGGCTCAGGTGCTTGGGCCCTGCACCCCATGGGAGACCAGGAAAAGCACCTGGCTCCTGGCTCCTGCCATCGGATCAGCGCGGTGCGCCAGCCGCGGCAGCCATTGGAGGGTGAACCAACGGCAAAAGGAAGACCTTTCTCTCTGTCTCTCTCTCTCAGTGTCCACTCTGCCTGTCAAAAAAAAAAAATATATTGGTTCCAGTAATAACTCTTATTATTGATTGATATTATGCATACAGGTTTATGATGCATTAACTGTAAAACCTGTAAGAAAAGACATGATGCAGATATGTGTAGAACACTTAGAAATAGTCATAATAAAAATTTTAAAACCAAGTAAAATAATTGTTTTCAGAACTAGAATATAAAATGTAATTTAGAAATATATGACATTATTGAAGAATAAAGCCTACAACAAAAAAGAAAACAATAGGTAATAAAGCAAATCTATTGGTGTCAACCTGTTTTGCCTCTATGAGAAAAGCAAAGATCACCTGTTTTGTTACAAGCTATAAAAATGAATACTGGCTCTGTGGCATAGCAGGTAAATCCACTGCCTGCAGTGCTGACATTCCATATGGGTATCAGTTCTAGTCCCGGCTGCTCCACTTCTGATCCAGCTCTCTGCTAAGGCCTGGGACAGCAGTAGAAGATGGCCCAAATGCTTGGGTCCCTGCACCTGTGTGAGAGACCTGGAAGAAGCTCCTGGCTCCTGGCTTTGCATCGGCCCAGCTCCAGGGGATGAATTTGCCTTTTGGGGAGTGAACCAGTGGATGGAAGACCTCTCTCTCTCTCTCTCTCTTTCTCTCTCTCTCTCCCCTCTGCCTCTGCCACTCTGTAACTCTGCCTTTCAAATAAATAAATAAATCTTAAAAAAAATACTAGAATGAAAGTATCTCTAAATTATTCCCAAAACTGCATACATACATTCCTTTCCTTAAATAATATTCCTCATAATTATTCTTCCTTAAAGCTGCTATCTCTTTTTTCAAAAAAAAGCAAAATAATTATTTTAAGTTTTTCTCCCTTGCAATGAACTTAAAATTTATTCATGTAGGTACAAATTATAGTGTAAAATTGCAAATTTAGGGAATGGTGAAATATACTCTTGTGTGCTCTCTCTCTCTATATATATAATTATATATGTGTTACATATATATATATATATATAATTATAAAATTGCCACAAAGGCTAAGTTGGAAGCTTCAACTTTACATGAATTTTCCTATACTTATAATGTGTACAATGAATTTAATTTTTCTTGAATATTAAAGTGTGCCAACTGCTATGGAAAAAAGAAAGTCTGTTCCAGAGTCATTTTGCCTGAGTTAAAATTACTTTTCCACAATTACAACTATGTGTCTTTCGCCAAATTACCAGATGTCTCTTGGGTTTGGTTTCTTCATTTGTGAAACCATTGTAATGATGATAATACGTAGTCATGGCATCATTACAGAGACAGAGATGGAGTGACTTATGTAAAATGCCTAACACAGTCCCCAGCGCACAAATCAGTCTCAACACGAAGTCTCTCTTTGTCTCTGTCTCTCTGTTTCTCTTATTAATACCAAAATCATATTGCTGGATGGGTGCCCCCATTTCATCCCATCTTAGATTTGGAATTTGACCCTAATCTGAAAGTTCAGCTGTTGGAGCTCTAGATCTCATTCTGGGACTCCCCATGTGAGAAGTCGGGCAAATCAGTTCTCCTTTCAGAGTCTTCGCTTTTATTTACCTGTAAAATGCACACAAGATGTAAATGGTCTCCTCAAGTCCCCAAATTTCACAATCAGTTTAAAGAAAATCCAAAAGCTACTTTGCGGTGGAATAAACCTCATGTTGTCCTAAAGCAGCACTTTCACTGCCACACGCTGTGTAGCACTTCCTCTTACTGTGGTAGTTTTTACGTTCTGCTGGCTGTTGTTGCTGCAGCTCAAAACATTAGTCAACATGAAGATGACCTTATAGGATGCCTAAAAGACATTTTAAGGAAAACAAGAAAATGCTAAAATTTTACATTCACTGCAGACGCACAGGCTATGTTCATTTCCCTATGGACTTAGAGACAAGGTAGACTAGTGAAAGGTAAGGACATGGAACTGGAGTCACAAAACTCGTCTGTTTCTTGGGTCTTCCACTTTTCAGGAGCTCAAGTTCTCTCTGCCTCAGTAGCCTCATGTGATGGATGAAGTTCTAACTTCACAGAGTTAGTGAGATATGTATAACACACTCATAAAACAGTGCCTAGTGTAATGTAACTGCTTAATGTATGGGGCTCTTATTATTGCGAGATAGTCCAATATTTTTACAGAGGAGAAAAGTGAGACTCAGATTAAAATAACTGACCTGGAAATCTCAGAAATAATTAACGATAGAGCTGTGAATGGATTTAGGTTTTGAGCCTGATTATTCTTTCCTTTCCTTAACAATTACATTCTAGCAAGAATGGCTATAAAACCAATCTTAGCTGTTTTAGTCATCCAATTTGACTAATCCCGCAAAAGCCTTAAATCACTTTGGCTTAGTTTTCAACACGAATTAATATTTTGAAACAAAATCTCTGATTCAGTGATTTTTTTTCGGTTTGTGAGATATAGAAGGAAGTTTATATGAAGATAAAAACAAAAATTCAAATTAATTAATTTCAAGCATATTTATGGAGAAAAGTTAAAAAAATACATTTGACTTTTGGGAAAAATCTGTCTCTTGCTCCCTTCTTGTTTATCCACAAGGAGGTTTTTAACAGACCTCAGCGTGGACGCATTTATCCATGAAACTGTATTTCTCTAAAACCTGTCATGTTCGAGGTACTATTCTGTGTGAAGAGGAGGCATTAGTGAGCATGGCAGTCAAATTCTCTTTTCATGGATCTGATGCAGATGTTAACAAACTCTGGCTCCAGTCCAAATCTGGCTTGCTCTTCTTTCTGAAAATGAAGTTTTATTAGAATGTAGTTGTGGTAATTTATTTCTGTTTTTGCCAATAGCTGCTTTTGTATTAAAATGATAGACTTAAGTAGTTAAAACAGAGATCCTATGGATCTACAATATTCAGTATCAAGACCTTTACAGAAAATGTTTTTGGATCCCTGATCTAGCAGGATGAGACATTCATCAAACAGGTAAATAAACAAACAAGATAAATTCAGGTACTGTGATTAATAGAAAGACATCAGGGAACAACTTCATATTTTGTGTGGTTATTGAATGTCTTTCCAAGATGGTGATGTTTGAACTGAGATAAGAATGACAAGAAACTGTGAATCATGGCAAGAACCATAGTGGCATTATTGCTTCTGGAAGCAGGACCAGCAACTATAAAGGACTGATCAAGAATGGCTGTGGTGGGTGGGCATTAGGCAAAGCAGTTAAGATGCCATTTGGGTGGAATGCCTGTATTCCCTGTCAGAGTGCCTGGAGTTCCAGTCCTGGCTTTGCTTCCAAATCCAGGTTCCTGTTACGCACACCCTGGGAGGTAACAAGTGATGGCTTAGGGACGTGGGTTGTGGTCATACAAGTGGGAAACCTGGATTTGATTCTAAGATTCCGGCTTTGAATTGACCCAGCCTTGCCTGATGCAAGCACTTGGGAAATAAACCTGAGTTTGGCAGATACCTATCTCTGCCTATTTGTCTGTCTTTCAAGTAATTAAGTAAGTAAATATAAAGAACTACTGTGTTTAGAATGATGTGAATGAGATCCAGGGCAGTAAGAGAGAAGGTCAGGGATCTGCAAAGTTGATTCACATGGGCATCAATTTGAGGAAGAGTAGCATTTGAGCTGGAAAGTTGGGGAGTGCTGACACCTGTAAGTCATGTTTTTACTTGTCAAAGATCAAATTCAGTGCTCACAGGGAGTAGAGCAAAGTCACCTGTCCTGTATGAATAGCAGTTCACATATGTATATATTTTCTCCTACTATTACTTCTCTTGCAACTCAGTAGACAAGTCTTGATATTTCTGGGCCTCCATTCTAGACTCTGAGAGGGAAATAGCAGGCCATGCCCCATTTTTCAATCAGTGTTATTATTAATAAAGTTGTACTGTGTTGTAGTTCTGATTGGCTTACTGGGTATTCCCCAATTGACCACTACCAGAATGTGTAGGGGCAGGCATTTGGCACTGTGGTTAAGACACCAACTGGGAAACCCACAGCCTGTATTTTTATGTCTGGGTTTGCATCCTTGCTCCACTACCAAATCTGACTTTATTCTAATATAGACTCTGGACAGCAGTAGGTAACGGTTCAAGTAGTTGAGTCCCTCTACCATTGTGGAAGACTTGGATTGTTTCCCAGCTCCTGGCTTGGGGCTGGTCCATCCCCAGTCATTGCAGGCATTTGGGAGTGAACCACTGGACAAGAGCTCTTGTGCTCTCACTTTCTTTCTCTCTCTCCCTCGCAAACAAGACAAAACTTTTTGAAATCCAATTAGTTATATTTAAGACAAGAATTTCATTCTTGTTGAATTCAAGAACTATTTGTATTCTGTACCTGAAATAAGGTCAAATGAAGAGCATCCTTTAGATGCATAGGCCAGGCCAGGTCCTATTTTTATACCAGGTAAAATCAGGATCAAAATTCAGCCCCTTATGGTATAATTTTATTATTATTGTGAGAAAAATTTCACTCCAGCTATCCTTTATTCAGCAATTCTTAGTTCATGTCACATAATTCCCAACTTCTTTTAACTTTGTATTTCTTCAGAGAGCCACAGCATACTACTAGGGAACATGACATTCAGCACATTAAATAACTTACAAGGATTATAGACCTAACACTAAAGCAGCCCTGTTTGGGGTTTAGACTCTTTGGTTCCAAAGCCCTTACCCTTTTCTGTATATTGCAATTCCTCATACTTGAAGCTGATGAATAGCAATCATTGAAATCTACCAGTAAAAACATAAAATTATCTAGGAGTGAGTTGAGTCCTCTGTGGACTGATCAACTTTTCTATTCTTATTTCTGTACTACATTTCTCAGAATCAAACATAAAGAATTCTATCAGAACATATGTTTCCAATTCCCTGCTCTTCACCTTTGTCCTCAAAAACCTCTGGTAGCCATATCATTTGAAGAGCTAGCATTAGAAATTCAAAGATTTTATTTAATTATGTCCTTTACCATCAAAAATTTTGTCCATTCAGTCACAGCTTCTATTGACTCAATAGAAAAAAAATTATCTTAGACAGCTACTTGTCAGTAATCAACTAAGTATCTTTCAGCTAGATGCTGGAATTGTTAGAAAGGTAAAGCATAACTTCTAATCTTTTACCTTATGTCTAAACAGATTCTTTCTTTTGATTCTTCAAGTCTGGGTGAAGGGCTTGGCATGGAAGAAGTAATATGATAAACAAGCAATATTTATTTTATTCCAAAAATTAATTTCTTGTGGACGATTCTCTCAAGTGTAGGGAAATTTGAGGAGCCTTGGCAATTGAAGTAGCAAATCACCATTCTTCATTAACGCTAAATAAAATGCAAGTGTGTGAGTTGGAATTCTGTATATTAACCATACTCTTCTAATGGTGTTGCTAGATTTGTCTATTCTTCCCTCTCTTAGTAACACTGTCTTTCAAATAAATAAATAAATCTGGTAGTGTATTAAATAAAAAGTCCACTATTCCTTTACACATTTGGAACAGCAAAAATGTGAATTAATTTTCATTTTCATCTTTCAGTCCTTGAACAAGTTTCAGGATGTTTCTGTAACAATGTCAGTGAGATGGCTTTGGACAATAGATATGTAAGATGCTGAATTTTCAAGTTTGGGGATTAGTGAGTAGTCAGAAACAGGCAGAAAGGACCCTGCTTCTTCAGGATGCTTTTACTGTACAGATGGAAAGAGATATCTGCATATAAATTATTTTGTTTTGTGGTGATTTCTATGCACAAAGCCTTTATCTTTCATTCTGACCAGTCATTTGATGATTTAATGCCTAAAATTTTTGATTCTTCAATTAGTTAATTTAACCCCATGACTTATGATTATCCTCACAGTTGTATTATTCAAATATAAGTCACCACATGAAAGAATTTCACTGAAGTGGAATCTGGGGAGAGGTCACTATATATAGTTCAGTCACAAACACAGGTATAGATAATTCATATAAAGTTATAAATCATGTTTCTTCACCCACTTTTTCCATATTTATGGATAGAAATGGGCACTGAGAATCCTTTCTTAGTACAAGGGCTCAGAGTTCACATGGTTCATGGTTTTCCCTTTACCCAGTGGAAGAGATTTTTTTTTATTTTTTTATTTTTTGACAGGCAGAGTGGACAGTTAGAGAGAGAGACAGGGAGAAAGGTCTTCCTTTACCATTGGTACACACTCCAATGGCCACCGCGGCCAGCGCGCTGTGGCGGGTGCACCGCGCTGATCGGAAGCCAGGAGCCAGGTGCTTCTCCTGGTCTCCCATGCGGTTGCAGGGCCCGAGGATTTGGGCCATCCTCCACTGCCATCCTGGGCCACAGCAGAGAGTTGGCCTGGAAGAGGGGCAACCGGGACAGAATCCGGCGCCCTGACCGGGACTAGAACCCGGTGTGCTGGCGCCGCCGGCGGAGGATTAGCCTATTGAGCCGTGGTGCCGGCCTGAAGAGATTTAATAAGTGAAAGAGATGATTCGTTCCCCTCTCCTCCCAGATTCCTTAATGATATGGTGTTAACTGTTTCTGACGCTTGTTTAGGTGGTATAGTTTCAAAGGTTTTTTTCCCTCCAAATTTCATGTTGAAACCCAATTTCCAACATAACAGGACTGGGAGGGTGTGCTTTTGGGAGCTACTCAGGTTGTGAGGTCTCTGTCGTTGTGAACGGATTAACGCCAATATAAAATAAAGGGTTTGTGGGAGTGGGTTTTTTCTCTCCTGCTTTTCTACTGAGTGAGGACACACAATTTGTCCCTGTTTGTTCCTTGCACCTTTCTCCCTGGGAGGGCTCAGCAAGAAGGCCTGTATTGGATGCCTTCACCATGTTCTTGGACTTTCCAGACTCCAAAACTGCAAGAAAAATACATTTCTGTTCTTTTAAAATTACTGTGGATGCCGGCGTTGCGGCTCACTAGGCTAATCCGCTGCCTTGCGGCGCCAGCACACTGGGTTCTAGTCCCGGTCGGGGTGCCGGATTCTGTCCCAGTTGCCCCTCTTCCAGGCCAGCTCTCTGCTGTGGCCCGGGAGTGCAGTGGAGGATTGCCCAGGTACTTGGGCCCTGCACCCCATGGGAGACCAGGATAAGTACCTGGCTCCTGCCATCGGATCAGTGCGGTGCGCTGGCCACAGCACGCTGGCCACAGTGGCCATTGGAGGGTGAACCAACGGCAAAGGAAGACCTTTCTCTCTGTGTCTCTCTCTCACTGTCCACTCTGCCTGTCAAAAAAAAAAAAAATTACTGTGGTATTAGTCTGTTGTAGCAGCACAAAACGGATAGGACAAGGGTCTCTGCATTTCAGAAAATCAAGAGCTACTTGTTTAATAGACCTCTAACTCTTGATATCCATAGGACATTATTTTTGCCCAACTCCCATTTTACTCAGTTTTGTGACTCAGATTCCCATTTGGTTTCTTTTTTAGGAGTGAAAATAATTAGGCTAGGAATTTAAGTGTACTAACCCCCCCCCCCCATAGGAAATGGAAGAGCTCAGGTTGAAACAATGGCTGTTTGGCACTAGACCCACATTTTGTGCTTTTAATACCCTGCCTTTGTACATTCCTCTTAGACCAGACTGGCTCAGCCCATCCTTTCAGAGGCATAGATCCCCAGCTCTCCTTTAGTTTCTGTCTGTCAATCATCCCTTTCATAATTTTCAATTTGTTCTACAGGTGAAAGGAAAACAGAATCCTCAGCTGAAACTGTTCCACTACATGTTAAATTTTAATTTGTTTTAGATGAACGAACAAGAACACATATATACCAAGCCTCTGGTGTTCAAGCTCATAGAAACCACAACGAAGATAAGAAATACCATTTTCACGTTGAAATCTCAATTAACCATAAAAATCTGAAGATTGGAAGGGATCATAAGTGGTACCAGGACAGGGGCCAGCGCCATGTCTCACTTGGTTAATCCTCTGCCTGCAGCAATGGCATCCCTTCTGGGCACCAGGTTCTAGTCCCGGTACTCCTCTTCCAGTCCAGCTCTCTGCTGTGGCCCGGGAGGGCAGTGGAGGATGGCCCAGATGCTTGGGCCCCTGAACCCGCATCAGAGACGAGGAGGAAGCACCTGGCTCCTGGCTTCAGATCGGCACAGCGCCAGCAGTGGCGGCCATTTGGGGAGTGACCCAACGGAAGGAAGACTTTTTCTCTCTCTCTCTCACTGTCTACAACTCTACCTGTCAAATAGAGAAAAAAAATAAAAAAAGGTACCAGGACTAATCCAGGTATTTCTGATGTTAGCCTATGCAATCAACTGCTAGCATAAAATGGGTGCCATTCTGGCAAATCATGTAGCACATTATCACTGTGAAATTTTATTCAGTGTTTCCCATTTGTGCAAGACACCATCCCATGTGAATTATTGATAAGCCATATAATGTAGTCATAACCTAAAATATACAGTGTATACAGTCATAAAGTTATAACCTGTAGTAATCCATATAAACCCTTATAGACCTCACAATAACACCCTGATTAGGTTTTTAAAATAAAAATCATTTTAGTTGAGAAATAAGGAAACTCAAGCATTAGGCTTATTCAACCTCCTTAAGGTCAAAGCTGACTTACTGATGGTTGGGATTTGACCTCAAAAATGTGGTTCTGGGACTGACATACTATATTTCCTCATGGGTTCAGAGAATAGATCATTCACCCTTCAGAAAACAATCTTTGCACTACTTTGGCAACCTTTTTTTGTGAATAACATTCTTTTATTATCTCTTTCAACATCTTTTTTCTATTATGTAGGGCATACTATTGATTTCTGTGTATTTGCTCTTTTACTGGGTAATTTATGACCTCATTTATTAGTTGTAATAGATTAACAATGATGCCTTCTGAGTTTTCAGGAGTATAATCATAGTGTCTACAAATGAGAATACTTTGTCTTTCTCCACATTTTTATAACCCATATCAGTTTCCTATTTTATCAGATTCAGTGTAATGTATGTTTCTTAAAAATTAGTTGTAACGATGGAAGTGTGGAATTTTAGAGCTGCTATAAGCAGCTAAAAAGCTTTGCAGGTATAATGTAATAATAATCTGGACTAAAATGAGGGCGTGGAAAAATCAATATCTATTAGGGAGGAGTTTTATATTAAAACCTGACTAAACCTGGGGGCACAGGCTAGGAAACAGGAAGAATTTTGTATCTGAAGCATATAAATCTAATTGATAGCAATCAGAAAATTGACTCCATTTTAAGTTAAAGTCCACTGATCTATTTGTCTGAAATGAGGAGACTGGAAGCAAGAAATTAGAATGTTCAGTTTAGAAACAGTTTTAAGAATATATACTTAAAATAAATTAACATATATATTATTTTTATAGCCATCCCATAGTCTGTTATTTAGTATATCTTACATTATTTAAACTTAGCATATTTAATATATCTTAGATATTTAGTAGATCTCACATTATTTAAAGTTAGCATAAAGCTTATCCAATTTTTAAGGTAACATGAAAAGCAACATATTGACTCTTCCAGTGTTTTAAAACATTGCAACATATAGCACAAAGTTTTCAAAATTTAGTCCATTTCATAATAATTAGGATAGTTCTTTAAGGCCCCAATCTGGCAGATTCTTAATTTAATTTACTTTAATTAATTCTTTATTTAATTATCTAATTATTTGATTAAATAGAGAATGAGATTCTACTTTTAAGCTATCAGAACTGATAAAGTGGATAAATCAGTTCACAGTTAAATTGTTAGTCTAAGTCTTTACAGTTTGTACCAGCACTTGAAATTCACATACTGTGTTTGGTACACAAACCCCTGCCATTTAAATAGCAAATTTCAACAACTTTTATGTTTTTCTGAATAGGACCTGCTGTTAAGTTTTTCTGTACCCCTGTCTATATGGTTCTGACTTCTGAGAGTATCCTGAATTACTTGCCCAATTAACAACCATGCCTAAACTCTTCTAAACTCTCTTCAGGCCCAGGGCAGCGCTGGTTCCCCGTCCCAGGGTGGTGAGTGCTGGGATATGCATGCCTCTTACAAGTACAGGATGCAGCCACATCATTCTCTCAGCTTGAATGAGGCTACCAGAAACAGGCAAGTGAGGCAGCTTTCTTGTCCACATAAAATAGCCTCCATGGTAGTTCTCAGCTTATAGAAATATCCTCTTTGTTAAGTTGGCTGTCACAACCAAAGGAGGATTCAACAAAAGTGAAAGCAAACAAATACAAAAGTAAAAAAATAATAAAAGACCATATTTCAGCAGAAAAACAGGCACAGGTTATAAATAATCATTTGGAGAAGATTTTCAACTTCACACATGTAAAGTATTGTTTTCTCTTTGATATAACATATTTTTAATTTACATTATAGTCAAAGGCTTAATGCTCCACTGAATTTTTACCTTTCATTTACTGAACTCTTTATTTAGTGTAGCTGAAATCAGAAAAGACCCCCTAAAATTTACCCTGAAATGTGGTCCCTTAAAAGTTCCCTAGAAATGCTATCCAGGGTGCCACATGCGCTACCGGAATTTGGAGTGCCTTACGATTTCACCACAGGCTTATTACTAAATCCCCGATATTAATAAGCCCAAGAGGGTTCTTGCTTAATATTTAGAGAAGAATTCTAAATACCGGCACAGATAAATGAGGCAGCATGGTACATTTTAAGCTTTTATTTAGGGAGAAAGATGCATAGAAGGGTGAGAGCTTTATTTGGGGGAGAGAGGTGAATGGGGGTTCATACCGAGCACCAGGAACCAGCCACGTGGATGAGCATCTAGGCCAGGAAGCCTAGAGCACATGGCCCGAAGGCCATGTGCCCTGAAGGGGCAGAGCTACAGCAAGCCCTGTCCTGGCGAGAGGCCAGGGAAGAAGAGCAGGGGCCAGGCACACTGTGCCCTAGGCTTTTAACCCACTCCAAAGGGGAGTGGTTAATTAACCTGATTGGCTGGTGGGCACCCCGGTGTGGCCAGGTAGGGGAATGAGGCCACACAGGGGCATGGCAAAGGCACCAGGTAGGAGCATGAGGTCACACAGGGGCGTGGTCTTCCAGTTCACAAATCTGCTCAATTTTAACCTGTTTGCCTGCCTACTTCATTCCCCCCCCCAGAGACTCCAGACCTTAATCTTAAGGGGATGTTGATGGGCGTCGAGTCTCCATCTTCTGTAGCTACTTCCTGCTGATTAGGGGCGCAGACCCTGCCTGTTCTCGGTCTGGAGTCTCTGCCTATCTCATGTAATGAGTTCACTTCAGAGCTGGATTTCTTTCAGTCACTGCCATCCTCAGTTTCTCCTGCATGGTCATCATTATTCTCAGAAGCTGCTGGGTTCTGCTGGGTTATTTTAGGTACAAATGAAGGTCCATTTTCACTCTGGAGTGACCGTGGGAGTCCATAGCATGGCACGATGTCTTTCAACAATGCTCTAAGCACCTTGTGTGCTTTCTCCATTTGGGTCGAAAAGGCCTCTATCCATCTTGTAAAAGTGTCAATAAAGACTAGAAGGTACCTATAATTACTTGTAGGGAGCATATTGGTAAACATAGAGGCCAAGAGCGAGTCATTTCCTTTATGACCATATTTGGTCCCTTTCCTCCAAAAGCTCGGGAGACCAGTTGTACTAAGGCATCTCTTTCCCAAGTGGGTAGAGCTGTGTAATTTTCCATTAAGTGGCCATTGGTAGCATAATTCTGTGATTTAGCATCTACCATCCATTTGCTTTTTTAGTATAGACTCGCTGTTGGGCCCATTCATTCTCAGGCTCTGTATAGTGAGATTCCTTAGCTACTTCCACAGATTGACGTATAAGGGTCATTTCCAAACTTTCCTATGTAGCTGCTCTATCTGTTAATGCATTTCCCTGGTTAATATAATTATCTCCCTTCTGATGTCCCTTGCAGTGGATGACGGCCACTTCTAAAGGTTCCAGTACTGCCCGAAGTAGAGCCAGTATCTCTTCTCCATATTTAACAGGGGAACTCTTTGCAGTCACTAAGCCCCTCTCTTTCCAGATTGCTGCGTGTGCATGCAACACAAGGAAAGCATATCTGGAATCTATCTATCTATCTATCTATCTGCATATATATATATATATATATATATATATATATATATATATATAAACTCGCTGGCCTTTTCCCAGTTGTAAAGCCCTAGTCAATGCAATAAGCTCTGTCTTTTGGGCTAAAGTATTGTGTGGTAATGCTTGGGCTTCTATTGTCTGCCTTTCTAACTCCTTCCTTCTGATAGCTGCTGCCATCAGTAAACCATTCAGCATCTGGATTTTCCAGGGGCTCATCTTGAAGGTCTGGTCTACTATTGTACACCTGCCTAATTCAGAGCATTAAGCCTTTGATGATAATGTAAATTAAAAATATGCTTTCTCAAAAATAAATAAAATAGTCTGTCAATAAAAATAAAAAGCAAATTAAAACAATTAAAAATGTATGCTATTTCTATTTTGCTCAGTCCCAAAACCGAAAAAAAAAGGCTGAAAAATATTTAGGTTGATCTAGTTTGTAATAACAAATATATTTGTTATATCTTAGCATAAGAAAAGAAAAAAGCTCTGATGTACAGAGCTTCTGTGTATTTCCATAATTACCAAAAAAGACATTCCTAGCAAAACTGAGGAGTAATGATCAGCATTTTTATAGGATCTAGTAAGAATTTACCTTCTGAAAGAAGAATGGAGATGGGCTTAAAAACACAATAGTGAACCAGAAGTATTTTGCTACCAAATATCTTGGATTTGTTTCCTTGAAAGTAGGTAGACATATTCTGCCTGTTCCTTGTTTGAAATCCAATTTGCATATGACTGGGAGTACTGACTGGGTAACAATGTCAGAGGTGCTTGGCTAGTCAGGGAAGACTGGTGCTGAGTCATGGAGCCTGTACATACCGTAAATAAGCTTCTGGATTTGGAATCAAAACACAGGGAGCTCAGCTGGCAATCATCACTGGTAAATTCAGCTTTGATTTTTGCCTCTGATTCTGTGAGTGTCAACAAGTTATGATCTGGATCTAGGAGAGTTTTCTCAGGTTCAGATACTCAGAATTCAACCATGGAATCTGCATGACACATCATTGTAACATCCAGTAAGAATAAAATAAGCAAAATAAACATAACCCACTCCCCCAAACAGACCACGATCCTGCAGAACAAGAAAGAGCAAATATTATCCTGAACACAACCTCATGGCAGGTAAACCAAGGTGTGTCAGTCATTGGCAGAAGCTTTGGAGTAAGTTTATACTTCCAGCACCTGATTAGAAAGAAACATCACTCATTTCCATGGAGAGCTTCCAAAAGCCACACTTAGAAACAGTTTTAGCATATTGCCTTTGATGTATTTTGGAAGACATTTTTGCAATGGCTATTTTTTTTCCTGGTGAAAGAAAACGGAAGACCCATCTGTTTCTATGTTTCTTGGTTGGTCCTGTTGTTCCTTCACGGGATCAAAAGAAGTATGATTTTTCTCTTCTTTCAAAGATGCTAAGTGGAGGTTATTGCTGTCTTTATTGTCTGTTGCATTCTTAGCACTGCCTAGCTCCTATTAAGTTGTGTAGGAGCCCAACAGGGGACTTTCATTATCTATTTTTTTTGTGTGTTGCCATTCTTGTTTTTTTCCTCTTTCATTTCTTTCTGAAGACATCTTCATTTTTATTTTGTTAGGATGTTTCTTTGAAAAAAGAAAGTATAATCCTTTAAAAGTATATCTCATTCAGAGCATTGAGGAGAGAGAGATTAATAAATTGAGAGGAGGGCCGTGAATTGAGAAAGCTATAACTCCAAAAACTGCAATTGTAGGGGAGAGAAAGCAAGAGACAGAATGGTAGGTAGTGTGAAACAATCTAGGATAGAACACTGAAAACCTCTATTCAGAAATGCAACAAATTGGATATTCCCTTTAGTCTGTCAATCTCCTATTCTCAATTCTTATGTCCCATCTCTTTTCCTGATGCTCAGTCTGAAGTATTTCCTCTCATGAAAAGAATGGAGTTTTTCAAACTCAAGAGCCTAATTAGGAACAAGGTTTTCCATCCTTTCACTATTGCATTGTAAGTTCAACTTCTCTTTTCTGCTCTATTTACAATGGAGGCATTTATAATAAAGAGTATCACAGTAGGACGCTGCCGTCATTGGTAGTATCAAAATGAGAACTGTAGAGAGAAAATAGACATAAGTTCAAGTACTTCTGTGTCCATTCTTTCTAAGTGTTTTTGTCTAATGAAATAACAAGCAGGCACATACCATATTGGAACTGCACAAAGTGGAGCGTGAAACATCTCGACAATTTAATGAGCCTTAAATTTGGTATTGGAAAAAGGATGCTCACTTCCAAATTTTGATACCACTCTTACAGGCTACTTTTATTTATCTTACAGGCAGAAACAAAATGAGAAATAGAGATGTCAGAGATGACTTGGAAAAAAAGAAGAGTTTTTATGGGGTGGATGTACAGAATATTAGTTTTAATCACACACAATAATGTTTCTCAAGCATTTCTTTGATGTTTTAGCTCGCATAAAAATGGCCTAGAGAGTACGATTGATTCTTGGATCATTCCCCAGAAGTTCTCTGAAAGAAGCCAATAGCTTGTACTTCCATTATACTTCTTTGTCATACCAGGGCTTCCAGTTTATGCATGGACTCTACTTAGAATAGCAAGGATGGGAAGCACAGTGTTTCTACAGAGAAGAATCTTTTAGGGAAAGAGACGCAGAACAGAGAGGAGGCAGTATAGGAACCTACAACCAGACTGAATTTATTCAGAGAAAATAAATCCACAGAGGTAGGTGACCAATAGCCAGTGTGCACATTGATGGAACAGGCGGCAGGAGGCCCTGACCCCAGGCGCTGGGCCTTTTTATATCTTAGAAGAACTTGTGAAGGGTGTGGGAGTAGTGGGCAGCAGGGAGGTGAATTCCTGGAACTGGTCTTTCAAGTGGCCTCCTAAACTGGGGGAGAATGCAGGGGTGGGGTGTAAAGGCAATAGGGTGTGTGAGACCCAATTCAAATTCAAGGGCAAGGAATAAATTCCATTGTTATCTATCTTTTTGGCAGTGAGGGAGAATGGTTATGGCTATGTCTTTGTTTCATCAGAATCAAACTAGGAAATTCCTGAAGTGTTAAACTCTTCCTTGGCCCTTTCTCTCATTTTACACGAAAACTCTGTGCCTTCACTTCCTCTTTGACAATTTCCAGTCAGAGTTTTTGTAGTCTATCCCCAACATAAATATCTCTTCAGTTTACCCCTATCATTTCCCCTGCATTTTAGTTCCAAACCCTGATTATTTCTACCCAATTTTAAATGATGTATTGAGTGATCCACCAGTCTCCAGTCATGCCTCAATTTCATGTGATCATAGTCTCTTCTTTTTATATTAGATCTGATTAATGTTCCTCTGATTAAAATCCAACAAAAGCTATCCATCAGCTAAAGAGTAAAGGTCAAGCTTCTTACTCTTGATCCTTAGGAGCTTCCTGGTGTGTCCCTTATCCATTGTGAGTATTCTCTGCATCTATGACTCACTCCAACCCTCAAAGTAATACTTTGTTAATCTGGCCCCCAAGCTGAGCTACTAGTAGATTCTTGAACATGCCAGGCTACCATCTTTCTAGCTGCAGCATCCTTACTTTTCCACCAGCAGGCATTTTCATTCATCCTTCACAAATCCAAGTCAGACATAACTCTTCTCTGAAATTTTCTATAATTTCAAAGTCAAATGGATACAACCCTCCCTTTTCTAGGGTTACTTAATCAGCTTGTAGTAATTATTTGTGTAATTTCTTCATCTCTAAAGTAGTGTGATTTCCTTGAAAGTGGGCCTCAAAATGCAATTCATATGGCATCAAGCACAATGTTTGCTTAAGTGAATTGATTGTAAGATGGAAATTTGGGCCAGCATTGTGGCCCAGTGGGTGAAGCTGCTGCCTGCAATGCTGGCATCCCACACAGATTTGATGAGCTTCAATGTCTTCACTTTCTGTCTAGCTTCCTGCTAATGTGCCTGGAAAAGCAGAAAAGGATGGCCCAAGTGCTTGGGCCCTGCCACCAACACATGGGACCTGGATTGAGTTCCAGGATCCTGGATTTGGCCTAGCCAAGCCCTGGCCACTGTGGCCTTTTGGCAAGTGAACCAGAGGGTGGAAGACCTCTCTCTCTGTTGCTCTCTCCCTCTCTCTTTGTCTTTGTTTATCTCTATCTCTCCGTTTAACTCTGCCTTTCAAATAAATAAAAAAGTCTTTTAAAAAAAGAGATTAAATCACAATGGAAGATTTTTGTGTTTTAGATATAATGGGAGGAAAGAAAGGAATTGTATCAAAGTCTTTAAGGCTATAGAGCTATATGATGTCTTTGCTGAAATGAAGCAGTTCAGTCAAATAGGAGATCTGTCTTGTTAGAAGGTTTGTATGGATCACTGTGAGGAGCAAGAAACACTTAGCAACCACAGAGTATGTCTTTATGTCTGTGTGTTTGCCTTACGGCTCAAGTGCATTGTTTAAATGCTCAGTACAAATATCATCAATTGTATATAGAGCATGCAAATTGCTAATACTTGTGTTATTTTATTCTAGCTGTGTTGCTATACTTTGAAAAACTATTGAATATCCTTTACCTCATTAAACATGAAGCCTAGAGCAAGGCTCAAGCTTTACAAGTGTCTATTTTCCTGTTATCCAAAAGGAAACAAGAAACTTTATAAGGTAAAACACAACATAACACTTTCCCTCTTCCTTCTCTCCCATCTGTTTGTATAAACCAACCAGACATAAGAAAAGCTTGGTTATCATAAAGTCACAGTCCGTTTTTAGGTATCTCTGTGATGAGGGGCAACTCTTAAAAGTCTTCAACTTTAAGCAGGAATACAAGTTAAAAATCCTATGTAAATAGTTCAGAAGAAATTCATTGGGAGAAATAACACAACAAAAGTAGGAAAGCATTAGACCCAGACAATGCCCTAGGGCATGTGGTGCTATGATAAATCTGTTTCTGAAACATATGACCAGAAGTTTTGATTCTTCATGTGGCTCCAAGGTAATCTATGGTTATCTCCTAGCACATGTGCCATCTTGTTTTTCACAGCCAAAAATCTCATTGAAGAGACTCATTCAGCTTCTCCAGCCATCTTCAGTCTATTCATGCTCTTTGGTTCAACACGGGCTCTGCTCTTGAAAGGAACGGAAGAGGATCATGGAACTAATTCTCAATTCTGACTTTATAAAAAGGTCAGACATATGCTAGTTGTGACACCATTCTCTTTGGTTCGTTTGACCCTAGATCCTCTTCCTAAACTATCATACAGATCAGGGAAAAGTTCATATCTGTTGGGGAATTTTTGGCCCACTTTAGTCCTTGCGATACCACTAAACTTCATATTGGAAAATATACTAACAATTATAATCTTGGGACGCATACTGAGTTCACCGTTGAATGGAAATCGAGAGTATAGACGATAACTGGTTAAATATTATTGTCCTTTTTAGGCACTTCTCCAGATGGGAAAGATGAAATCTATCCTGCAGGTCATTTGTGTGATGATGTCCTTCACTGCCTCCATTCTCTCAATTCTGTTCTCTGTTGTGTCTACAGCACCATCAGGAAAGGTCCATATTCTAAGCATTAATAACTGTAATGATTAGGAATTTACACTTCCAAACGTGAACATTCCCTACCTGTAAATTTTTTTTTTTTTTTTGACAGGCAGAGTGGACACTGAGAGAGAGAGACAGAGAGAAAGGTCTTCCTTTGCCGTTGGTTCACCCCCCAATGGCTGCTGTGACCGGTGCACTTCGGACGGCGCACCGCACTGATCCGAAGCCAGGAGCCAGGCACTTCTCCTGGTCTCTCATACGGGTGCAGGGCCCAAGCATCTGGGCCATCCTCCACTGCACTTCTGGGCCATAGCAGAGAGCTGGACAGGAAGAGGGGCAACAGGGACAGAATCTGGTGCCCTGACCGGGACTAGAACCCGGAGTACAGGCGCTGCAGGCAGAGGATTAGCCTAGTGAGCCGTGGCGCTGGCCCTACCTGTAAATATTTTGACTTTTAACTCTAAGCACAAACCTAATCTTCTTTTAAACTAAAAATCATTTAGTATTGGGAAAATGCTACCAATTCCTTCCTACTTCTTTTTTACATTATTTATTTTTCTCTTTAAGCTCCTTTTACTCTACTCTGAATATTTTCCGTCTTAAGTCTTCCTACATTTCACATATTTTATGTATATTTTTGTGTTAATTAAATTCCTTTTCTCTTGTACTTTAAGATGAGAGTGAGACAAAAAGAAAGAAAGAAAGAGAGAGAGAGAGAGAGAGAGAGAGAGAGAGAGAGAAAGGAGGGAGGGAGGGAGGGAGGGAGGAAGGAAGGAAGAGAATTTTCAATCCATGATTCACTTCCCAAATGCCTATAACAGCCAGGGCTGAGCCAAGCTGAAGCCAGGAGTCTGCAGCTCCACATAGGCTTTCCCTGTAGGTGGCAAGGGCCTAAGCACTTGAGCTAGTATCTATTGCCTCCCAGGATGCAATGGGAGAAGCTGCATTGCATGTACAGTGGCTAGGATTTGAACTGGTGTTCAACATGGGATGTGGGTGTTCTAAGCAGTAGGTTAGGCCTTTGCAGCACAACTACCACCCTTAAGTTAATTATTAATGATTAAATCTAAAAATTTTCCATTAATGAAATATATAAAATCCATAAAGTTTTCAATCCATTTAAATTTTCCCAAACTGAATAAAGTTTTAAATTCTTAGTGTATATATATATATATATATATATATTTGTGTATGTGTCTATACATGCAAATATATTTACACATTATTGTGCTCTGAATGGAAGAGAGATGTGTTCTGAGTGCCACAAAACAAAACTTCAGCTTCTAATATTTTCAATAATTGTGCTTCTATTAATGTAGCATAAGACTATCAAAGTCTTAAGTTAGAGTTTATAACTTATCATTGTGTATTAACTTAAATGTAACAAGAACATTCCAGAATAGTTTCTTTAGAAAAAAAAAAATGTATGACAATTATGCTGTTTGTTTTTTACTTTCACATAGAATGTTACACAATCTCTATCCATTACTTTAGCAACATTCTACATTTGGCTACTTGTCATTAGCACTGGTCACTTTACCATTTGTTTATTTGTTTTTATCACAGATTCAAATGTTGGACAGAATAGGCTGTCCGATGGCAAATATTTCCAGGTTGAGAACTTGATTTTTAAAAACTAAATATATTATATTTGTAAAATATACATGTTTAATAACTCATGATAATGTGCAATTAAATTTATTTTTTAAAGATGTATTTAGGCTGGCGCCGCGGCTCACTAGGCTAATCCTCCACATGTGGCATTGGCACACCTGTTTCTACTCCCAGTCAGGGCGCCAGATTCTGTCCCAGTTGTTCCTCTTCCAGTCCAGCTCTCTGCTGTGGCCCGGGAGTGCAGTGAAGGATGGCCCAAGTGCTTGGGCCCTGCACCCCATGGGAGACCAGGATAAGTACCTGGCTCCTGGCTTCGGATCAGCCCAGTGCTCGGGCCGCAGCGCACCGGCTATGGCGGCCATTGGAGTATGAACCAACGGTAAAGGAAGACCTTTCTCTCTGTCTCTCTGTCTCTCACCATCCACTCTGCCTGTCAAAAATAAATAAATAAATAAATAACGATGTATTTATTTACTTGAAAGTCAGAGTTACACAGAGAGAGGAGAGGCAGAGAGAGAGAGGTCTTCCATCCGATGGTTTACTTCCCAATTGGCTGCAACAGCTGGAGCTGCTCCGATTCAAAGCCAGGAGTCAGGAGCTTCTTCCGGGTCTCCCACAAGGGTGCAGGGGCCCAAGGACTTGGGCCATTTTTTACTGCTTTCCCAGGCCATAGCAGAGAGCTGGATCGGAAGTGGAGCAGCTGGGACTAGAACCAGTGCACATATGGGATGCCAGTGCTTCAGGCCAGGGCGTTAACCTGCTGTGCCACAGCACCAGACCCTGCAATTAAATTTAAGAATGTGAACTTTAATCCGTATATGAACTTTAATCAGTATAATATATAATACCAACAATCTAAAAGATAAAAATATCCAATTTCTTCAAAATACAGAAAAAATGACTAACAAAATTCAACATGTATTCATGATGAAAATACTCATTAAACTAGAAATAGAAAGAAACTTGGCCGGCGCTGCGGCTCACTAGGCTAATCCTCCGCCTTGCGGCGCCGGCACACTGGGTTCTAGTCCCGGTCAGGGCACCGGATTCTGTCCCGGTTGCCCCTCTTCCTGTCCTGCTCTCTGCTATGGCCCAGAAGTGCAGTGGAGGATGGCCCAAGTCTTTGGGCCCTGCACCCGCGTGGGAGACCAGGGGAAGCTCCTGGCTCCTGGCTTCGGATCAGCGCGATGTGCTGGTTGTAGCGTGCCGGTCGTGGTGGCCATTGGAGGGTGAACCAACGGCAAAAACAAACTTTCCCAATCTGATACATAAAAAGATAGTCAACTTCTTAATTTGTTTACATTATTATTATTTTTATTAATGTAAGGGAAACAAATTTCTTGTATTTCATATATGCAGTTTTAAGAGCATAATGAGGGCCGGCGCCATGGCTCACTTGGTCAATCCTCCGCCTGCAGCACTGATATCCCCTATGGGCTCTGGGTTCTAGTCCCGGTTGCTCCTCTTCCAGTCCAGCTCTCTGTTGTGGCCCGGAAGAGCAGTGGAGGATGGCCCAAGTACTTAGGGCCCTGCACCCACATGGGAGACCAGGAGGAAGCACCTGGCTCCTGGCTTTGGATAGGTGTAGCTATGGCCGTAGCAGTCATTTGGGGGGTGAACCAATGGAAGGAAGAACTTTCTCTCTCTCTCTCTCTCACTGTCTAACTCTATCTGTCAAATAAATTTAAAAAAAAAAGACATTTAAAAAAAAAAGAGCATAATGAATCTTCTCACCCTAACCTCTATCCCTCCCTAACTCCCACACTCCCTCCTCCCTACTTTATTATTTTTCTTTTAATTTTCACAATAGATAAACAAGTTTTGGTTTTTTTTGTTTTTTTTTGTTTTTTTTTTTTTTGACAGGCAGAGTGGACAGTGAGAGAGAGAGACAGAGAGAAAGGTCTTCCTTTGCCATTGGTTCACCCTCCTCCAATGGCTGCCGTGGCCAGTGCACTGTGGCCGGTGCACGACACTGATCCGATGGCAGGAGCCAGGTACTTCTCCTGGTCTCCCATGGGGTGCAGGGCCCAAGTACTTGGGCCATCCTCCACTGCACTCCCTGGCCACAGCAGAGAGCTGGCCTGGAAGAGGGGCAACCGGGACAGAATCTGGCACCCCGACCGGGCTAGAACCCGGTGTGCCGGCGCCACAAGGCGGAGGATTAGCCTATTGAGCCGCGACGCTGGCCTCAAGTTCTTAATGGTGGAAAACTAAGCTTGCTTACTAAGACAGAGTACCAGATACATATGTGCACTCTTGTCACTCCGGTGAATATCATGCTCTATATTCTAATTAGTTCTTTGAGGCAAGAAAAAATACATACAATCAATATCCAGAAATGTAAGATGTAAAACTGTCTTTATTTTCATGCAACATGACTATCTATTGTGAAAAATTAAAGGAATCTACAGGAAAGCTACTGAAATTAACATGTAGGTTTACCAAAGTTGAATAAAAATCATTATAATAATTATATTTCTCTATATTAAAATTTAAGTACTTGAGAAGGTGGTCACACAGTAATTCTCTACCTCCATTCCTTCCTATGGAAATCCAAATACCTATCCACAAAATAGAATATCCTCATAAACATCCCAGAACTCAGAATTGGAGCTGAGATACCCCTTGGGCCATAGAACTTAAAATAGTTGTATGCAAAGAATAAGAGTAACAGTTTCACCTTTAGCACAGTATCACACTTACAACCTGACATAGTGACATACAAAAGGGATTGCCTAGGACCTGCAGTTTTTACAAAGAGGACAGAGTCTGAAACCAATATTTGGCTTCCCTACCTTGCTGGGACCTTTGCCGGAGCACGTTCTTGTCTCAGCCACTGAGAAACAATGGGGTATAAGTAGCACTAGGCAACCTAGGATCAATTAGAAACAAATAAATGGGGTGGTGATCACAGATACCAGTGCAGGGATCTTTGTGATTTCTCTTAGTTCTACCCAGCAAACTGGTACAACCAAAGGAGCTTGTCAGCAGCATGATTTTTGCAGCAAGCTTGGTAGACAGATCTCCTAAATCCCTGGCTGGCTTCCACACTCAGCCTTAGTACACTCCTTAACTTTCCTGTGACTGTGTGGCCAGAGTAGATCATTAAGTATTCATGGAAGGAGCACATGGCCTTATTCTGGCCTTGTAGACTTATGGCAATCCACTAAAACGTAATGCCCTGCTTGAGTTTGCCCTAGCATTGGAGTGAAGCTCATTTCCTTGTACAGTTCTTGAGCATAGCCTTTGGCCCTACACATTCTGAGTGCTTTAGTCGTAATTCCAGACATCATTCAACTTTGTAGGCCAACATGGCAACCTGTCCACTGTCCAACTACAGGTTCCAAACTGCTGTACTAGTTAGTCAGGTAGACAAACTACGAAAACACTGCCAACTGAGTAGTTAGTTCCTGCAGAGCCCAGCCATCAGCTCTGCCTTTTTGCTGACTCTAACATGGGGTCTCCTGAATGGCAGGGCATAACCAGTAGTTCTACTCAACTGTAAAGCACAGATAACTGCCCAGCTCAGATGAAAAATACTACAGTAAGGTCCACCTTTTCAGGGTATCCACCAAATGAACCAGAACCCAAGGCTAGACTAACTAGTTAAGAACAACAGGCTATTTACTCAGATGGAATACAACAATGCAAAGATGCACAAACCTGAAAATCAAAAACGTATGACACCTCTCAAAGAAACAAATAAAGTTTTAATAGCAGGGTATGAAAAAATGGAGATCTATGAAATGACAGAAAATGAATTTATAAGTTCAGGAAACTATAAGGAAATATGAGTAGAAAATTCAGTGAAATCTGTAAAGCAATATATGAACAAAATGAAAAGTGGTTAATAGGAAAACAAGCATCAAAAAGATATCTTAGAGATAAAAATGGGATAATGAAAGTAAAAAATATTGTAAAAGGCAAAAGATTTATACGATCTGAAGAGAAACCAGAGTGTGAAAGTAAAAAATATTGTAAAAAGCTGCAACAGTAGACTTGATAAACAGAAGAATGTATAACTGAACTGGAAGCTAGGACATTAGAAATTATATAATAGAAACAAAAGAAGGAGAAAAAGAATGAAGAAGACATGCAGGAACTATAGCATACCACCAAAAGAACTGTCCTCTGAATAACAGGAATTTCTGCAGGAGAAGAAATATAAAAGCACATATGTGCTGTGCATTGTAATTTAATGCTATAACTAGTACTCAAAACATTATTTTTCACTTTGTGTTTCTATGTGGGTGCAAACTGTTGAAATCTTTACTTAATATATGCTAAACTGATCTTCTATATATAAACAGAATTGAAAATGAATCCTGATGTGAATGGAAGGGGAGAGGAAGCAGGAAAGGGGAGGGTTGCGGGTGGGAGGGAAGTTATGGGGGTGGGGGAGCCATTGTAATCCATAAGCTGTACTTTGGAAATTTATATTCATTAAATAAAAGTTAAAAAATATGTAATTAAAAAATAAAAACAAGCACATAGAAGCACACTTAAGGTAATGATGGCTGAAATATTCCCAAATGTGGGGAAAGATGACAACACTCAGGTGCAGGAATCTCAGAAGTCTCCGATCAGATTCACAGCAAATTCTCAAGATAAAGCACAACAAATTATCAAAAATCTAAGACAAGAAAGATATTGAAAGTAGCAAGAGTTGAGAAATGTGTTGCATTTAAGGAAGTGCCAAAAAATGAAATATTTTTTTTCCTTTTTTTTTAACTTTTATTTAATGAATATAAATTTCCAAAGTACGATTTATGGATTACAATGGCTTCCCCCACATACCGTCCCTCCCACCCACTACCCTCCCCTTTCCCACTCCCTCTCCCCTTCCATTCACATCAAGATTCATTTTCGATTCTCTTTATATACAGAAGATCAGCTTAGTATACATTAAGTAAGGATTTCAACAGTTTGCTCCCACACAGAAACATAAAGTGAAAAATAATAGATGATTTTTTTAAATGATGATGAAATCAGAGCAGACCTATTGTCATGTTTAATCCCAGTGAGAGTCAAGTTGGGAGTTGATAATTTCTTTTCTTTTTTTTTTTTTACAGAGGATCAGTTTAGTATACATTAAGTAAAGATTTCAACAGTTTGCACCCCCATAGAAACACAAAGTGAAATATATTGTTTGAGTACTCGTTATAGCATTAAATCTCAATACACAGCACATTAAGGACAGAGATCCTACATGAGGAGTAAGTGCACAGTGACTCCTGTTGTTGACTTTACCAATTGACACTCCTGTCTATGACATCAGTAGTCTCCCTATGCTCCAGTCATGAGTTTCCAAGGCTATGGAAGCCCTCTGAGTTCTCCGACTCTTATCTTGTTTAGACAAGGTCATAGTCAAAGTGGAGGTTCTCTCCTCCCTTCAGAGAAAGGTACCTCCTTCTTTGAAGACCTGTTCTTTCCACTGGGATCTCACTCGCAGAGATCTTTTGCCAGAGTGTCTTGGCTTTCCATGCCTGAAATACTCTCATGGGCTTTTCAGCCAGATCCGAATGCCTTTAGGGCTGATTCTGAGGCCAGAGTGCTATTTAGGACATCTGCCATTCTATGAGTCTGCTGAGTATCTCACTTCCCATGTTGGATCACTCTCCCCTTTATTTATTCCATCGGTTAGTGTTAGCAGGTACTAGACTTGTTTATGTGCTCCCTTTGACTCTTAGTCCTTTCATTATGATCAATTGTGAACCGAAATTGATCACTTGGAATAGTGAGATGGCATTGGTACATGCCACCTTGATGGGATTGAATTGGAATCCCCTGGTATGTTTTTAACTCTACCATTTGGGGCAAGTCAGCTTGAGCATGTCCCAAATTATACATCTCTTCCCTCTCTTATTCCCACTCTTATGTTTAACAGGGATCACATTTCAGTTAATTTTTAACACTTAAGAATAACTGTGTATTAATTACAGAATTAAACCAGTCATATTAAGTAGAACAGACAAAAAAGCTACTAAGAGGGATAATGTATTAAGTTGTTCATTAACAGTCAGGGCTATGCTGATCAAGTCACCGTTTCCCATAGTGTCCATTTCACTTCAGGAGGTTTCCTTTTTGGTGTTCAGTCAGTTGTCACCGATCAGGGAGAACATATGGTATTTGTCAAAAGTGCTGAAGAAAAAATACTACCAACTAAAATAATATACATGACAAAGCTGTGATTCTAAAATAAAAGAGAAATAGAAACTTTCTCGAGACAAATGAAAGCTAAGGGCCTCATCAGACCCACTCTACAAAAATTTTTTAAGGGAGTTCTTTATTTTGAAACAAAATTTTAATAATGCACAACATAAAAATTATACAAAGATCAATAATATAAATAGTACATAGTCATAAGCAGAATACTTTGAAACTGCAACTATGATGTTTTAAGCAATTTTTGCCTCTACTATTAGGATTAAAACCACAAAAGCACTCAAAACAATTTTAAGTACAGTGAATTGTTAAGGGATATAGATTACACAGAAGCTTAATTTTAACATCAAAGCATAAAATTTGGGAAAAAGAAATGAAGTTTAGAGTTTTGTTTGCAAATGAAATTTAAGTTGTTAATATCTTAAAACAGTCTAAGTTTAAAATATTTTATATTAGCTTCATGATAAACACAAAGCAAAAACACCTAGCAGGTGCACAAAGCATAAAAAGTGACTTAAAAAAGACTAGCACAGAAAACTACCAAACCACAGAGAAATAAAGGGAGCTAGTGTTGTGGTGTAGTGGGTTAAGCTGCTGCCTGCAACACTGGCATCCCTTGTGGTGCCTGTTCCTGCCTGCTCCACGTACCATCCAGCTCCCTGCTAAGGTGCCACGGGAAGCAACAGAAGATGGACCAGGTATTTGGGCCCCTACATGTGGGAGATGCAGATGAAGCTCCTAGCTCTTAGCTCCTGCCTTCAGCTGGCCTAGCCCTGGCTACTGTGGTCTTTTTGGGGAGTGAACTAGCAGATAGATCTCTTTCTATTTCTCTCTCTCTCTCTCTCTCACCTCCCTTCTCTAACTTTGCCTTTAAAAAATAAGTAAATCTTTAATAAAAGAAATAGAGGATGAAAGAAACAAATGATGTACTGAACATCCAGAAAATAGACAACAAAATTGGAGAAGTAACTTCTTATCTGTCAATAATTTACTTGAATGTATCCAGATTAATGCCCCAGTATAAAGGTGTGAAATGGCTGCCTTGAAAAACAAGAAACAAATCCCATCCTATATTGCCTACAAGGGAATCACTTCATTAGTAGGAATATATAGAGTTTGAAAGAGAAGGGATGAGGGGCCAGTGCTGTGGTGCAACAGGTAAAACTGCCTGCTGCCTGTAGTATCGGCATTCCTTATGGGCGCTGGTTCGAATCCTGGCTGCTCCACTTCTGATCCAGCTCTCTGCTATGACCTGGGAAAGCAATAGAAGATGGCCCAAGTCCTTGGGCCCCTGCACCCATGTGGGAGACCCAGAGAAGCTCCTGGTTCCTGGGTTTGGATTGGCACAGTTTTGGCCACTGCAGTCAATTGGGGAGTAAACTAGTGGATGAAAGACTTCTCTCTCTTTCTCTTCTGTCTCCCCTTCTCTCTATGTGTAACTCAGTTTCAAATAAATAAATAAATCTTTAAAAAAAGGAATTAATTCATCAACAGGACATAACAATTGCAAATATGCATGCACCCAACATGGGAGAACATGTGTGTAAATCAATTATTATGTAATCTTAAGAGCGAGAGATATTAGAATACAATAATAGTAGGAAAACTCTACCCTGCACTTTCAATAATGGGCAAAATATGTAGACTAAATTCACTAAAGAAACATTAAACTTGAACAACCCTTATGTCAGATGGTCCTAGTAGACATACCCAGAATATTCCATCCAATAGAAACAAAATAGGCTTTGTTCTGAAATGTATACAAAATGTACAAAAAATGTGTACACAAATATACACAGAAAAATTCTTTAGCACAGATTATGTATTAGGCCACAAAACAAACATCAACAGATTTAAAATACTGAAATGCTTTCAGGTATATTTTCTAATTACAGTAGTATTAAACTAGAAATCAGTAACAGGAAAAATCTTGAAAAATTCATAAATATATGAAAATTTACATGGCCTTAAGCAACCAATGAATCTCAGAAAAAATGAAACAGGAAATATAAAAATATCTTGAGACAAATGAAAATGAAGATGCAACATGCCAAAAACAGTCCTAAGAGGAAAATTTATAGCAAAACATACATAAGAAAGAAGAAAAATTTCAAATGTACAGCTTGATATTACTCCTCAAGGAACTACAAAAAGAACAAAATAAGCTTAAAGGCAGTTTTAAAAAAGGAAACAAAATATCAAAGCAGAAATACATGAAATACAGATAAAAATATTTGAAAAATAAGTAAAACAGCCTTTTTTGGAAAACATAAACAAAATCAGCAAATTCTTAGCTAGATTTTGTAGAAAAAAAGAGAAAACACTCAAATAAATAAAATTAAAAATGTATTTGGAGGAGTAGGCATTTGGCACAATATGTAGACCACTGCTTATGATGCCTGCACCCCATCTCTGAGTATCTAATTTAGAGTCTCAGCTCCACTCACCATCCCAGCTTCCTGTCGAACACCCTGGGAGGCAACAAGAGATAGTTCAAGTAGTTGGATCTTCTAATACCCATGTAGAAGATCAAGACTGAGTTTCTAACTCTTGGCTTTAGCTTGACTCCTCCCTAGATTTTATGGACATTTTGGGGAGTGAATCAGCAGATAGGACATCTCTCTCCTTTCTTGTCCCATCCCGCGGGACAGCAACTGGGGCCGAGCACCTAGAAGGAGAAATGAAAGGGACAGGAGACACAAAGATGGCAGCAAGACAGGTGCCGATCAAGCTGCGACTTTATTTTTCAACCACACACTTATATATCATCGAGGCAGGGTATCGGGAGGGGGAAGGAGGGGGGGCTTATCTTGTAGCTGCAATGCTAGTGCAAGTAGGGGAAAGGTTACAAGGCCTTAAGGCACAAGGTCACACAAGGTTGTGTTATCAGTACTATCAGGTCTGGCCTGTCCAGCCCTGTCTCTCAACTAAGAGGTCACATGCTGCGTGGTCCCCGACACTTTCTCTCTCTCTCTCCCTCTCTCTCTCTCTCTCTCTCTCTCTCTGTGTGTGTGTGTGTATGTGTGTGTGCGTGTATGTCTTTGACTATATGCCTTCCAAATAAATAAAATAAAATTGGAAGTTAAGATAATACATCTAATGCCACAGATATACAAAGCGTCATTAGAAACTATTAAGAACAATTATGCACCAAATATGAGGTAGGGAAGGTGTTTGAGGTTGACTAATGCATTCAACAATAAGCTTTCTGGATTCTCGCAAGACCCCTTTCTATTAGTGGGATTTCTCTCAACGAATTCTCTAAGTGGACAAATGTGTCAGCATCATTATCTGATTGGTATGTCTTTTCTTAAGCTTTTTAGGTGAAAGAATTGGCATGACTTTTTCTTAAGCTTTTGGGTGAAAGAATTTTCTTCATCATCATCATTATCATGATCATTATCACCATCATCAAGATTCCTCACCTGTGCATCCATGAGAGAATCTAACTCTCATTCCCTTTTACTTCATCATGGTCTTTTAGTAGCTCATGGGAACCAGGCACTTGGGCGCCTCTTCATAGGCAAACTTGCCAAGCTGTTATTTCTGTGATGCTATTGAAATGCCTCTTCAGTCGGTCTCCCTTTTACTTTAAACTTTTCAGGCAAGAGACAGAGGTGAACCCACATCATTTTTCAAGATTCCAAGACAAATAGTAAACATATTGAGTATCCATTTGAAGCCTAGGTTTTAGGAGAGGTTTAGGAATTCTCCTTCCTTCTCTTGGAGATAGTTGGACTTTTATAATCCAAAAGGTCTTTTCTGAAATTCCTCCAAAATGTGTAGTATCTCAACATTTTATAGCTCCTATGTGACAAAGCTTTAAAAATTGTGAAACTGATCCTGTTATAAAATATTGGGTGGTCTTGAATCTCAATCTGGGTTGTGATTAAGTTTTTATATATTTTCTACTAAATCAACCTAAAATAATTCATTTAAATGACTTGAAACTGAAAGGATTTTCTTCTCATTTGTATGCAAGTCCTATCTAAAAAGTACAGCATGCTGAAGAAAAAAGAGTTCAGAGTTCTGACCCATGCATAGAGACTGTGGGGTATCTCTGAATGAAAACATTAATCAAAATAGTGACACAAAGAATTAGCACAACTTTGTCGTGCAACATAATGATCAATAAAGAAAATATACAGGTGCCTTAGAGAAAAATATAATCTGTGCGAATATTTTATTCATATTTCAAATTAAATCTGCTTGACTGTTGAAAGCCCCATTCAAACATTAATAAATGTGTCCACATCAAATAGGGAAATGCCACACTTCTTTTGTAAACTAAAGTGCATGCACTTTTACATGTTCTCAAACAAAACATGTGAGCCAAATGAGAATAAAACTAAAAGGTATTTATCATCACCACAAGATCCAGTGTAAGTTATGCCCACAATTGCCTCCTGTGCTTATTAATAAATAGTACTATCATGGCGCAATAGGCTAATTCTCCTCCTGTGGTGCTGGCACATGGGGTTCTAGTCCCAGTCAGGGCGTCAGATTCTGTCCCGGTTGCCCCTCTTCCATTCCAGTTCTCTGCTGTGTTCCAGGAGTGCAGTGGAGGGTGGCCCAAGTCCTTGGGCCCTGCACCCGCATGGGAGACCAGGAGGAAGCACCTGGCTCCTGGCTTCGGATCAGTGCGGTGTGCCAGCTACAGCGGCCATTGAGGGGGTGAACCAACAGAAAAAAGGAAGACCTTTCTCTCTGTCTCTCTCTCACTGTCCACTCTGCCTGTCAAAAAATAAAAATAAAAAATAAATAGTACTCTCATCATATATCATTCAAACCTGAGGTTTACTCACACATGCAGTGTATTCTGCACTAAAGAATTTCAAGTGTTTATCACAACTGCTGACCAGGTCTCTGTAGGATCATCTTCACTACAGTGAAGTTAACATAAGAGAATAGATGAAAGATCAGTTAATCTTGCTATAAACAACCAGTACTCAAGGAGCTGACCAAAATTGTTCTGAAGCTCATTTTTTTTCTAAAATATAGTTGATGGTGGACAAGAAGGAGAAAGCATGCACACTGCTAAATAATATTTAGACTTTTTAATCATGATAAAATATACACATAATGTAAAATTAATTATCAACCATTTTAAGTGTACAGTTCAGCAGTTATAATAATTATATTCACATTGTTGCACAACTAATCTACCGAACTCTTTATCTTGCAAAATGAGTTCAATATCCATTTAAAAAAATGCCCATTTCCCCCTCTCTAGCCTCTGCTAGCCAACAGTGTATCCTATGCTTCTACAGGTTTGACTATTGTAGGTACTTCATGAGAGAGGGCTCATGAAATACTTGTCCCAACTGATTTACTTCATTCAGTGCAGCATATTCAAGTTCATCCATCTTGTCACTTATGGCAAGATTTCCTTCTTTTTAAAGGCTGAATAATACTCTATTGTATGAATAAATCACATTTTCTTTATCTATTCACTCAGTGGGAATACATTAAACTAAATACTTCTGCTTATCAAAGAAGCAATTTGAACCTAGTGAAAAGAAACCTGTGCCGTGGAAGAAAATATACATTAACTGTATATTTGATAAGTTAATAGCCAAATATATATTGATATAACTCAATTTCAAGCTAACAAATAACTCAGTTTAAAAATGGGCAAAGAACTGAAATAGATGATTCCTAAAGAAGCTTTACAAATGGCTGACAAGTATTATCAGGAAAATGGAAATGAAAACCATAAAACCACAATGAGATAATACCTTGTCTATTAGGATGACTACTACACACACACACACACACATACCCCAAATAAGTGTGAGAAAGGTGAGAAAGATCTGGAGAAATTGGAACCCCTTAAACTATTGTTGATGATGTAAAATGGTGCATTCTCTGTGGAAAACAGCATTTATGCTCCTCAAAGCCTTAAATGTATAATTATCATAGCATCCAGAAATTCCACTTCTAGGCATATATCAAAAAGAATTGAGGATTGGGCATTTGGCACAGCTTGGAATGTGTGTATTTCACATAGGAGTGGTTGCATTTAAATCTGAGCTTTGATCCGAATTTAAGCTTCCTACCAGTGTACACCATAAAAGAAAGTCGGTGATGGCAGAAGCATTTGGGTCCATGATTCTGATTTCAGCCTGGCCAAGTCTGGGGCTTGTAGGCATTTGGAGAGTGAATGTCTGTCTCTCTGTCTCTCACTCTATCTGCTTTTCAAATATATAAGTAAATATTTTAAAAGAATTCAAATCAATATCGTTAAAAAATATTTGAACTTCTAGGTCAATTGCAGCATTGTTCACAGTAACCAAGATCTTAAGACAACCTATATGTCAATGAAGACTGTAAGCATCATATCACTTTTCAGAAGGTATCATTTATAAGACAGTATTTAAGAGGAAGTTAACTTACAAATTATTTTGATGAATATGGTAGTATCTACATTTAATACAAAGGATCCTTCTGATTATTTAGATAGAAAAAAAGCTGAAATGACCTAAACTCAGGCTTAAAAACATAAATGTTGACAGTGTATCTTAGGTATATTTCAGTGTGTTCACCTATCTACTTATAATATATTGAAATTGTTGCACTTGGGAATATAAACAGAAAGCAAAATATTTATTCCTTCATAATTTACTATTCTGTAGCCTCCTTGCCATTTCAGGTGCAATACTTAAATCCCATAATTTATCAGGCTCTTTTAATACATATGCATAATCTCATTTCTAAGAATTTCTGAGTCCATTCAAGCAATCTCAGATCCATTGTCTCTCCTTAGTTCCTGATCTTATTTTGGGTTCCCAAAGAGTAGGAGAAAATATTTTCCAATAATATATCTTATAAAGAATCAATGTCCAGTATATATCATTAACTCCTTCAACTCCACAATAACAGAAAACACTCAGATTAAAAATGTACCAAGTAGGGACTGCCATTGCTGTTACCTGTAACACTGGCATCCCATATAGGCTCTTATTCAAATCCCTGGTTCTCTCTGCTAATGCACCTGGGAAAGCAGCAGAAAACCCAAGAACTTGGGCCTCGCACCCAAGTGGGAGAGCTAGAAGAAGCTTCTGGCTCCTGGCTTCTGCCTGGCCCAGCCCCAGCCATTGTAGCCATTTGGGGAGTGAACCAGTGAATGAAAAACTTCTCTCTCTGTCTCTCCCTCTCTCTCTCTCTCTCTAACTCTGCCTTTCAAATATATAAATACATAAATCATTTTTATTGCTTTTTATTTTAAAGTTTTTTATTTACACTAAGTAAGTTTTATATATTTCATACATACAGATTTTTTTAAAGATTTATTTTATTTGTTTGAAAGACAGAGTTACAGAGAGAAGTAGAGACAGAGAGAGAGGTCTTCCATCCGCTGGTTCACTCCCCAGATGGCCGCAGCAGCTGGAGCTGCTACAATCTGAAGCCAAGAGCATCTTCCGTGTCTCCCATATGGGTGCAGTGGCCCAAGGACTTGGGCCGTCTTCTACTACTTTCCTAGGCCATAGCAGGAGGTGGATCAGAAGAGGAGCAGCTGGGACTAGAACCGTGCCCATATGGGATGCTGGCGCTTCAGGCCAGGGCTTTAACCTTCTGTGCCACAGCGCCAGCCCCATATATATATAGATTTATGAGCATGATACTTTCCACCCTATCCTCCCTCTTCCCAATGCTCCCACCATCCCTCCTTCTTCCTTTCTTTTTTTTCTACTGTTTTTTACAATGACACACTTTCAGTTTATTTTATAATCACAAGCTTAACCCTGCACCAAAAAAATAATTCAAGTAGTAAGAAAAAAAAACTGTTTCTCAAGAGTATAAATAAGAACTGTAAACAATAATTAAATCTCAAAATGTCAACTTCACTCACATACATTACATTTTTGTGCTCTGTATATTAATTACCACAAATCAGGGAAAACATATAATATTTTGGGGACCGGCTTATTTCACTAAGTATAATGATGTCCAGTTGCATCCATTTTGTTGCAAAAAGGATTTTATTCATTTTTTATGGCTGAGTAGTAATCCATAGTGTGTGTGTGTGTATGTGTGTGTGTGTATCACATGTTGCATAAGTCTTAAAAAAATGGACAATGTAGGGGAGGGCATTTGGCCTAGAGGCTAAGACTGCTGGGTCCCATGTTGGTGTGCCTTAATTTAATTCCTGGCTCTGGCTCATGACTCTAACTTCCTACCGATGCAGACCCTGAGAAGCAGCAAGTAAAAGCTCAAGTAATTTGGTTTCTGCCTCTCATACTGGAGATCTATTCTGTGTTCCCAGCTCCTGGCTTTGCTCTGGCCCCCGTAAGATACTGTGGGCATCTGGGGAGCAGACCAGTGGATGAGAATGCAATCTTTCTTTCTCTCTTGCCTTCCTCCCTCCCTCTCACATTATTTTTTAAATGGTAAATGACTTGAATAAACATCTTTGCAGTGAGGATACAGAAAGGGCCAACAATCACATGTAAAGAAGCTCAACATCACTAATTATTAGGGGAATGAAAATTAAAACCATAATGAGATGTTGCACTCATTAGGATGACTACTGTAAAATACAAAACAAAACAGAAAATAACCAGTGTTGAAGAAGAAATAGAACCATTATTTAACCCAGAGTCATACCTCTGGCTGCATATCCAAAATAATTGATCACAGAACCTCAAAGACATTTTTACACACTCATATTCATAGCAGCATTATTTATAATAGTAAAAGGTGAAAGCAAACCAAATATCTATCAACAGATGAACAGAATAAAAAAGATCTGATATATACATGATCATGGACCATTATTTAGCTTTTAAAAGAAGGTGTGACAGTGCTGTGGCATAGTGGGTTAAGCTGCAGGCATCTCATATGGGTGTCGGTTTGAGTCCCGGCTGCTCCACTTCTGATCCAGCTCCGTGCTAATGGCCTGGGAAAAATTAGCTGAGGATGGCCCAAGTGCTTGGGCCCTGGCTACCCACATGGAAGACCTGGGAAAACTTCCTGTTTCCTAGCTTCAGTCTGGCCTAGTTCTGGATGCTGCAGCCATCTGGGGAGTAAGCCAGAAAATGGAAAGTCTCTTTATCACTCTCTCTCTCCCTTTCTCTCTAACTCTGGCTTTATAATAAATAAATAAATCTTTAATAAAAAGGCAGTGTTTTCATGTTTCAAATCCAGGAACTCTTAAATAAATAACATCCATTCTGATGTATCTTATACAGATGAACCTTGAAGATAATATGTTAATGAAATGAGCCAGTCACAGAAAGACATCGACTGTATGATTTAACTTATATGGAGTACCTCCAGTACTAAAATTGGCAGGGAGTAAATAGAATAGCGTTTGTCAGGGTTGGGGCAGTTGAAAATGAGATTTTTTTGTTTAATTGGAGTTTCAGTTCTGTAAGATGAAGAGTTTCAGTTTTGTAGATTGGTTGGACAACATGTAAATGTATTATTCATTCCAAAACAGTTAAGATGGTAAACCTAACAATGTATGTATTTTTTATTTTTTTCATTTTTAAAAAATTTGTTTAAGTTATACAAGTTTCATGTATTTCGTATATACAGATTTAGGAACATAGGGATACTTTCCACCCTACACTCCCTCCCACCCATACTTCAACCTTTATTACTCTTCCCTCTCACGTTGTTCCCACTCTACATTTTTCAAAGATCTACTTTGTTTGCTTAATGATCTTGAAGTTAACATTACACTAAGTAAAAGAGTTCAACAAATAGTATGAAGGAAAAAAAAAAGGTTCCTCAACAGAAGAGACAAGGGCTGTAAACAATCATCAAACTCAAATGTCCATTTCACTCCAATACATTACATTTTAGGTACTCTATTAGTTACCTCGGATCAGGGCAAACATATGGTATCTGTCTTTTTGGGACTGTCTTATTTCACTAAGCATAATGGTTTCCAGGTGCATCCATTTTACTGCAACAATATATGTATTTTATCACAATTAAAAATAAATCTGAGGGGCTACTCTGTCATGGCATAATGTCCTAGCAAAGCCGCCTCCTGTGATTCCAGAATCCAATTGGGGCACTAGGTTCCTGTCCTGGCTGCTCCAGTTCCCTGCTAATGGCCTAGGAAAATCAGTGGAAGATGGCATACATGCTTGGGTCCCTGTCACCCACTTGGGAGACCAGATGGAGCTCCTGGCTCCTAGCTTTGGCTGGGCTCAGTGCTGGTGGTTGTGGCTATCTGGGAAATGAACCAGTGAATGGAAGATCTCTCTCTCTCTCTCTCTTTCTCTCTCTCTCTGTTACTCTTACTTTCAAAATAAACTAATCAACCTCAAAATGAAAATGAAATAAATCTAAAATATTCTACAGCTGTTTGTTCTTTCCCAAGATATGAATCAGATTTTATAAAAGATCCTTAGAACAAGTACTTAAGTCAATATATGTGAGCTATATTGAATTTATTGCATTCAACTTTACTTACTGTCATGGAATCTTTTAAATTCTAATCGCTTTTTTAAAATTAAAATCCATTTGAATACTTTCAATAAATACTTAATGAATAGGATTCCTTAGAACTTTAAATGTTGGCACTTTTATTGAATTTAATTATTGCAAACAAAGCTTGCAAATGGAAAGCCCTTGACTTTTACCACAACAAAATCAAAGCAGGAACTGAACAAATTAGAGTGCTCAAATATTGTATAAAGTATAATTTGAAATTCCCTCTTTGTGCTTTGAAACACCTTTCTTAAAAAAAGGCATTGGTACTCTGCTAAATTTGTATTTAAGAAAAGAATAAAATGAAATTGATGAGGCTTAATTTTACGGCTCTGATTTTGCAACATTAAATATGAATAGGGAAATTATTTGATTAAGGTTATTGTCAAAATATTTGAATAAGTGTACTCTGAATATAGGGAAAACAGCATCTAGCAATTTAACACAGAAAATGGAATTGAGAATATTTTTCTTGTGGCATAATTTTCTCTGTATTTATTAGTGATTTTAGCAACTATAGAAAAAATAGTCTGGTATCTCAAATACAAATGTTATATATCATATATAAAAGAACCAGAGATTTCAACAACTGTTTGGCCTATAAGTTAAGATGCTAATTAACCTGCCTGTGTACCATATTGGGATGCATGGGTCAGAGTCCTGGGCTCCCATTACTGCTTCCTGCTAATGCAGACCATGGGATAGGATACAGAGTTGATGACTCAAGTTACTGGGTTCCTGAAACTCTTACTGGAGACCTAGATTGAAGTTCTGTCTTCTGGTTTTGGTCTAGCCCTGACCTATCACTGGGGCAAGTGAATTAGTAGATTCAGAAGCTTTATTTGTCTGTCTGTCTGCCTCTTAAATAATAATAACTAGAACTATAATAACTACTTCAATAATTTCAAATTAATAAACCTCAAGATGTGACTTCAAAATGAACTTCAGACATATCCTCCCCAATAGTACTATTGAATCTTCATTCTTAACAACTTTAGTATGCTAAAATGATATCTCATGGTAAGAAAAACAAATTCTTAAAGAATTATTTCTATTTTTGTATAAGTTATGTCAATTTAAAAGTTAAATTTTCTGATTCTTCCCTGCTATTGTATATACACTTATTATCTGAGCTGGAGATAAGACTTGAATTGTAGCTTTTTTTTCTGCAATAAAATTGATATGTTGTTTCATTTTTTTTAAATTGTGAAATCACATTTGAAAAGTCACAGTTTTTCATGAAAATGTGTCTGCGTAGGTATCCCGAGTCTCACATCTATTCCTCTCTGCCTCCATAATGTAGCATCAATATAACATCTCCTTGACAATCCGAGACAATGATCTCTGCAAGATGGTGAATCCTTTTGATCACTGTTGGTCCCTGGGTGTCGCTCCCCCTCTTCGTGGAGGAGCAACACTAAACCCTGCGCTGTTCTTTTGTCTGCTCGGCCCTTCCCGGGTTTGCTGCTGGTTCTTCCCGGGTTGGCTACTGTCCCTTCCACCTCCGTGGAAGGGCGGTTCCCCCTGGCCACTTTCCCCACTTCCGCAGGGGAGCGGCACACCGCCGGCCAGCTCTCTCGGGGGCTGCACAGGTGTTCCCCTTAGATGTTCCTCTTAGATGTTCCTGGTGCATGCCGTCTCTCTCCTCCTTTATAGTCCTCCTCCGCCAATCCCAACTCGGCTGCCCACACACCGAGTACGCTGCTCTCCTCCAATCAGGAGCAAGTCCTACAGTTTATTGGCTGAACTGGAGGCAGCTGTGTAGAAGCTGTTTTCTCCTCTCCCAGCGCCATATTGTGGGAGAGCAGATGCATAGAATAAGTCTTAATTCCAGTAACTTAGTCTAGTCCGAGTTGCTCCCCACACCTGGGTACAAAGATGCTGATTACCCAGGCAGCTGCTATGGCTATTAGTTTCAGGGTACTGTTGCTCTGTCTCCTGATGAATGTGTGCCTACATGTTGCCAGGGGCAGACGATGTTCTTCCTACCACAGTGAAGGTGTCCCGTTGCTAGCTGACGAGCGAGTGATCCACCTCCCAAATCTCTCATTGCACCTGTTTTCTCTGGTCACTCTCAGCATCAGTTGTAGTAGATTGGCCTTTAGGATGGCATTTGGCCTTCAGAGTATTTACTAGAAATCAACACCTTTAGAAGACAAGGAAAGAAAATTTTAGATGAGGGAAGGGGAGAGGTTGAATAGTGAAAACAGCCCTACAAATCCTACTGAGCCCAGGAGCATCCATAGCCAGCAGAGTTGTCCAAAGCTAAACCAAAATGGGTAGGCCTTCATAGCCTACTACTGACCAGTCATCAGATGTAGACAACCCTGGATCAAACTCTGAAGCAAACCTGAAGGGCCATACAGCTGGGGCAATGTGGTCCATCTGAATTTCACATCACGGGAATCTAGACTTTAAATATCTTACATTTTTCTTCATTGTTTCAGGTTTTTACATTTTCCCCTATGCTCATTGGTACTTTTCTCACTTGTTCTTCTCAAACAGCAACACTGCTTTCAATGTTTACTGATGGCTTAATGGAAAAAGTCGTGATTCTTTTTTTTTGGTTTAAACTTCAACTTGTATTTTGGAATATATTTTTCTTTAAAGTGCTCTTACATTTCACTCTTGTTTTCATCTTTCACTGGGCCAGTATTTTCATCATTCTGCTTGATTTTACTTCCTAAGTGCTGACCTCTTTTGGTCAGTTCATCATTTTGTTTTGTTTGCTAACGGGAGCTTCCAGACTGGCTATTACACTACATTAAATAGGAGAAGGAAGGGGCTCTCTCGCCCTGCAGGGGAGAGTATAGAAAATGGGGTGCTGCCTCCCTCACTAAGGAACCAGGAAGATGAACTCATCCATTCTGGGATCTGTGGTTTTCTTGAGAGCCAGAGCTCTGCCTACTCATTCATGTTTCAGTGTCTGTCTTGTCATTTCTAAAGCTGTTTGATGATCCTTACTTTTCTATAGTTAAAAAAATAGTAAAAATGTTATTATACTTTTCTCAATCTACACCCACTTTTACTTCCTGTAACAATGCATGGAGAAGCTTCAGGATTCTTTTGAAATTCATTTAATTTCTCTGAGACAGTTTTCATTTCAGATATTTTACTCTTTTTTTAAAGATTTTATTTGAGAGGTAGAGTTACAGATAGTGAGAATGAGAGACAGAGAGAAAGGTCTTCCTTCCATTGGCTCACCCCACAAATGGCTGCAACAGCCAGAACTGTGCTGGACTGAAGCCATGAGCCAGATGCTTCTTCCTGGTCTCCCATACAGGTGCAGGGGCCCAAGCCCTTGGGCCATTTTCTACTGCTTTCCCAGACCACAGCAGAGAGCTGGATTGGAAGAGGAGCAGCTGGGACTAGAACTGGCACCCATATGGAATGACAGCACCACAGACAGAGGATTAACCCACTGCGCCATAGCACTGGCCCTCCAGATAGTTTACTCTGATGAAATCAATCTCTATCCTGATTGTTTCTAGAACTACCTACAGAGATTTGCCTACAAAAGAAAACAAAATTACAGACCCTTTAGAAAAGTACAAAATATGATTTGTAGGAGAAAAAAAATGTTCTGGAATCCAAGTTAAATTTGAACCTCAACTGTGTATTTAAGAGTTTTAAATGTTGGGCAAGTGATTTAATCAACAGATGACTGAATTCATTCTCTTTAGGTATTTTTTTTAAAAAGTCCTCATTAAAGTTTGTTATGTATATGTAGCTTAGAAATTATTTAGATTTAGTTCTATTTATAAGTTGGGGCTTGGACTTGAACTTAGGACAGTCTAGTATTAAAGATATTATGTGTGGTGAAATACTTGATCCTATTTAACTTTGAAGCCAGGTTTTATCAGATGACATTGTTTTGCTTGCTTTCTATCTTAGCTTGGGCTTCATAAAAATTAGAATTTGAAGTCAACTTTATGTGCTCAGATTTTACTTTCCAGCCAGAGTGAGATAGTAGAAGTATGGTTAAAAAATAAAAGAAACTAAAGTGGTACCTTACAAACCTACCTATCAACCCCCAGCAAGCATTGTGATTACTTATATAATATGGACAGTGTGTACTGAGAGAAGTCATATGAACAACTGTGCTTTGAAACAGGCTGTAAGGAAGAAAGAGGGTTATTGGATGGTCTACATCTCCCATTTCCTTTTGGTTATTGGCCCAAGAACTGTAAATCCCACACACTCTGTGTAGTGTTGTTCAGTTCACGTGAATAGCATCTGCAGAAGCCAGAGTTCTCCTCATAAATCCAATATGGTTGAATCTAGAACTGGAGATGTTGTCTGAACAAACATGATAAGGTGGGAAAGACAGAAACCAAAGCAATGCCTGACACTCATCCTGAAAGAGACAAAAATTAAAAATAGTATTAGAGGATATAAACAGTAACAGGCAGTAGTTCCTAGGTCTCTAAATTAAGAAAAGGGTCAAGGATACTGGTAGGATCTTATGTATGATCCAATCTACCCTTCCTCCAGGCCTCACACTTGTTCTCTTTACCTTGGAATTCAAACTCCAGTGAAGCATACTGATCCATATTCTTTGCTAAGCAACCTGGATAAAGTATTCAGTTTGGAAAATGGCTCTTCTTAACTAGGAATGATGATAATAAGCAAGTTACTTCAAGAATAAGAAAAGATTATTCCAGGCATAAAATTAAACACCTGTTACTCTCACATACAGTAAATATAATTCCTTTTCAGTTGGTTTGTTGTAATTTCTTCTGTGTTCTAGAAATTGACTCATAGCAGACATTTACAAATTAGATTATTTTATGCTTCAAGATTTTCCCCTATTAATACCTGATCATTTTTACTGCTACAGCAGAGCTGACCACAACTATTACAGATGCTTAATAAGTACACTGATGAGAAACTAAATATGGGGCATATCACTGGGTAAAAAGGCATGGAATGGAACTTGTGGTTTCAGTCTTGTCTAAGGAGCTCATAGATCATGGGAAGAAGCTCAACATCCTTAATGTAGTAGAAAAGATAACGCAGTCTCCAAATCCCTGCTGCAGAAGCCTAGTTATCAATGGTCTAATTGATATACTCTGAAGTATATCACCATGTTCATACTGGGGCCAGACTTCTATGATGGCCCAAGCCTATTACTGAGTGTGGGAGGGATGCAGAGATAGGCATGTGTCTGGGAGCCCTGTGATTGTTTTGATGGGCAACTTTGACTCAAGGTCACCCTATGGAGTCTACTGAAACCTTCTAGAACTGCTCAGTCTGAGACTTTTCTTATCTAGTCTTCTGTTCTCTCTCCATCATAGGACTGAGACCTCCAACATGTTCTGCTGGCTGCCCTAGCCTTTCCTTTACCTCCCGATTTTTCTCAGGCATTTTCTTCTCTCTCACTTGTATAATTCCATCTTGCATTTCTTAGAGGACCTGAACTACCAAATCTAAGCTGAGCCTTCTTAATTTGTAAAATATGAATTGTAATTGTGGCAGCTAATTCTCAAAAATGACATGTTAGCTATGTGGTTTGCCTATATGTTTTAAAGGTAGCTATTTTGAAAATATTTTTCATTTCACATCAGAAGGAAAAAATAAATAATCGTTTGTGACAAAATGCCACATCAACTCAATAGCTTTGTGTATAGCTTGATAAAAGTAAACACGATTGTATTTTTGAAATGTAGACTATTTTAAATGCAGGTTTTTAAGTCATTCTAGGAAGTAAGTACTATTTTCTACATATGTATAATCATGTGTAAATCACTCAGAACACTGGCATAAAACAAACACAATTAATATTAATTACTATTATTTTACATCAGTTATTAACATTTAGCTAAGCCAACATTACATTGCATGTGTTAGAAGACATGACATGGACAGTAGCTAAATACATTGGCATGGTTGAAATCCAAAAACATTTGATTACTATTATTATAGAAATTTGAACTTAAAATAATTTGTTTGTCATCATATATTCTTCTCTTAACATTTCCCCTCCTCCATTTACAAATTCATGTCAGAAAAAGTTATTGATAAATTGTACTACTTTATAAAAGGATGATGACTCAGGGATGGATGGAGAGAAAAGCAAGATGGCAAATGTGTAATGGAGAAAGGTGGAGATAGACCTGAAGTGGAGGAGAGAGGAGACTTAGGTCCTTGTCTTTCTACCTTGTAGAATAGTGGTACAAAACAGTTATATCTAAAGTCAAAGTGCCCTGGCCTGAAGCGCCAGCATCCCATGTGGGCACTGGTTCTAATTCTAGCTGCTTCTCTTCCCATCCAGCTCTCTGCTATGGCCTGAGAAAGAAGTAGAAGATGGTCCAAGTCCTTGGGCCCCTGTACCCATGTAGGAGACCCAGAAGAAGCTTATGGCTCCTGGCTATGGATCAGTGCAGCTCCAGCCATTGCAGCCATCTGTGGAGTGAACCAGCAGATGGAAGACCTCTCTGTCTCTGCCTCTCTCTGTAACTCTGTATTTCAAATAAATAAAATAAATCTTTCAAAAAATAAAGTCAAAGTAAGATAGATTTAGGTAAAACAACACATGAAATATGCATATACACTTAGAGAATTAAATCTTAATTCTTCCTTAATAAAATTTAATCTGTACTAGCGATCAACAACCACAGACCATGGACCAAATCTAGCCTATCACCTGTTTTGTATGTTCTTTTGTCTTTAAAATTTGGAATAGCACACTGTAATAGGTGGAAGTAAAATGAAATTCAAATATCCACAATCATACATAAAACTATTGGAACTCAGGCATACCACTTTGTTGACTGTTTTACTGCTAGTAGACAGTCAAGTAGTTGTGACAAAGCTTAAAATATTTACAAAGTGGCTTTTTACAGAAAGTATATCCTGACCGACATCCACACTCTTTAATATCATGTTTTGGAGGCAACAACTCTGGCTTATATTTTGCACAATCATTTAACATATGACTCATTTCTAGTGTTCAAGAAGAGATTTGGTGGGAAGTATTAATGTCATTTCTAAGAAGCAACAAGGAAGTTGTTTCAGAATCAGCAGTTCTAGAAACACACAGTTTCTTGCTTGCCACAGGTCCAATTTAAAAGCATGCAGTAGGTTACACTGTATGTCTTGCTTTGTGCCTGGAACATCTTATTAATTATCAAATAGTGTCATGGGAGATGGTCTTGTGCAATCTAGCATCCCTTGTGAGCTACAGTTCAAGTCCTGGCTGTTTCACTTTCCGTCCAATTTCCTGATAATGTGCCTGGAAAGCAGTGGAAGATGGCGCAACTCCAGTGGAAGGCACAAATGAAATTCCAGGCTTCTGTCTATGCTGTGAACCACCCTAGGCCATTGCAGCCATTTTGGGAGTAAACCAGCAGATGGAAGAACACTGTATGTGTGTGTGTGTGTGTGTGTGTGTGTCCCTCACTTTAAAACTCTGCCTTTCAAATAGATAAAATAAATCCTGAAGCAAACTCACCCCCTGTCATTCACTCCCAGCTTGTTCTTCATTGTATTCTCTGAATACTTCTGTCCATCCATCACCTTACTTCATTAAGTCTAATGGCATCGTGGGGTGTACATTGATGTTAACTTAGTTGAGTGATAGGAGTGAGTCAAACCAGAATTTCTGAAAAAGTCAGTAACAAAAAGTTTTTCCAAGACATTTAAGGGTTATCCCTCAACCCATTGCTATATTCCGAATTAGGTTTTCTATTGCTTTTGTTTCTTAGGATTGGTTATTTTCACTGACTTCAGCATTCAATTATTTCCTTTCTATTCTTTTTATGGCTTTTCTTGGTTTCATTGCTGGATAACTCTCTTAATCTTTATGAACAAGAAGCAGAGCATTATAGAAAAAAACCAAAATTTTAAGCTCATATATGTTTAAACTCAGTCAGGAAAAGGAAAAGAAGCTTGGAGTAATCCAATTTTCCATTGCAGTGATTGAATTGAGGATATCATCCCTATGGTTATTTTGCCTCAAATGCAAGGGTCTATATTTTTCATCTGCAGGAAGCTGTACAATGTACCTTTAGGAAAGGCAGCATCTATATAGTTCCCAGTGAAATAGATACTCAGCATAATAAGGTATCAAACTGAGAAATCATTTAAAAATAATTTCCCTTTGACTAATTATCAGTCGTATTTTGTCCTGCCCCCTGGATTTTGTAACCTAACTGTGAAGATAAATGTTATGACTTGTAAGTTTTCTTGAAGTGTGTGAAAAAGACAGGGCATTAGATTTGTTGGGCTGACAGGATCCTGAAACATTTTGACATCAGTTGTTTTGGCTACTTCAGGCCAAGTCTATTTGTTATACCCTGATATTAGTTGACATCATATGGGAATACATCATGGGGGGTAATAGTCCACAAACTGACATACTCATGACCCAAAAAGTTCCCTGGGAACAACAATTTCACTTGTTCCATCTACTGCTATTTTTCTCATCCTTAGAAATAAATGTGTTGACACATATGAGCTTGCTCATCCGGCTAACATCGACTGAGCACCAGTTATTAAGATCTCAGATACAAAGATAAATTAAGACATTCTTAATCCCCTCAAGGTGTCCTGTGTCTAGCATAGAGGCAGACTTGTAAATCATGCTAAGAGGGATATAGCACATGCTATGACAGGTCTATGTACAGGGGCTTTGCCCACATAAGGAAATACTTCGTATAGAAGGAAATATTCATGTTAAGAACTGAGGGATGTGTAGGAGTTACCAGGAAAACAAGGGCATTTTATTCTAGAGAGTGGGTAGATAGTATCTGGTCCCTAAGGATCTCAGTTCTCCTCTGTGAGCCATCTCATTGCATTCCTGCCCTTGTGCAGTTCCAAAGCCTTGAATCTAGGGTCTTTGTTTAACTGTTGTTTAACAGAATGTGGCAGAACTGCTGTTGTGTTACACTTAAGGCTGGGCCTCTTAGAGCACTTCTTTCATGGTGTTTTCTCTTAGAAGCCGTCTCAGAAGTCCATGTAGTTGGATTCCTCATGCCATGAGAGGCCTGAACCATGTGGGTTAGGGAGGAGGCCTCACACTGAGAAGGAGAGGCCAACAGCCTCACATCAAGGCACTAGACATATGCTTAAAGATGTCTTCCAAGGCCAGCTTTTGTGGTGCAGCTGATAAAGCTGCTGACTGCAACCCTAGTGTCCTGTATGAGTGTGAGTTCAAGTACTGGCTGCCCCACTTTCAATCCAGCTTCTTGCTAACACACTTGGGTACGCAGTGGAAGATGGTCCAAGTACTTGGGCCCTGCCTCTCATGTAAGTGACAGTTTGTATATGTTGGAGGATGTGGGGGGCACGTCCAGGCTCCTGGCTTTACCCTGACCCAGCCCTGGCCATTTGGTCATTTTGGTAAACCAGCAGATGTAAGGCCTCTTTCTATTTCTCTCCTTTTCCCCATCTTTCAAATAGCTAAAAATAGATTCTAAAGAAGAATGTCCTCCATCTACAGCTAACTTGGTTGAAGCTAATGGCTCTCAAAATTAATGATACTCAAAAGTATAACCAAAATAAACACTCAGTCACCATGTTTTGGGATGATTTTCTCTTAGAAGCCGTATGTAGCCATTGTTACATAGCAATGTGCAATCAAAGCAGAGGGTATATGTTCAATGTGCAGAGGTGTAGAAAAGCCCTTGTTAGCCTAGGAATAGTGAGTAGTTCAATGGCTTAGTATGGCTGGAGAATGAATGCTAAGGGGAATTGTTAGCTCATCCACAGTTAATGTATTGGAATTCAGTTCAGTCTGAGTCCAGAAGTAAAGCCATTTCAAGTATGAATAGGAGAAATGATTTATAAATCATTAGATCTATCCATGAATACTTGATTTCCACCTCTTCTCTTCTTCATCTTCTCCCTTCTTTCTGCCTCCTCCTCTCTTCCTCCTCCTTTTCCTTTCTTCATTCTTTGTTCCATTCCTTCTTGTCTTTCTCCTGCTCTACCTTTTTCATCTCTCTCTCTCTTTCTCTCTCTCTGATACTACACTTGTCACTCTTTTCTACACAGTGGAGGAAATGACTTTGTACTATTTTATTTTCATGATATATTTACTTCCATCTCCAAACTGAATAAACCAGAAGACTGATGGGGAGGACCTGGTTCATTTGTCTTTGTCCAGTTAGTAAAGTGGGCTATTACAATTGACTGGGCCAAAGTCAAATTTCCTGTGCATGGATTCAGGCTGCAGTTGGTACTATTTTCATTCAAATCAAACTAATTCTGTAAGAACAAAGTCTGTTTCCCAGGAAACAACAATGTCAAACAATAGTTGTTTACCTCAGAGAATAGCAGGTATTGAACACATATCATCAGATATTTATTATGAAAGGTATGTATTTGGTGTGCAAATATATGCAGGATTTTTACCAAAGAGTGTTGTATATCCACTTTAACTTGTAATTGACTAGACATGCTCTCTTGGTTAAATGGTTTGCCAAAGTCATGTGATTTTTTTTTCTAAAAATTAAGTATTTAACCTTACTATGTATTTACTAAAAACAGGTGAATATGTTTCCTGTTTGCAGGAAAAACTATTATGACACTATAAGCACTAAGTTTACTTACAATTTTACAGATGAATTTGTGTTAAAAAAAAAAAAACCCTTATTCTCTCCTTTAGTCTTGCTATTACTCATCAGTGAAAATTGTTTTAAGATACTTAGCACAGGATTTTAGACTATAGCTGTGGTATCCACCCCAATTATTCATTGTCACAAAATACTTAATGCAATGATTTTTCCCCAGGCTAGATAAGAGAATGAAAAGAAGAGAAAAAAAGATGGAATGAATTGGCCTTGAATTCTCTAGTGACCTCAAAAAGTGGTAATCAATGCACAAAGATGGCCAATTATATTATTTTTTTTTTATTTTCCACAGAAGAACACATAAAATTGAAGTTTTCTCAGCAATTATCTAAAAAAAAACCCCAAACATTTCTCATATGATGCTTCATAGAGAAGGCACAAAAAGCGAGAGGATCTTAAAAGTATCTTTAATTACATCTTTCCTACTGAAAAAAGAATTGAAAAATTTTCTGAAATAAGAGATATCCTCTACCCTCAAACATTTACACAATGGTATATGAAAGAGGTATAATTATGAGGAATGGCAGTCTTTGTGATATACTTTGTACATAATGGGTATACTTGAGGTGTTATTAAAACAAAGCAGGTGTGTTTACGCCTTTGGATCTTAGTGGCTCTAATTCTCTGTGTGGGCACCTACGTGTTACTGACATTTAGCTACTCTTGTATCACACATGCTAGAAGCAACTCAAGGGCAAATATGAGCTGCGCAGATCATCAAGGCTGTCAGGTGTCTGTTGGTTGGTTCTGGAAAGGGCTCTGGTGGCAGAAGAAAGTCTGTGGGAACACAGGATGTTGGTGCCTAACTTGATGTACTGCAGAGAAGGTTGATTTCTCAGCCATGGCCCGTCTCTATAAATGTATCAGGAAAGTGGGATAAAAATTTTTTTAAAGATTTATTTATTTGAAAGGCAGAGTTATAGAGTGGCAGAGGCAGAGAGAGGAATACCTTCCATCTGCTGGTTCACTCCCCAGGTGATTGCAACAGCCAGAGCTGGGCCTATCTGAAGCCAGGAGCCAGGAGCTTCTTTGGGTCATGCACAGAGGTGCAGGGGCCCAAGGACTTGGGACATCTTCTACTGCTTTCCCAGGCCATAGCAGAGAGGTGGATTGGAAGTGCAGCAGCTGGGTCTCGAAACCAGTGATCATATGGGACGCCAGCACGGCAGGCAGTGGCTTTACCTGCTATATCACAGTGCTCGCTGGCCCCAAGGGATGAAAAGTTTGGTAGAGACCTGTTAGGTCTATTTGGCCTATAGTGTTGATTGACTATTGTTCCTTTCTGATTTTCTTTATGGTTTATCTGTCCATTACTGAAAGTGGGGTATTGAAGTCCCCCATTACTATTGTATTGGAGTCTGTGTCTCTCTTTAAGTCCATTTATATTTCTTAAAAGTAGTCAGGCACCCCGTAATTGGGAGCATGTACATTTATTTTAGTCACCTCTTCCTGTTGGATTGATCCCTTAATCATCACACAGTGCCCTTCTTCATCTTTTTTAACAGTTTTTATGTTAAAGTATATTTTGTGTGATATTAGGATTGCAACACCACTCTTTTTTGGCTTCTGTTAGCATGGACTGTGAATGATTCTGTGCCTGGCTAGGAGACTGCCTGCCTAGCCCATGCAGGAGGTTAACAGGGCGTGGCACACCATGCCTCCCGGGAAGGACCTTATGTCCTGACTGCTGGCAGGCGGCAGGAACCCCAGGCACATTTCGCCCTTCCCCCGCATGCTGTTGAAGGCCATTGTAATTGCCAATCAGGTAAACAGCTCTCCGGTTTGGCCAGACCCATAAGCACCACCTGGAAGACTATGAAGGCTATGTGATCTTCAGGCTGATTGGATAAGCATAGCAGTGCCAATATTCTCGTTATCCTATAGAATTAGTGATGCCCTGAATTAGTTATGCCCCCTCTGCCTGCCCTTTAACAGCTTATGCTTGGTTGTTAATAAACAGACATCTTCACCAAAACTTGTCTCTGGTGCTTCTTTTCGAAGAATGCCATCACACCACCATCCCGACAGTGTGGGCCTCACACTCTGAGCCTGCAATGGACTATCTTTTTGTGTCTTTTCACTTTCAGTCTGGATGTATCTTTGTTGGTAAGATATATTTCTTGTAAGCAGAAAATAGATGGGTCTTGTTTTTCAATCCATTCAGCCAGTCTGTATCTTTTAACTAGAGAATTGAGGCCATTTCCATTCAAGGTGACTATTGATAAACAACAAGTTGGCCCTGCCATCTTTCCATAAATATTTCTATTTTTCACTCTGGAATTTTGTACTTCTACTGAGGGAATGGGTTCTGCCTTCCCATTTTTTCTTAATGATGGCTACCTTTCTGTGTTTCCGTGTTTCTGTAGCACATCTTTAAGCATCCTTTATAAGGCTGGATGAGGGTCAACAAATTCTTCAATTTCTGTTTGTTATGGATGGTGTTTATTTTACCTCCACTCATAAATGCCAGCTTTTCAGGGTACAGTAATGTGGTTGACAGTTTTTTTTCTTTTAAGACTTGAACTACATCTTACCATTTCCTGTAGGATTTCTCATGAAAAGTCAGCTGTGAGGCTAATTGTTGATCCTCTGAATGTAATCTGGCATTTCTCTCATGCACATTTAGCTTCCTTTCTTTATGTTTTACTGTGGAAAGTTTGCATACAATGTGTCTTGGTGAAGATTTTTTTCTGGTAATGCCTGTTAGGAGTTCTCTGTGCTTCCTCTCCTTGAACATCCCTTTCTTTCTCTAAACTGGGGAAGTTTTCTGTAATTATTTCTCTAAATAGGCTTTCTGTTCCCTTCTCTCGTTCCACTCCTTCAGGAATTCCTAATACTCATATGATGGATTGTTTGATAGTATCCTATACATCTCTAATACTGTTTTTAAGCTTTCTATTTTTTTCTTCTTCTTTTTTCCCCTTTTTGACCAATTGTATGATTTCTGAAGATCTGTCTTCTAGTTTGGATATTCTTTCTTCTACCTCATCAGGTCTGCTGTTAAAGCTTTCCAGAACACTTTTTATTTGAGCCATTTACTTCTTCATTTCTAATATTTCATTTTGATTTCTCTTTAAATTCTTAATTTCCTGATAAAAATTTTTGTTCATGTCATGTATTTTTTGGGGGGGTTCATGACTTTGCTTCTTATTTTTTTTTGAGTAATCCTATGATCAATTTTCTAAATTCCATTTCTGGCTTTTCCTTGATCCCTTCATCTTCACATTCTAATATTGAAATGTTGTGTTCCTCTGGAGGGGTCATGGTATCTTCCTTATTCTTGTTTATTGAATTTTGGCTCTTGTTTTTTGACATTTGTGGAGTTGATTTTTAACTTTTTCTTCTGATGACTTTATCTTTGGGGATATGCTTCTGTGGCTTAGTGGAATGTCTGCTCTTACATTGAATACCAGGAGGTATGTGGTGGGTGTGGCCAGGGGTTCTGGCCAATGCTCTAGGGTGGAGCAACTTTCCAGGTAACACCCAAGTTGGATGTGGTAGAGCTCAATACGCAGCTACACCCTATACCTTCTCATATAGCCATGGAGTCCCCAAGGTCTCAGTACAAAAGGCTCACCCAATCACCAAGTCCAGAGGGTGATTCTTGCACAAGTACCTCTTTGTCCCTCATAGCTGCCCAGCCACCTCCCAGCCAAGCTCTGGGTCAGAGGGGGTTGTGGGCTGCTCGCTCCACTGGTAGCTCTTAATCACACATGCACTCTAGAGCCACTGGCCCAAACACCTGCCCACAACTGCTCCCAGCACTGTGTTCAGGTGACCTGTCTCAGTGAGCTGTTATGTGCACACCTACTGGCTTCCGTAGTTGTTGCCCCATTGCAAAATGGTTCCTACCCTCTCTCAGCTGGATCATGCGTTCTGTTTTGGAGAGATCGGTTTGAATTGAACATCCCCCTCCACTTCCACTGGGACTGCAGTGTTGCCAGCCACCAGGGCTCCATTCCATATGCATGCCACACTCTCTCCCTGGCTCCATCAACATGGATTGGTGCAGTCTGGCATCTCTGTCTCTAAAGTGCTTCTGGCTCTGGTTCTCTAATGGTACAGCTGTGTAGCTGCATGTCAGCACTCACCACGCAGGTTCTTGCCATTTCATCTCCTCCTGTGGGGCTTCCCAGGTGGTTTTCTCTCTAATTCTCTGCCCATAGTGTATGTACCTCCCACACTTTTCTCCTCACTGTATATTCCTAGCCCTTTGATGTGTGTCACTCCCTAATCTGCCATTTTTGCTCAGTCGCCTTTAATTCTTGCATAAAATTCTAGAATGCTGGCTCTTCATGACTTTTGTTCTGTAACTCTGTGGTCAGTGTCATCAGTATCACTGTCAGCTTCCTCATCCTTTTCATCCAATGTTCCTCAAGTCAGAATCAAGTCAGAAGGCTCCAGCACAGGAGACAGACTGTCTGTCCAAGGCCACAAAGCCCATATGTCTCTGAAAGCATTCCAGCTTTTCCTTTTGATGCTGGCTCTAGGCACTGTCCAATGATTTCTTTAGATGCTCATATTCAGGATGATACTTCCTCTCATATTCCTCTGCAGCACTGGTACGTACACCAAGAGTTCATCCAAGTCAGTTCTCAGAAGAGAGGACATGCCCACCACCTGGAGTGAGCTGTAAAACTCATCTAGCACCAGGTTCATTGAACCAGTCATGTTATTGACATATATAGTCTCTTGATTCAAGGCATCTTGGAAAGCCTCAAAATCGTGCATCCACTCCACTGCGAAGTTGTGATAAATGATGTCCATTTTATCCATGAGCACAATGAAAGGCTACTTGGTTTTGTATAAGATGTTGCCTGCACAGAGCATATTAGACATGAAGATCCTTGGGTTGATGCTTACTGATGTGTCTATTATGTAGACAACAACAGTTGGATATGAGGATGTTAGGGCCTCAGATATGATTGTCCCAGAGGCTGACCAGGTGAATACTTCCAGGTATTTCTGGACTTTCTGTCCAGGTGTGTCAGTCAAGACACAGCTGTACAAAAGTGGTTTGCCCGGATGCCACCATCCCCAACAGCAACAGACACACTGATTGCCGAGGACCCTGGAAGCCTGAAGATCCACTGCAGCTGTGAGCGCTGCCATCTTTCGTGAAGCCATTTTACAGCTTGTTTAATAGCACAGACTGTAACTGGGCTGCCCAAGTATGAATCTGGTTTTGAAACTTCCTGGCTGTGCAATCTTCAGCAATTAAACTAAGCTTTCTTTGTCTAGATTAAAATCTGTAAAATGGAGTAATAACCATTCCCATTTCATAGGGTGTTACAAGCATTAAATAAATCAGTATATGAAGCACATAAAGGAAAACATCTCACAAGTTCTAACAACTCAATTAATATTTAATATAATTTTTCTGCTTACAAAACTCTTATCAGTGAAATTAAATATTATACAATGGACTCCAACACTATGGCTCCCAACAGACTCATTTTCTGCCTCTGTGTATCTCATTCCTTTTCACTGGTCAGCTGAATTCTTTCTAGAAGCTTCAATATGCTGACTTCTTTTTAGCTCATGGTTTAAGAGTTGGCAGTTTTTATTGCCTGAATATCTATTTTCTTGGTCTTTTTACCCTTCAGGTTTTTTTTGTCTCAGGTGAATGTCAACAATTCAAAACTGGCTTTCCTGTTAACTCACCACCTCACACATCTCTGAACACAGCACTGTGGTGTTTGACTTCAGTGCCTGTTTCATTCACACCGTATGTCACATACAAAATTATTTTATTAATTGTTTTATTTCTTTTGCTGCAAGTAAATTGTAAGCTGCATGAAAGCATAAAAACTTTCTGTCCTTTTCACCATCTTTCAAACATATGTAGATAAAATCCAAGTATAAACATAAGATATGCCACAACATGATTATATTATTTTCCCCTTAGAGTTAAATATAGAAATTCCTGACCCCAACATTACATGTGATTTTTTTCTGTCATCACTAAGGTTTTATGTAAGAGTGACATAACCCACTGCAAAGTTACTGAGTGCATCAATTTAGATGCAGAACACACAGATTCACAAAACTGTAGCAATAGATGGGATCTTAGCAGTCTCATAGACTACTGTGACCCTATCACCAATGAGAAAGTGCAGTCTCAAAGTAGAAGAATGACTTATCTAATATCATACAGTTTATCAGGTCAAGAATTGGGGAAAAGGTCTTTCTCTTCATCCAGTGCTTTTTATAGACCATCATAATATCTTTTTCTATTTTCATCAATAATTGTCTTTAATTACTTCAAGTCAGAATCACTGCACTATGTGTTTAACCTTTCTGTAAGACAATTTCAGCTTAGAGATAATTTAGGGATATTCCTATACTTGTAAGATCTGTTTTTGACAGAAACACAATTCTAAGACTGTACTTAGAAAATTCATGGAAAAGTGAAATTAAAATATATGTTTATTTTGGAGTAAAAGGTTTTTGAAATCTATGCATAGTTTTTCATAACACTTCTTGAAAGCTATTCTTATGCATGAATTTTGATTTTTTATATCAAAGTAAACTTATCTTTAATTCCATTTTCCATTAATTTTTTGAAGCACTCTCCTGTTTTATAATGACAGTGTATTTTTATATGGACAGCTTTGCAAAGTGAAACTAACATTTGTCTATTGAGAGGCTCGATGAGCCTAGTCCTGTTCTCAGTGTGTTACATAATTCATGTATTCTGGACAACTAGTCATTGTAGTTACTATTATCATGTCCATTTCAGAAATGCAATATTTTAGCAATTGAGGCAATATTTAAGTAACTTCACCAAGTTCTAGAGTAGAGCAGTTATTTCAAACATCGGTGGTCTCTCCAAAGAGTAGGCTCCTGACTAGAGTGTGCTGTTCTTAACTCTGAATAGGATGGAATGTGGTGGAGAGGATATTTTGTTGAGCTGGACCTTGAAGACTCTGATAGATCTTCGGATGTGGCTGATCTTTCTAATACAATATTATCTGTAGCAGTTCATTCTGGCTGAAGTTTCCCTTCTTTTATTTTCCATGCATGCATTCTCATGGAGAGCAAGTTTGGAATGGTCTCTTCTGTCTTCCACTCATCACATCAGGTTTTACAAATGCAGCTCAGTGTACTTCTCCATTGGCTTATCAAAGATTTGCACCAGAGGTTGCCTATGACTTGGCTATTTTCTTGTGTGAGGCCAGTTCTCTACTGCATTAGACACCTAGCTCATTTCGGCCATGGCCATGGTTCTAGTCAATCCTCAGGTGGCCTCCAGTGTTGCCTATTACTCTGGAGAATTCTGATGGATAAATCTAGAAATCAGCTTCTTATTTCCTATCCCAAACACCAACCTGAACATGAACTTTTGTTCATTTTTTGTCTGTCCATTCCTTTTAGGATTCATTAATATGGTTAGTGTCACAAACATAATTTTTTTAATATTTTCAAAAATTTTGTACAGTTTGCAATGGAGATTTTTTTTTCATTTGTTTTGCATTAGATTTCTCAGTAAACAAAACATTCTACCATGTTGGCTGAAATTTACATAATCATGATTTGCAGAATAGAGTGCTTTTCTCAGGCTTGATCTCAGTGAGTCCAAAATGCCTGGTAAATTATATATTGGTGTTTTTAACATAAAGATGGAGAAATTGAGTCAGACATTTTATGATTGAATCTGTGAAGAGCTATGACTGGGGCTTGAATAAGTATCCTTCTTATAATTAAGATTGAATCACAATGATCAGGAGCAAGGAATAGAATGTTGGATAATGAGAGATTTCATTTGGAGTCTGTTGCTTATTATCTATGAGATCATAGACATTCTCACTCAGCATCTCAGTTTTCACATCTGTCAAATAGAGCAACACTTTTTATAGCAAATTGTTGCTCATGTGTCACATAAACACACTCCTGGGCTATTTGAATTCTCCAAATTGTCATTATTATTATTTTAAATATATTTTAAAGATTTTTATTTGTTTTTATTTCAAGGAAAAGTTATAGAGAGGCAGAGAGAGAAAGAAAAAAGTCTTCCATCCACTGGTTCACTCTCCAAATGCCTGCAATGGCATATTTCATGTATCATATTTCACAGTTTATTAGACAAATGACTACATATACTTAAAGACCCAGCTATAGCATCACATCCTGCAGGGATACTTGCCAGTACTTTAACCTAGTGATCCTCAGTTGGGTGCAATTTTGTCTCCTTTCTCCTTCAGGGACATTTGATAATGTCTGGAGACATTTTTGGTTATCGCTATTTGGGTGATTGCTGCTAGCATCCAGTAACTAGAGGTCAGAGATGATACTAAATGCTCTTTACTGCCTAGAACAACCATGGTTACAAAGAATCATATAGTTGGGAATGGCCATAGTACTGAAGTTGGAAACCCTCCTGCAGGCTAAGTCAGATGCCCCTCTTTTAGTTTCCTCCCGATTGTTTTTATCCAATGACTTATCACACTTAAGTTTTTATTGTATGTTTTTCTGTGTTCACAGTGCCCTGTTAGATCTTTGGACGAAAGATTGTCCATTTGATTTCTACTCCTTTGCAGCCTGATAGACTGATATGAATATTATGCCTTTCTATAAAATTAATACAGATAGACCAATCCATTCATGCATAAGTTGGAAAAATAAATGGGTAAATGGATGCTTGAATGGATAAATGAATATTCAGATAAATATATAATCCATATTTTTTGGTGGGCAGATGGGCTAAGCTAAGCATTTAGATTCATGAACTCTGGCTGAGAGTGAGATGTTTCTTTGGCCCAAGAGGAATAATATCAAGTCATCAATCACCAACTGTGGGGTCAACCTCCTGAGGGAAAAAAACCCCTCCATTTATCGTGTGCCAATTGGAAGGAACACAATTGACTCGAACCATCTGCCTTTGGCCTCTCCAAAAGGCTGCGACCCATTTAATCAGTTTGGAATGCATCCATAACTTTGAAGGTGGATCAGGAAGGATGGCACGCATGGACAGAGTCAGCTAAGACCAGCATGCTTTCCATTGAGAGTGTTTGATGGAAGAGACAAAATGATTAAAAAAGAGAAAGCTATCTGACTCGGGTCAAGGGTAAGGGTAGGAAGATGGGTTATGCTTTATGATTTCAAAAACTGACAAACTGTGTTTAGTTTGGAAAGACCTGAAAAACCTCACATAACTCAGCCTGTGCTCCGTTTCATCAACAGTGTGGGAGAAATAATGAAATCTGCAGTTCCTGCTTTCTGTCTGTCATGTAAGCCATTCCAGGGATAGTAATTCTGGGTAGTGTCTTTCATTTGGAGCCATTTCCCTGGGGAGATGGTGTTATTAATAAGAAGTACAATGAAAGTTGATATGGTTTCCCTATCTGTTTTTGATTTTCCCTCTTCCTAATGCAATTTCACTGATCTCTTAGAAACTCACAAACAAGAAAAGCTCTTCACTTCTCACACTTTTTAAAATCTGTCCCACAAGTTGAAGTGCTATACGGGGTACAAAAATTACATTGAAGAGACTAGAAATGACCTCTTAGGTTTATGTGAGATATTCCTTCTGAATAGTGCATACTCCTTGCATCATTTTATCTTCAGATCATTATAATCACTGTAATGATTCGCTTATTTTTCCATTATCCTAAATGGCAACTCCTCCACAATTTTAATTTCAATTATCTTCTCTTTCTTCATACTTTTAGTCCTTGTTCCATTTAATAACCCAATTTAACATATCCTGAAGCCCACCAAAATTTAGAGTCTTTTGGGACTTCGTTTTAGTGTCCTGACTCCACATAGCATTGATTCCAGGATATGTTTCTCAACCCCTTTCATCTTCTACCGTTTTCTCCCTTTATTGTATTTTCCTTGCTGAACACCAACAATGATTAATTCCTAATTTCTTCTTTCTTCACTTTCATAATTGAACAGCCACACGTTTCCAAAGAGAACTGACCTCCTTCTCCTTCAACTCTCATGAATACACACAGAGGCACACCCAAACTTGCTAGTTTTTCTTCAAATTTATGACTGCTAAACTTGTGCTCCTAACACTGGGTCAAACTCTCCAGATCAGCAGTTGGCAAATGTTTTTCTGTAACGGGTCAGATGGTAAGTGTTTTAAGCTTCAGGGACCATACGGTTTCCGTCACCATTCGGCTGTCATGGCAGGAAAGCAGCTATGGACAGTGCACAAATGAATGGGCGTGGCTGCCATCCAATAAAACTATTTACAAAAACAGGCAGTGGGCTGGACATGGCTCACAGCTGTAGTTTGATGAGTGTGCTTAAAATCAGCCAGTCTTCTATTCTCCTAGAGGCCTATTTTTTAAATCGTTTTTTTCTTAAACCTTCTGTTACTGCCCACCCCATGCCATCTCCTTGCTTTTAAGCTTGCTCTCTGTTTTATTAAAACATAAAAAGCAAACAGGAAGAATCACGACTTCCATCCTGCTTGGCTGAGTGCCCGTTTTACTCTGCATTCCCTGTTATTACTGGAGATGAAATACCCCTGCTTCTCTCTGGGGCCAATTCCACCCTTTATGCACTGGATCCTGCTCCCTCTCCTCTGCTTAAAGGAATGATACTACAACCCACTCATCTCCTTCCTGCACTTTTAATTATTTCTCATTTTCTGAGTTATTCATATCAGCAAATAATATGCTGCAATACCTGAAATCTAAAAAAAGGAAAGAAAAATAATTATGAAAAAAATCCATCCCTTGACCTCACATTCCTCTTTAGCTACAGCCCCATTTCTCTGCTCCTCTTACAGCAAATCATAGCGAGTTATTTATATTCATTTATATTTATATTATATTCATTACCTCCCTCCTGTGCCTTCTTAAATTCACCCCCATCAGATTTCCATCCACATCATCCTTCTAATACAATCCATCACAACTGATCCACAGTTGTTACTTTCTCATGGTCAATTTCAGCGTTCACTATTTTAATTGTCATTTTAGTCCATGTCTTAGCAACATTAACAAAACAAATTATTGACTCTTCTTTGCCCCCTTGCCTACCCATGGCTCCTGGGGAACATACTCTTGCTGACTCCTAGTATCTCTGGCTGTTTTGTCTCCAGCTCATCATTTCATGGACTGAAGCCAACTGCTAATTTTTTAGAGATCTTCCCCACATTGCCATATATAAAACAGCAACCCTGTCACCATGCTCCCTGTTAGGAGGCTTCCTTATCCCATAGCACTTATTACCCTAAAACACATGTATTTACATCTGCATTTATTGTCTTTACTTTCCATTATTGGAGGATAAGCCCTGTGGGTGCGAGGATAGTATTCTGTCTACTCTCACATCCCAGTGGCTAGAATAGTTGTTGGAGTGTAGTAGACAGTGAACCGCTGCTGAGTGGAGTAGATAAATAATTCTAGGTATGTCTACACATTCAGTTACATGAGATGCCAACATTCACCTCTTAAGAGTTTTATCCTCTTTTTACTGCAGAGAAGCTTAAAATGCAAAGTGGTTAAGTGATCTGTGCAAAATCAAATCTTTGAGAGGGAGATGACATCAGCCTTTGTTTAATACCTTGGATATTGGACCTGGCAGAAGCCTGTCTACTCCACTGCTGAGGGACTCAATGTGTTAGAAATGTCCAACCCAGTGTGTTCTCCAACTATTGGATCTGACCCAAATTCTATATTTCTACCACAACTATCCAAATCTATCTTTAAACAAGTATGTGTAGCTGAATTTTCATAAAATATTTCTGCTATGTATATTTCCCTTATCTACAAGTCACCTATTTATTTTTTGATACCTGAAAGATGTGACCACGTTGGTGGAACATTCTGCACTGTTAGAGTTATTGATTTCTGTGTTCCCATAGAACTGTGCATTCCTCATCATGGTGTTCAGTACTGAAATGTTCATCTGCCTAATGACAATGACATGTCTTGTTTATCTCATCTTCTCTCAGATGTATAGAAAAGCAATGCTAATAAAAATTAATTTTATAAAGTCAGGCACTAGAGTCAGCACATTGCCTGTCCTATTTTATTTAATCTCCACTATTCTATGAGGTAAGTACAGTACAGGCCCATTTTAGAGACCAGGAAACAAGACTAAGAGAGTATGATATCCCCAGGGCAACTACACATGCTGCTACAAAACCTCACAGCACAGAGCCATCCACAGCCACTTTTAGTTGACCATAATGATCATGCTCTAACTATTTCATTCTACTCACAATGGTGTTGAAGGGAGGAAGAAAAAAGTAAGCAAGAAGAATGAATGAAACAACATATCCATCTCGTTTCATTCACTGCAGTTTAGCCTACTGGAGAAACAGAATAATTATGTACATTTTCTGAGTATTGAGCATGTTGATCTTTGAAGAGGAAAACTGTGACCCCACCAGGTCTCTTCTGCCATTTCTTTTCACTGTCTTGGCTCCTGCTGGGTTCAAGACCTCCAGCTTGTTAGTATTTTCAGACCTGTCAATGTTGAAAGCAAATACTAAGTTGTAGTCTCTGAGAGCAGAAGTGTATCAAGAATAGTAGTCAGGTGGCCTTGAGTGATATCTGGCTCCAGAGCAATTGTCTGTCTCATTTTGTGTCAGAGACACAGTTCTCTGTATCAGTTTCTTCATCAGTAAAATGGGATTAATAGTGTACTTCTTTGGTTGTTAAAAGGGTTCAACTAGTCAATTTTGTACAACGTTTAAGGAAAGTGCTTGATGCATAGTAACTCTACTTATTTGCTAAATAAAACGGCTTTCCCCCTACCTCTCTGGAGTCTGAGTTTAGCTGTGTTTTGTGTTGGAATATTTGGACCTTCCCTTGAAAGGGTACAGGGGAGACAGAATTTAAGGCTTTGCCACCCTGAGGCTGATAATTTCTTTCAACTGAGTTGATCTGTCAATTCAGAGAAGAAAAAAAAAAAAAAAAACTACCAAACACCTGGTCAGTCAGTTTTGCTGATTATTTTACACTGAGCTGACTGGCAGTTTGCCTGACGAGATCAGATGGCTTTTTTTTTTTTTTTTTTGGACATTTTCTGAGCATAGGGAGATGACAAATGAACTCTAAACTTGGAGAAACGGAGACCGTGATAACTGCCCTGGGCCATGTCTGTGCCCAAGGCCTTGACTCCAGGACATGAAGAGGCAAATCATCAGCCTAATTAAGTGACCAATGTTATGACTCATGTACTTGGAGGCTTGAACTGTCTTTTCTTTCTCTTTTTGGCAGAGTATGTCAGATATGGCTGACTGCATGCAGTGTGGACCCAGTGCTGTGACTGTGACTGATGCTTTTATCATAAAAGCAAATAAGAGAGCATCCCTTATGAAACTGGTTGCCTCCATTTTTAAAATTCTTCTGCCCAGGGCATATCCTAAGAGCTTAACATTGAATGAATACTGTAAAGGGATGTGTGGTGAATATGCACTAAACTAGACTATGGTTAATAAATTAAACAAGGTCAAATTGACAGGCGGGGATGATCTGAAAAACACACATTTTTATGGGGACAGGACAGTTAGGATTGTCAGAGTTGCTTTCATTAGGATTCTTTTTAGGCAGAACATAATGAGGGTACCAATAGCGGGGGTCCCTCTGTGAGGAAATTTGTCAGTTTCTGCTGAGCTCTGCTGTGCTGTCCAGGTGGGCATCCTTCAGAGTGAAATGTACGCTTGTGTAGGTTTAATAGATACCTAACCAATATAATCAGCTGCCATTGGGGGTTAGTGCTGATCAGCCAATTACTCTATTGATGAAACACTTGACCCAAGGGGGCTTCCCAGACTTCCCCAGATTCCCCCAGACTCTAAGCAGTGCTACTTGCCAACCTGGAGGGGTTGTGACCACACTGTGTCTTGTGAAGAGTAGACTTAGAGAGCAGCAATGTACAGAGGCCTGTGAGGTAAACTTCATCTCCTTTTTCTTATTGAATAAATTACCTTAAACAAGTTTTTTCAACTTTGTCATTTACTCCGACTGATATGAAAATATCTTCAGATTTGCTACTCATAGTGTGGTCCTCTTAAAAATGGCCTGAAGATCAGCTGGGAGGATATTAGATATGTGAAAGTCCATGATCTACACAAACCTACAAATGAAAATCCTCATTCTCATAAGATTGTCACATAATCTTAATGTATTTTAAAAATTGAGAAGGCCTGGATTGGAATAGATTTTTCCCATTGAATTATTGGTGGGGGAACAGGGGTTGATTTTTAGGTAGTAAGTTAGATAATTGGGCTTTATACAACATTGAGTGACATGGAAATGAGAATTCACTTTTCAATTCTCATTCAATCTCCTTGATTAGAGACAGTTGGAGTTCAAAGTAAGCCATTTTAACACTCCTGTAATACTTGTGGCTCTCTTTCCACAAAAAAAATGTGTAAGCTCAGCAACCTTTGGCAGTCAACATTTTTTAGGTATAATTTAGTAATATCACTTACTTTCCCTGCATTTTAATGTAAACTCTTCAAGTGGATTGGTATAAAGTATAATCCATGCACAAAAGCCTGGCTGAATTAGGTGTTCTTCTTTCTCAATGATCCAAAAACATGTCTACAGTCATACAATTTTGTATTTCCAGTGCTGATTAAAATGCCTGTACTATTTAGTGACCCTTGATGAAATGCTCAAAGAATACACAAATAAGTCCATGATCTAGTCTCTAATTTCAATACTATTCTATTCCTGATATTTCCTAGATTAACTGAAGGTTTAGGAGGACACTATGGAGTAGTTCTCAGTTACCCCTGAACAAGGCTAGAAATAAAGATTCAGAAATATTTAAAAGAAAAGAAGAATTTACTCATTTGCAAAGTTGATATGTTTATGTACGGAAATACAAGGAAAATAACAAAAGAATACAATTATAATTGCTATGCTAATACTCACAGAAAACTATTGGGGTTATTTGGCTCTATCTCTGTACATCTCCTTATTCTATAGTAGAGACTTGTATGATGTGTATTTTTATTGAAAGCATAAAGTGTATACAAACTTAGTTTTCATTTTTTCATCTATAATTTTGTATCTTTAGTGTTTGAACTCATGTAATGATACACATTTTTCAAATAATCTCATTGTTATTAAGGTAAAAAAAAATCCCAGCATAATGAGCAAGATTTCAAAACAATAGCACTATTTAAATTTTGAGCTGGGTAACTATTTGTTATGGATGTCTGTCCTGTACATTGAGAATTTTAACTGCCTCCCAGGACTCTACCCAGTAGAGTTCCTTACCCTTCAGATATGATAGCCAAAACACCTGTAGACATTACCAAATGTCCCCTCAGATACAAAATTATCCTTTCTTGAGAATTTGAAAACCACTAATAAAGAAGAAGCCTAATGCATATACCCATTCTTCTATTAATGGAAATTTCAGTTGTTTTAATTGGCCAGGGGCAAGAGAGACAGTAGAATATACTCAGATTCAAAGACACTCTTTCTTTGCCTTAATCTCTTGGCAATTTTTAATTGGTTGAAAGTGATGGCTGTCTTTGAGAAGTGTAACTGTGATGGAGCCAGATGTGTTGGAGGAGTGACCACTTGTGATAAAATGCTTTGCTGTGTGGGGGATGCATCTATTTTGTGAGTGCTAGCCTCAGAAGAAATAGTGCCAGGGTGCCAGGCATTGTGTCATTTTTTTTTCCCTTCTTGTATCTCTCTCACTTGATCTGCCTCATAAGAACATATGCTTTCTAGGACTCCATCTTGTTTTTTCATTTGTAAAATAGCTTAAGACTTGTAATGAATTTTGAAATCTGTTATAAAGATTAAATGGAAAAATACATGTAGAGTATGTTATTGTAACACCTGTTCCAGCAAACATGAACAGTCCTATAAATAATCTCTATTTAACAACAGGAAGAAGGCTGGTGAGGATGAAGACTGGATGAGGGAGAGGGATGACGAGGTAGAGTAGTGATGAAGTCAGGGATCAGATCATAGTCTTAGGTTGAAGCAGAAGTGTGACATGATCTGAATAACACCTTAGAAATCTCTGTCTGCCTTCAGAGAGAATGGATTGTAAGGGACATGAGTCAAGATGTTAATTGCTGTAGTCCAGGTGTTAGGTGATGGGGCATGAACTTGAGTTTTAGCTGTGATAATGGTGAGAAGTGGTCATATGCAGGCCATTTCCAGAAGATACTGCTGATACAGTTTGCTCAGAGGTTGCAGAGGAGTAGGAGAGGAAGAAAATTACGAAGGAGAACTCAGACTGAAGGTAATGAGTGAGTGGCTGGAGGCACCATTTGTAGAAATGGGAAAACTCTAGAGGAGCAGGTTTAGGGCAGCTTATCGCTATTCTGGTTGAGGCATAAAGACTTCAGAATGTAGATTAGGCACATAAGAGAAGATATCAAGGACAGTCTGAGACTGAAGGAGTAACTCACGGCTTGTGAGGTGCAATTAGGAATCTTGATTATTGGATATTCCTTAATGCTTTGCAATGGGAGAAGATCTCTTAAAATGAGAATATAGGGGCTGGTGTAGTGACATAGAAGGTAAAGCCATCACCTGTGACATGGGCACCCCCTAAGGGCATTGGTTCAAGTCTGGGCTGATCCACTTCCGATCCATCTTTCTGCTAGTGCACTTGGAAAGCAATGTAAGATGGCCCAAGTACTTGGGCCCTTGCATTCATGTGGGAGACTGTCAGAATCTCTTGGCTTCCGGCTTTGGCCTGGCCCAGCTGTGGGCCATTGTGCCCATTTGGGAAGTGAACCAGAAGATGGAAGACCTCTCTCTCTGTCTCTCCCTCTCTCTGTCTGTAACTCTACTTTTCAAATAAATAAAATAAATCTTTAAAAAATCAGAATATAAAAGAGGGGATTACATCTCATATTGTTCCTGCACATTGGCAGAGGAGAATTGAATGCAGTAGGTTTAGCTGTAGAGGTGATGCTATTTTGCTTATAAATATTTTTTCAATATCAATAAGCCTTTTGGGTTCTTGCCACATATTCAAAGAAGAATTCTGAATACTGGCTCAAATAGACCAGACAACATGGTAAGTTTTTAAGGATTGTATTCAGTGAGAGAAATGTATAGGAGAGTGAGGGCTTTATCTAGTGGAGAAGGAAAAGTCTGGAGGCTAAGTTGGGGTCCATGCCAAGCAAAGAGCAGGCCAGGAGCCACCAACATGGAGAAGCATTTGATTACAAGCAGCCACAAGTAGCTTAGCATGAGTGGCGAAGTGATGGTGCAGAGAGAGGTTGTGGGGTGTCCTTGCCTTTATATGCTTTCCAAAGGGGAGTGGCTGCATAGTCTGATGGGCAGGTGGGCATTCACGTGAGATCAGGTAGGGGTATGAGATCACACAGGAGGTATGGTGGAGGCTGTGGTCTCCAGGTTACAGACCTAAGCAATTTTATCCTATTTGCCTGCCTACATCAGAGGCAGATTGGTACTTACAAGGTGTCAGATGCCCACCTGATACCTTGGCATTGAATATATCCCCATTCATTGCACAGTCTCAATGATTAGAATGTTGCATTCAAGTGACTGTGACACTTTAGGAATATGTCCAGTGGGGGGCATTTGGCGCAGTGTTAATTTGCTGCTTGGAACACCCACATTCCATATTTGAGTGCCTGGTTTCAGTGTCAGCTCCTCTACTTCTGACCCAGGTTTTTCTAATATGCGCCATGGATGAAGCAGTAGTGACTCAAGTACTTGGGTCCCTGCTATCCATGTGGGAGAGAGCCACATTCTAGGTTCCTAGCTTTAGCTTGGCCCATCACTGGTTGGGATGGAAGGTCACTCTGTGTTTCTGCCTTCAAATAAAATGAAGAGAAATAAGAAGAATTTGCAATAAAATAAAAAAAAAAGTCAAGAGTATCTGAAATTTCCATGAGCTAGAGAAGGAATGAAGTGATTATCCGAGACTAAGGACCCAAAGAAAACAATGAAACACAATTTGTTTCATGTGGCTGGTGACTTACACTAGGAATATCCTAGTTCCAATGGCTGATTTATAAATACACTTCTCTGACTAACAGAAAGAGGGGGTTTGCTCTCATTTTCCCCTTAATAGGGAGTATTTGCCTTTACCTAGTGTAACAGTTTTGGAGAGTGATCTCTAAGAAAAAATATTTTTTGCATAGTGGTGAATTGAGAAATCATTTTTCTCTGCCTGCAGTCATGAGCCAGACACAGTTAACATGCTGAAATCCTCCATACACTTAATCAGAGGTAGCTAATTTGATTTTCTAAAATTGAGCAGAGCATCAGTTTGTCATTAGGCTTCAAAATTACTGCATTTTGAAGTCACTCCACTACCCCAAAAGGACTTTATTGGCTATGAATAATAACAACCTACAAATACATTGATGATAATGAGCACCTAAATGTTCTGTAAGAAAAAGAGAGAAAAACGTCCCTGACAAGCATGAATGGTGACTCATGATGACCAGAATTTTAAAATTTATGATCATTACAACATGAAAAAATAATTATGAATAATAAAAATCTGTTACAATAATTAGCTGTAATGAATGCTCATGGTGAGCTAAATGAACAGGAACAATTTAAAGCAATAGCACCTAATTTGCATTTTGTGTTATGTCAGATCATTTTATCATTATGGAGAGGAAGAGAGAGAGGAGGAGTGAAATATAAAGAAACAGAGGAGACAAAGAGGAAGCTGATGAGAAAGTAAAATAAGCTGTTAGGGTTTCTATTTTTCTGTCTTCTAAGAGAGGTGACTGACTTCAGTTTTTGCAGACTTCACTTTTTGCATCCATTCCAACTTTTTCTCTGAGTCAACAATGAAAAAGTAAGATTATCAATACAGTAAACACTCTAAGAGGGACAAATTAGTTTGAACCTCTACCAGCATTTCTAAACATCTTTTAACCTAGGCAACCTCCAAATGGCTTAAGCCTTGATTATCTCTCTAAAATGGAATAACAGTAGATAGAGCCTAAAGCCATAATGAGGAGTAAATCTGTAGTATTAGCAGCTAATGCTGTATAGATGCTCATTATACACCTGGCACTTTCCTAGATATCTTTTTAGGAACTAAGTGATTTAGTCCTCTTGACAACCCCAATCAGTCCACTGTAATAATTATCTATGTTACAGATGAGACAATGGAGACACAAAATACTCAAATATAAACAGTAAATGATAGAGTGGAATGTGGTACCTGGGCATCTGGCTTCAGAATTTGACCCTTTAACTTTTCCTCTAAGAAGATGAGAGGTGGGTTCTCTGTGGCATGAAGCAAAATTGAAGGCTATCACTCACCAACTCATCATCTAGGGAGACTGAGAAGACCCTAGTACACTGGCCACTACAGAGGCATCTTTAATTCATCTGGTTGAGACTTCCTGGTACCTAGCTTAGGGCCCTATAGGAAAGTGAGGAGTGACAGGAGGTAAGTTTTGTGCCCCTGGAGCAGAAAGACTAATTTGACCAAGTCACATTTTCTCTGCTTGGACAGCATCTGCAAATGAAGTTCTATATACATTTACTTGGGTAGCCAATATGTACTAAGTGGTATAGGGAGAAGTTCCTCATTCTATTCCATGGGTTTTTCAATGTGAACATTGAAATCGGAACACTATTTTAAAGACTCCATCTGTAACTTGTCCATTGTATAGTACAATAGGAGCTTTGTCAAATGCAAATGTCTTGGACTTTTCAGGTCGGTGAGAGCCCTAGTGTAGTTTCTGTTGAGTTGGGCTTGATGGAGCTGGGAATTCAAAAATGCAGGTGAGCTCACCAAAGGACTTGTCTCAATTTTCCCTTCTTCCCTTTCCTCTCCTTTTCCTCTCCGCCCCTCCTCCTCCCTTTTGTTGAGATCCTTGGTGCCAACCAGACCTTCTGGACTCCTTGCAATGCAAATGGCAAAGCAGATAAGCTACCCAGGGCATCTTGTGAAACAGATAAGAGGGAAGTTCCCTGAGGCTTCAAAGAGCCCCCTACTCTTCTGCCAGCTGCCTTCTACACCTCCCTCCCCAGTGGCAAATTCCTTCCTTAACCGGATCAAACACTTAGTTCTAAACCCACCCCGCATGCAGTCTCTTAGGTCTTCTCAAGAACAGACTGTCGCCAACCTCTTTGCTTCAGATAAAGCAAACTGTCTCTGTTGAAATCGGTCTCTGTCTCCTGTCTCCTTTTTCCAGCGCTCCTTTCTGGGGAGGCCAGAGCCCTGAGCTACTCCATAGCTAACACCGACTCCCTGCACTATATTGGGATATATGGGTACAACCTAAACATAGAATGAAGCGGGGGTGGGACTCCTCACCCTAGGTAGTGCCCCCTTTCCTAGATGCCCTCTGTTTTTTCTTAAAGAGAAACATAATGGGAAGTGGCTGCAGCTTCCGCTTCCCTGACCCCACAGCTCAGCTCTCTTTTACTCCGCACAGGTCCCCTGGTTGCAGCTACCACACTTCTCTAACTCATCCTCTAAAGTGGCTCTGTTTAGCCTGTCGGAGGTTATCAAAGGACTGTGCACACAGAGAGCAACTCATTTCCTCCTTTCTCTGTGCCCAGAGCTGCTAGCGTTCTCCAATGCAAGGGGGACAGTTTCCTTTCCCTCCTCATCCTTCTGAGGATGCCCTTCCACTTGTAAGACAAGTGCCTCCAGGCTGAACAGAGGCCTGCAGGAATTTGCTTTTAACAATAAAAAGATGGGGGAGGAAAAGTTTTCTTTTGGCAATGTTTCTCCTTTGGGCAAACAGCTCAAGTTCCAAGTTCCCAGGGCAGAGCCACAGGGCTGCATCAGATGGACAGTGAGTAGGATAGAAAACGTGCTGAGATTCAAATGCTTTCACTCCTCTAAGTGTACATTCGTCACCCAGTAGTTACTAAAATCTCACATATGAAAAGTCATTTTTGTTTGATGATGATCAGAAAGGATTGGGTTTCATTAGCATGCACTGGATGCCCTTAGCTCACAGTTCAAATTAGCTTCAGGCAAAACAGAAAAAATGGGGAAAAAAGCAGCTCTGGATTGCCAATTATCTCAGGTTCCTAACAAGAATTGTTTTACCGTTATTTTCTTGTCAATTGCTTTGTTAAAAGGAAAGGGTGGGAGAATTTACTCATTTTTTAACTGCTTAAAAATTTTGGTCTAGAGATAGGAATATTCTTTACCTTTGTTGAAGCAATGGGTTTTAGTGGACTTCTAGGGACCAGAACAATGCTCAAGCATCAGCCTCCAGTCCTGCATTCTCTCAGAGGATCTAGTGAAACAACTTTATTCCCAGCTTACAAATTGGGATTTCTTAAGCAGGCAGTGTATGGTCAGGTTGTTTGAACCAACTTTAATCAAAAGGTTCAAAGCCCCCTATTCCAAGGCCTAGATTTGTTGTTTTTAAATTAATTGTGTGTGTTTGTCATTTCTGGGTCAAAGCAAATTTTCCTCTAAACTAAATACTTTCATGTAAGACAAGGACAGTCGGACATCAAAATATATATTCCCCCAGGAACGGCTTCAAACTACTTCTTTTGATAACATTCTGCCTGACATGTTCAGTGCACCCATTACATCAAAGCTGATTCTAGCTTAAAAAAAAAAAAAAAAAGGAAGATGCTCTTTAATTTTGTTTTTCTTAGAAAATGCATGTTTCAGTTTTCTCTCTATGTGTATTTTTAAAACCATTGATGTCCTTTCAAAAGCGGATTTTCAATAACCTTGAGTAGAGATGTAGCATACACAATTCTTATTTTGAACAACATAGAACCTGACAGTTTTAGGAAAAGTTGTTAGAGGAGGTCACTTTGGGGCAATTCTATAAAATGTTTAATGTTGACCTCGGGGACCAGGACCAGAATAAAGGCCTACAGATTACTTTCTCTACTTGGATAGTAATAGCTTAGCATGGAGCTAAGTGTACACCATCTTTTCTATTATCATTTTCATACTCCTGGCTTCTGGCTTTTGATGTACTCGGGCCATTGCATGAAGTCTCTTGATGTAAAGGAAATAGATTGCTGAGATCAGGAGAAAATGACTTTCTTGGAGGGATCCATAAAATACTGATTAAAATGTTATCATTGATGGAAACACATTATGGAAGAAAAATACATAGGGTGAATGTAGGTTTATGACCGTTCATGTTTTGTCCAGCATGCCTTTTAGATAGAAAGTTTGCAAGTGAGTTTTTAAGAGCTGCCTAAATATTTATTCTCTGATACAACTAGTTATAAAAGTTATGGCAAAATAAATAGTACATTCCTAAGATTTCATGTATTTATAATAGTTCTGAGAATCCTGTAAATGCCACATGAAGAATGGGGATATGGAAATAAATGTCCTATAGTCATGACCTTAGCATATAAAACATCTGCTGGGAAAGGGAGCTAGAAATTTGTAACTTTTGAAATAGAAATGTGCGCTCTAAGAATGAGAATTCCAGCAATAGAAATGCTCAATAAGGGCTTCCTGGGAGAGGAAAGCCTTGTGCTTTCTTTTAGTTATGCAGATTATTTGAGGAGAACGGCTTGTTGGAAACTTGATGAAATTGGTCAAAGATGTCCAATTTGTCTAACAAACAGTTCTCTTTCATAGCTAATGTGCATGGACCTTAACAAGAAGTCTTGGAAAGAGTCTTGGGAGTTTGGACTGCCCACCTTTGGATCCTGATGGGCATAGGATTCAAGAGCTCTCATTGACGAAAAGTTTCTCAGCTTGATCCTGGGCCCTTTCCCTTCTCCCTGCCCGGCTGCCTCTTTTTCAACAACAGCTTGAATCTTGGCTGTATCCAGATGACACATGAATTAAATGCACTTTTCCTCTGAATTCCGAGCTGATATAATCTAACCTAGCATCTACATCACTTCTCCTTTTGAAATTCTTGGAGGAATCTCTGATAGCAAATCAGAACTTATTTTGACATAGACTTTTCCAGAAGCTCCCTCCACATCTCATCCATTGCTAAATATTATTGATTTTATCTTACAAATTAACCTGTAATCTGGCAACTTATTTTCATCCTTATCACCAAAAATATTCTTTAAACTATAACTAAAACTCATTGATTGGATTGAAAAATTACTTTTTGTCTTCACTATCAGTCAGGGTTTTCAAGGTTCTTCAGAGGAAACTTTCAAATACAATTATCTCTCTATATCCATTAGTTCTGCATCTGTGGATTCAATAAGCCATGAATCAATAATATTTTGAAGAGGGGTTCCAAGATAGCAGAATAGAGACAGGGGGGTTTGATCTAGGCTAAGCAAAATTAATATTAAAAAACTGGAGGAAGTGCACTCTCAGGGTAAAACTGGAGGGGAAACTGCTGTGGGAGGTTCTGCGAAAACAGTAAAATGGCCCAGACCCATGTGGAAGGTGCAGACATGCAGCAAGAAACAACCAAACAACAAAGAACCCAGCAGCTTGGATGTGGGGGAAGAAACGCCAGCCCTGACAAACCAGGTGAGATCGGACAGCATGGGCCTGCAACACTGTTGGTGCAGCTGTAGGGAGAACTTAGTGAACTGCACTGTTTTTGAGTCCAGCCCGGAGTCTTCAGGACAGTGGGGCAACTGCCCACTCAGAGAAGGAGGGAAAAAAAAGTGGTGCATCTCTCTCTCTCCCCTTCTAGCCCCTATAACAGTGACCTGCAGCCACCAGCAGGGGGGTTGGTGCCATTTTTGGGCATAAGCAGGTAGCAGCTGCTCCAGCTCTTCTGCATGTACTTAGCAACTGTCAGGGTCATCCTCCACCCAGTCAGCATGGGCAACCATAGCAGTTCAAGAGCAACTGATGGGGATGTTCTCTACCACGCCACTGCGCCGGGCAATGGGTGGGGAAGGGGAGCCATCCTTACAAAGGGAAGTGCTGTCTGGGAGACTGTCATACACACCCAGTACAATTGTGAAGCAAGTAGTGCTGCTACTGGCAGGTATTGTGCATGCCTGTGACTCAGAGATCTTACCAGAGAGGAAAACCTCCATTTCCCAGAGATTTTGAATCTGGTTGGGAGGACCGGACTCAATCCAGTGGGCTGGAACACACACAGACAGTGGCTCTGGGAACACCTTATTCTCCCTGCAGAAAGGATGGGCTAGTGGGATGGAGGGGCCCCACTGGCACTCCTTGACCCTGAGATCCTTGGGTGCTGAGACAGATAAAACACTGTGACTGTGTGAGAAGAGGCAGGGTATAGTTGTGTACTGGGCAATCACAGAGTGCTACTGCGTGCTCTCAGAGCTCTTGGTTACCGAGAGCAGCTCATAACAGAGAGAATGATGCTCACAGGAAGGACTGTGCAGATTGTATGTGCAGTTCATATGGCGGTGCAGATGAGTGTTGCACACACTGGGGCTAACACCTTGGCATTCCTCAGCTTGGAGGAGAAGGGTGATCACAACAGAGGTGACCAGTCTTCTCCATCCAGTTACCATGGGAGAGCTACCATGCCCAACGTGGGTGTTGTCCTGGATACTCACTCCATCCTGGAGCACTGACCATATCTCTCTGGCCACACCCACCACCCACCTCTTGGTATTAACTGAAAGGGCAGGCATTCCACTAAGCCCCAGAGGCATAGCTCAAAGATAAAAGCCATCAAAGAAAAAAAAATTCTACAAGTGCTTAAAAATAAATGCAGAAATTCAAGAAACAAGAATAAGGAAGACGCTATGACTCCAAACAGATATGACCAGAGAAGATCTTCACGCCAACACGTTGTAATCAAACATTCCACAGTAAAACATAATAAAGATTCTAAAATGTACACAAGAGAAACATCAGATTCCTTTCAGAGGATCTCCAATTAGACTCCCAGCTGACTTCTGAGTTCTCATTAGAAACCTTCCAGGATAAAAGGGAATGGAGAGATACAGGCTAAGACACTAAAGAAAAAAAAAATACTGTCAATCCAGAATACTGTACCCTGCAAAGCTCTCATTTATGAATGAAGGTGAAATAAAGACCTTCCATAACAAACAGAAATTGAAAGAATTTCTCACCACTTCACCAGTCTTACAAAAGATTCTAAAGGATATGCTACACACAAGAATACATAAAGAAAGCCATCATCATGAAAGAATGAAGACAGAAAATCTCCCAGTAAAAGTCAAAACAAAGCCAAAATAAATGAGAGGAATATTCACAGAAAAATGGCAGGGCCAGGTAGTTACTTATCAATAGTTTCCTTGACCGTAAATCGCCTCAACTCTCCAATTAAAAGATACTGCTGGCAGATTGGATTAAAACATAAAACCCATCTATTTTCTGCCTACAAGAAACACACTTCACCCACAAAGATACCCACCGACTGAAATTGAAAGGATGGAAAAAGATGTTCCATTCTAATGGAAAGAAATAAGGGCAGATGTAGCCATCCTAATAACAGATAAAATAGACTTTAACACACAAACTGTTAAAAGAGATAGAGAAGGACACTATGTAATGATTAAAAGATCAATACAATGTACAGATGTGATTAAAATAAATGCATATGCACCCAATTACAGGGTCCTTGCTAGTTAAAAGAACTGTTAATGGATCTAAAGAGAGAAATAGACTCCAATACAATAGTAATGTGGGACTTCAAGACTTCATTTTCATTAGTGGATAGACTAGAGAAAAAAATCAACAAAGAAACAACAGAGCTAATCGACACTGTGGATCTAATGGACCTATCTGATATTTATAGGACTTTTCTCCCCACATTTGCAGAATACACATTCTTCTTAGCAGTACATGGAACTTTCTCTAGGATAGACCATATACTAGGTCACAAAGTAAGTTGCAGCAAATTCAAAAAAGTCAAAATCATGCCATGAACCTTCTCTGATCACAATGGATTGAAGCTCAAAACCAACAATTCAAGAATCTCAAGAACATATGCAAACACATGGAGACTGAGCAACATGCTCCTAAATGAATAGTGGTTCACAGAATAAATAAAAAATCAATAAATTTATGGAAATGAATAAAAGTGACAATATTTGATATCAAAACTTATGGAATATAGCAAAAGCAGTGTTAAGAGGGATGTTTATAGTAATTTGTGCATAAATCAAGAACCTGGAAAGTCACCAAGTAAATGAGCTTTCAATGCTTGTCAAAAACCTAGAAAAGAAACAACCAACCAACACCCAAATTGGTAAGAAGAAAGAAATAATTAAAATTAAGGAAGAAATAAGCAAAATTGAAACAAAAAATACAAAAGATCAGTGAAGTGAAGAGCTATTCTTTTGAAAAAAAAAATAAATGAAATTGATGTACCAGTATGACCCAGCCATCCCACTCTCAAGAATTTATCTGAAGGAAATGAAATCAACATATGAAATTGTGATCTGTTCCCCCAGGTTTATTTTAGCTCAGTTTACAATAGCTAAGATATGAAATCAACCCATACTGGATAAAGAAATTATGGTCTGTATATTCTATGGAATACTACACAGCAGTAAAAAAAAAAAAAAAAAAAAAAGAAATCCTTTCATTTGCAAGAAAATGGGTTCACCTGGAAACTATCATACTTATTGAAATAAGTCAGTCACAAAAAGAAATACACATGGTCCCTTTGATCTGTGGTAACTAATGCAGTGCGTAAAATGCAATCTGAACTGACACCTTGAAATGCAATGATTTTGAAGAGCCCTTGCCTTGACTGTGGAGGGACAATATTTTTCTTTTTTTGTTTTTCTCTTTTTCTTTTTTTCTTCATACTATTTGGTGAACCCTCTACTTAGTATAGGGTTAATCTTATGAGTATAAAATTAACTGAAAATAGATCTCTGTGAAAAATAAGAATGGGAAAGGAAGAGGGAGGAGGTGGAAAGGTGGGAGTATGAGTGGGATGGAGGGAAGGGATAAGAATCACCATGTTCCCAAACTTTTATATATTAAATGCATGAAGTTGTACTCCTTAAACAAAATTTTAAAAATGAAAAAATTTGTGTGTACTATGTATCTATGTATAAGCTTTTTTACTTGCCATTATTTCTTTTAACAAGTATTTGAAAGGCCTCCTCATGGTATTAGGTATTATAAATAATCTAGGGATGATTTTAAGAATGCATAATTATGTGTATAGGTCATATGAAAACATTACATTATTTCTTGTATACTGTATTGAGCATCTTTAGGATGCATCCATGGGATTCTGGGATCCTGAAACCAATCTCCCAATAACCACAAGGGACAACTCTATATCAATGTATAAAACTATTTATTTTATGGGATTGACTTTATAAAATTGTGAAGGCTGAAAAGTTTGAAATCTATAGGGAAGGGCTTCTGACAGACTGGAAACTCAAACTAGAGTTTATTTGAAGTCTTGAATCAAAATCTTCCGGGTAGATCAGCTGGCTGAAACTGAGGCCATATTTCTTTGATACAACCTTCAGGCAGGATTTCTTATTCCCTAGAAAAAACACAGTTCTGCTTTGAAGGCCTTCAACAGATTGGTCAAGACCCATTCACATTATTGAGAGTGATTTCCTTTTATTAAATTCAACTAATTATAGATGTAAATGTAAATTATCTGCAAAATATCTTCATAGCAACATCTATACAAGTGTTTGATCAAACAACTTAACTCCATAGCTCAGACAAATTGACACTTCCAATTTAACCATCATAACCCCAGCTCTTTCTAATGCATTCTCAGTACTGCCGCCAGAGTTATGTTTGCAAAACTCAAATTGAACGGGATCATCATTGATTCATGTAATAGAAACCTTAAATATATTCCTATTACTCTATTTGGCTTTCAACATGCAGCATGGCTAAATCTATGTAAGTTAAAGCTTCATTTCTCACACACTTATATTCTACAGACTAGCCACACTGACACTCTTTTATTTCTTTGGTTGAATTCCTTTCCTTTTACTAGCGGGAACTTGCTTATTTTTCTGCCTCTTCTCTTTGTCAGATTCTTCCTGTGCATCCCTCATTTTTCAGCTCAATTAATCCATGTTCAATGATATATTCTGGATGTCCTTAAACAAGGTCAGGTGCTTAGATGCTATTACAGTACCATGAACTTCTCCATGATAATACATGTTCTCATATATATCCATAAATCCATATTTGTGTGGTTTCCAGATTAAATTCTTACCTAATTGTAAATGGTAACCCCTAGTTGCCTAGAGACCATGTTTGTACTGTTTATGATTGCATCATCTACATTTAACACTCTGCTAAATTCACATTGTTTGCTCATTAGAGACTTGTTGCAAGGAAGGAATAATTAATAAATGCATAGTGACTTTTTACTCCCTATACAAATTCAGCTCCTTATGAATAAAGAGCCTCTCTTGATTTGCTATTTTATCCCTAGTACATAGCGTATTACTGGGAAAGTTAGAAATTTTCTTTTGAAAAATTTAGCTCAGAGATACAGAGATAATATTAAATGGTTACCCTGCACCTGAGGGTTCAGGTAGTAAAGTTGTACCCAACAGCCATGTTGAATTGCTGGCAAGACAATAAGCAGAAGCATGGACTAGGGAGACACCTGTTGCCAGTGGGGAGGTGCATTAGCACACCTGCTAATGTGAAAGACAATATGTGGTCTACACAAGTAAACTAAGTGTCCCCAGTTGTTTAATTCTTTGTTTTTCTTGAAGTCTGGGCAAACCTTAATTTGAATTTTTGGATTCTGAGGAATGTCTGTATTCCTGCCAAACTCAACCATACTCTTCTCTTCTTATCTCTATGTTATTTACATGAACTATTAATCTGATAGCCAAAGCAATTCTGAATTAAAAGCTGTGCCTCTGGGGCACACTATAATCTGCAGGATTACTCAGTGCCCTGCTATCCTTGACCTCCTCTCCTGTCATTTCTCTCTCTACCTCATTCTCTCGCGATCTCAAGTGCATGTAAAGAACAACAGTTGTTTGCCATCTTGTCTGATGATGAACAATGAGGGTGAGACTAGATTTAAAGTGAAAGTGCAATGGGCTTAAAATCCAGAAAATAACGAAGACAATAATAATAAAATCTACTACTATTTATCATTACATTTTTTACATTGTGTGAGGCACTGTGGCAAGTTTTTCTGAAATCTTCTCTGTATATTGCCTCCCCCCCTTTTTTTTTTCAAGAGTTATTTATTTATTTGAAAGGCAGAGTTACAGAGAGGCAGAGGCAGAGAGAGAAAGAGAAAGAAGTCTTCCAACTGCTGGTTCACTCCTGAAATGGTTGGAACTGCCAGAATTGAGCTGATCTGAAGCCAGGAGCTAGGAGCTTCTGGGTTCCCCACATGAGTGCAGGAACCCAAGGACTTGGGCTATTTTCTACTGCTTTCCCAAGCTGTAGCAGAAGCTGGATTGGAAGTGGAGCAGCAGGGACTTGAATTGGTGCCCATAAGGGATGCTGGCACTTTATGCAGCGGCTTTATCCACTATGCCCTCTCCCTCCAATCTTGACTGGATTAGATACCTTCTTTGGTTGGAGTACTTACCACATTCATTTGTAATTGTCCTGATCATTCTTTCTCACTATGTGTTGAACTCTTTGAAATCTGATGAATTTAACGCAATAGTTTTTCCATAAAGGGTGTTGAATCAGCATCTTTTCTATGTATGAAGAAAAATATGAAAATGTGTTACTTTGGATAATTTTAACATCATCAACATGGATAAAATGCTTATGAATTGTCAGTTACTTTTCTAAGTAACTATTATAAATTCATTTTGTAGAGTCCGTTTTAGCATTGCAATACAGGGGTTTCTGGATTCCCAAAACTATACATTTCTACCACATTTTATGTCCTCAGAGAAGTCCAGTTTAAATTATGACTTTTAATTGTTTTGATATTGAGATAAATCATTTTTTTATTTTTTATTTTTATTTTTTGACAGGCAGAGTGGACAGTGAGAGAGAGAGACAGAGAGAAAGGTCTTCCTTTGCCGTTGGTTCACCCTCCAATGGCGGCTGCGGCCAGCGCGCTGCGGCCGGCGCACCGCGCTGATCCGATGGCAGGAGCCAGGAGCCAGGTGCTTTTCCTGGTCTCCCATGGGGTGCAGGGCCCAAGCACCTGGGCCATCCTCCACTGCACTCCCTGGCCACAGCAGAGAGCTGGCCTGGAAGAGGGGCAACCGGGACAGAATCCGGCGCCCCAACCGGGACTAGAACCCTGTGTGCCGGCGCCGCTAGGCGGAGGATTAGCCTAGTGAGCCGCAGTGCCGGCCCGAGATAAATCATTTAATCCTGTAAGGAACAGTGTCGCTATTTTTCAACATGCTGCAAAGTTAGAATCATGTTTTCCAGGCTCTCTATGCCAGTGGAATATGTTGCAAATTTCCAACTTCTCCACCTCCATTTTTCAGATCAATGTAATAGTACACTAAGAGAAGAGAGACACAAGAGAATTCGGGAGAGGGAAGACCATGGATATAGCTGCTGAGCACTTCAAGGTGAGAAAAGAGAGCGAGTTTGATGAATGAATTTGAGGGCAGGATGCAGCATGATGGTTGAAATTGAAATACTAGAACAAATGCACTAGAGAGAAAGGTGTACATCAAAGAGGGGTATACGTAGAATGAAGACCATGAGAAGATCACTACAGTTAGAAATAACAAGGTTTGGGGCAATTATTGTGTCACAGTGAGTTAAGCGGCTGCCTGGATGCCAGCATCCAATGAGGGTGCTGGTTCAAGTCCTGGTTGCTCCACCTCCTATCCAACTCCCTGGTAATGCTCCTGGGAAAACAGTGAAAGATGTCTCAATTACTTGGGCCCCTGCCACCCACATGGGACACCTAGATGATATTTTAGGCTCCTGGCTTCTGTGTGGTCCAGTCCCTGCTGTTTTGGCCATTTTGAAGTGGATCAGGTAATGGAAGATTCTTTCTCTCTCTCCCTCTCTCATCCTCTCTCTCTCCCTCTCTCTCTCTCCCCCCACCCCCACAAACACACCCCCATAACTTTGCCTTTCAAATAAATAAATTAAAAAACAAAATAGAAAGAAACGGCCAGATTGGGGTATAGTCATATAAATGACTGTGGTGTGTGAATTGTTATTAACACTGGAGAAGAGATACAGACAGAATTGAGAGGCCCAATGTAGGAAGAACAACCTGTAAAAGAATACTTGAGTTTTTTGGAACATAAAGCCTGCTCATAATGTCAGGAGAAGATAAGTTGCCTAAGAGTTAAAATAATCAAAAAGCGACCAAATATTCCTACTGGAAGATTACCTTATAGCATCAAAAGATATTGAATCTTACTTTCTAGGACCCTAGGTACCAGTTACGTAACATTGTAAAAACATTTTCCTGAGTGTTAAATTTCTCATTTTGAAAGTGGATATAAGATCTGGACCACATTTGTGATGTATCTTGAGGAAAGAAAGAATGCATATAAAATTATATATTATAATGCATTGAGATTATGAAATAAGTACAATATAATTTTGACCTTTACATCTCAACTTTCAATTTTTAGATTAGTGTAACAGTTTCATCTGACAGTGAAGGCACTTGATCTTTGGTTCAGAAAATGAGGGAAGGCCCATCTGTTTAAATTAATTGTTTAAATTTAAAAATTTTTTTTCAAGTGAAAACACTAGGCAGTATTTATTAAAATTCAAATTTCCAGATGAAAATTAGAACTTTAGAATTAGTATCTGTCACAGTGAGTTCAACATTTTGTCAGTAAAAATTTCAGATGAGGTCAGTTGTGAAATTAATTATGGCTGATTTTTTTTTATATTGTATAATGAAACGTCTCAACATTAGGAAAATTTGCCTAACTTAAGGAACCGATATTATTCAAACAACCAATACATGATGTTACAAAATTATGCATGATAAATAATTAGTTGAAGATGCAAGATAAACAAATGGGTTTTATGGAAACATGGGATAAATTATTAATTGATAAGTTTTCAGATTCCAGATTACAGCTATCCTTTTTTTTCTTTGCTTTTTAAATCCAGAATTCTTCGATTTAGGGTATACAAACTTCATGCATTTCATAAATACAAATTTAGGAACATAGTGATTCCTCCTGTTACTGTTATTTAGATCAGAGGCTGGTTGACGGTTTGGACTTCTTTTGATCTACCTCCTTAAATATTATTTATTTTCAAACATCTCATTCTAATAAGTAAACATGGAAGGTGATTTTATTCAATAAATATCCAAAGAGCTAATATGTTGAATGACAGACTTATTCACTATATAGGCTATTTAACAGTAAACATTTATTTTTTTCCAGTACATTTTGGTTAACTTTACTATATGTCATTCTGTTTTCATATAATTTTATTCTAGGGTCAGGAATACACTAAAATTTCCCTATAAACTAGATCATTCTTCATTGAAAGAAAAAAAGTATTAGTATCCCAGGTTGAATTCTATACTCTTATAATCAACCACAAAGATATCAACTGAAATGGAAATAAACATGCAAACAAAGAAACAAAACTAAAATAGCTAAATTAGTAGTTACTCATGAAGCAACTAATTTTTAAAAGGCTTAAAAAAGTGAAAATCTTTATGCTACCTTAGAATTGTATAATTCTAATCAAAGATCAATACTTAAAGTTGCTTTGGGAACAAATAAGAATAATAATAGTTTTGAGAACTTTACAAATGGCACTAAGTATATAATGACTATTTCATCATTATTACAGTTTTAATTTTGGTTTTGTTTATAGATTTTAACATCTAAGCAGAGGGCATGCCATTTCTTTGTGCTATCCCTATGGCCCAATACATAGTAGGTCGTCAGCAAAAGTTAATTAGGTTTAATTAAATTAAAGAAAGATGGACTTTATACAGAATAAAATGATTTTTTAAATCAACAATAAACTTTAAATAAAAGCTGCTTAACATTTCAAATATAAAAATCTACATTATTTCTATGCTAATCTCATAAAAATTATAAATAAAAACTGTTATATCAAGTAATTTTATCTCTAATTTTAAGCAAGCCATGGCAATGCAAAATGCTCCTGGACATTAAGAACATGTTTTTGTAGGATGAGTAATTTACCGTGTCTGACATTCAACAGTAGTTTAAATGACCTCTTCATTCTCCAAACATCTGGTATGTCTCCAATAAATAGGGCAGTATAAAAGGTAATATAGAAGAAAAACTCGCTCAGGGGTTTAGGGATACAAGTTTGCTGGGTTGGGGATTATGGATGTATATGCTTTTAATCATAGAAGATTATAAACATACAATCAAAAATTTTTATTAAAAAATATAAATAGCTTCTGAACAACCCATTGGAATTTGAAATTGAATCAGTGTGCTCTGAGGGCAATGCAATTTTCTTACAGTAACAGTTTCCATTTGATGAGAATTTTTATTTTGCCAGGCCCAGTGATAAGCAAATTGAATTCATTACCTTTCATCCTTACAACAGTCTTAAAAGACAGGTATGATCCCCAATTTAATTATGAAAGAACTAGAGCGCAAATAGTTGAACAAAGCAGCCATAGGTCACAAAACAGAAACTAGTGGAAGGAGGCTTAAATCCAGACCTCCCAGATGCTCTGTTTTCTACCCAACATTTAGTGTTATGAGACTAAGATAATGACAGTCTGGCTTTTGCATGTGTCAGACTATTTTCTAAACATTTTACATATATTAACATATTTAATCTTCACAGCGACCTTATGAGGAAACAGACGAATAGAGAAGTTACATGACTTAAGCATAGAACTACACTGTCTTTTCTTTTTTAAAGATTTTTTTTATTTATTTGAAAATCAGAGTTACAGAGAGGCAGAGAGAGAGAGAGAGAGAGGTCTTCCATTTACTAGTTCATTCCCCAGATGGCCACAGCAGCCGGAGATGGGCTGATCCGAAGCCAGGAGCCAGGAGCTTCTTCTGGGTCTCCCATGTGGGTGCAGAGACCCAAGAATTTGTGCTGTCTTCTACTGCTTTCCCAGGCCATAACAGAGAGCTGGATTGGAAGAGGAGCAGCCAGGACTCGAACTGGAGCACATATGGGATTCTGGCACTGTAGTCTGTGGCTTTACCAGCTATGCTACAGTGCCAGTCCCAAGTCTTTTTTTTTAAAAAAAGAAAAATCATAGAAAGTTTCTAGTTCAAAGCATGGCACCTACTAGGAATCAAGACATGTAAGCAAATTTCTTCCTACATATGCCTCAACTTAATATTTTGCTGAATGAATCATGAAAATAACACCTATTCTTGCATACAAATATAAAAAAAGCACAAGTACTAGCTAGGTGAAGAATAACATCTTAGACTACTAAAAGTTTAACTTGACATTTCAGCTTCCCATTCACAGGAGAGTTATGATTTTCTGTATATAGTTTATAAAAATATCTGGCACAGTCATCACTGTTGGGTTATGTCTGTTTCATAAACTCTGTAGTTCAGACATTTTCATCTAAATGCCAAGCAATTTGCCATTATGCTTTGTTTTATGACCTTTCAGTTAGTATGCAATCTATTTGACAGTGCTCATCTGACACCTGTAGCAATTTTGTCTAATATGAGTGCAAGTTTTCCTGAGACACTAAGTTGGGTTGAATAAATCAAATATAATCCAATATTTCTGCAATGCTTCCACTATCAATTTATCTCTGAATGGTAGGGCAGAAAGAGACATGTTTTCTGGCATGATTTGTTTCTTTGAAAATCTATGCTAATTCCAGGTCATGGTCTAATGCTTTTTTTAAAGACCTGTTTATTTTTATGAGTTGGCAGTTGATCATTCTCATGAAACTAGAAATAAATATGCTCATGGAAAAAGGATTTTTGTACCATTATCATATGGTAGATCACTGAGCATTATTTGCCTTCATGAACTTAGACAAAATTACTTGAGGGATTATTTGGGGATATTTATTAATTATTTACTCATTTCTGCCCTCCCCAATTTTGAGTATTCATGGGCATGTGTGCATACTTTTAAATAGAATACCTGTTTTGTGGGTTAGCAATAATGATTTTTATTTCATTTTGCGCCTAACATAAAGAATCATAAAGTGGGTACTCAGTCATTCTAGTTGGTTTATCTCAGTTAGCTGAGGAGGACTATAAAGTTGTGGTTAAGTGTTCATGAACTGACATCATATAAACCTTGGTTCTATCTTGCCTTGATTCCTTTGGCTGCATAATTTGGGGCAAGTTACTTAAGTGATTCATCTGTGCAATTGCACTATTAATAATCCTTACCATACTGGATCAAATTAGATAATTATTATTATGGTTGGCACATTGTGAGGACTGAAAATATTATTGTTTTGACTTATTGATTTAAAAATATTTATTGAGCATCTATGGTAAGACAATCAATACCTAAGTTAAGGGTTAGAGAAATCAAATTGTTTTTGCCTGCAGGGAGAGAGAAATGCCCAGATACTTAATAGGATTTTATTCATGTTACAATCCATTATGTGAAAATATGGCACAGCAAGTGTCTAAAAGCCTTAGAAAATCAAGGAAGGGTTCAGAAAGAAAGCCATGTTTGAATCAGTACCTAAAGGAAAACTGTAGAAGTTGAAATACATGATCAAATAACTTGTCAATCTGCAAAGCATTTTCATGTTTATAGTCAAAACATTTATTGAGTATTTTTGTACTATTTACTTTCAAGTGGTAGGCCCTTCCTTATAACATGCACTATTTAATACTCTTCTCTAATTACCATCTCAATAACAATATATACTTTTTTTTTTTTTTTTTGACAGGCAGGGTGGACAGTGAGAGATAGAAAGAGACACAGAGAAAGGTCTTCCTTTGCCGTTGGTTCACCCTCCAATGGCCACCGTGGCTGGTGCACTGCGGCCGGCACATCGCGCTGATCCGAAGCCAGGAGCCAGGTGCTTCTTCTGGTCTCCCATTGGGGTGCAGGGTCCAAACACTTGGGCCATCCTCCACTGCCATCCCGGGCCATAGCAGAGAGCTGGCCTGGAAGAGGGGCAACCGGGACAGAATCCGGCACCCCGACCGGGACTAGAACCCCGTGTGCCGGTGCCGCAAGGCGGAGGATTAGCCTATTGAGCCACGGCGCCGGCCAACAATTTATACTTTTTAAAAGATTCATTTATTTATTTGAGGGGCAGAGTTACAAAGAGAAGGAGAGAGAGGTCTTCCATCTACTGCTTCACTCCCCAAATGGATGCAATGGCTGCAATGTCTAGAGCTGGGCCAATCCAAAATCAGGAGCCAGGAGTTTCTTCTGAGTCTCCCATGTAGGTGCAGGGGCTCAAGCACATGGATTGTCTTCCACTGCGTTCCCAGGCCATTAGCAGGGAGCTCGACTTAAAGTGAAGGCATATAGGTTAAAATCAATTAGGTTTGTGAGCTGGAAGACCACGCCTTTGCCACACCGCTGTGTGTCCTCAACCCCCTACCTGGCCAGACCTAGGTGCCAACCAGCCAATCAGGTTAATTAACCACTCCCCTTAGGAAGTGGGTTAAAAGCCTGGGGCACAGTGTGCCTGGCAGCTCTTTTCCCTGGCCTCTTGCCAGGACAGGGCTTGCTGTAGCCCCGCGCCTCCAGGGTGCATGGCCTTTGGGCCATGTGCTGTAGGCTTCCTGGCCTAGATGCTCTTCCACAGGGCTGGTTCCTGATGCTTGGTATGAACCCCTATTCACCTCTCTCTCTTAAATAAAGCTCTCACTCTCCTATGCATTCTTCTCACTAAATAAAAGCCTAAAATGTACCATGCTGCTTCGTTTATCTGTGCCGGTTTTTAGAATTCTTCTCTAAATATTAGGCAAGAACCCTCTTGGGCTTATTAATATCGGGGATTTAGTAATAAGCCCGTGGTGAAATCGTAAGGCACCCCAAATTCCGGTAGCACATGTGGCACCCCGGATAGCATTTCTAGGGAACTTTAAGGGGCCACATTTTAGTGTAAATTTTAGGGGGTCTTGTCCGATTTCAAAAGCAGAGCAGCTAGGGCTTGAACCCGTGCCCATATGGGATGCTGGTGCCACAGGCAGAGGCTTAACCTACTATGCCACAATGCTGGGCCCAATAACAATATATACTTAAGATATTTTCTGTTGGAAGTGTATGTGTATACATGTGAAAGTATTTTATCAAAGAAATTTTATAGTGAAAATGAGAAAAGTTACTTCACTTCTTTTGAGTCCCTATAAAATGTGACAGTACTTCCTGATTCACACTCAGTAAAGGTGTAGAACTCTGGCGAATTTCCAGTTTGGGCACTTGTCGTATACTATAGTGTGCCTGGGTCTGAAAAATGTCGTGGAGCCTAATTTTGGGAACCCTCTGGGTAGGCCCAGCACAACTTCTTTCAACTGGGGAGGGAGACAAGACAAACCAAGAAATCATGCTTTGTTTGCCTACAGTATGTGCTCTGTGTTTCACATGTTGAACAACTTAGGATTTTGGTTCTACTGTTTTAATAAAGTAGATGAGTTTTTTCTTATACGAATTTTTACTTAAAATAGGTAGTTTAGGGCTTTCAAGTTCATGAGATGTTGTAGGTAGTCAAATTCTTCTCTTGTTCTCTTGTCATTCCCAGAGCGTTCACTTGTCAGCTTGACAAAGTGGGGTTTTCAATGCCATATATGAATCCCAACTCATTGAAAGGGGGAAATGGGATGAGAACAGGAAACCCCGTTTTATGGATACCCCCCAGGAATTGAACACATCATTCACATCACATATCAACAGCCAGAACTTAGCCATAGTACCTTAACTGGTGGAAAGTGGAGAGGGGGCTGGGAAAGATAGACTAACCGGGAAGATACATGCTCAGTTGAAACTCAGAGGCTTAGTTATTAAAAGAACTAGAGGAAGAATGGATGTTGGGATGCAATTAGCAGTTTGTGTCTCATGCATGCTATTGCAATAATTTTCCAAGGGTGCTCTTATTGTCCACACTCAATGGATAAAATGGTTCAAATTCAGAAAGAAGTAGATACTTGTCAAAAGCTAGTTAAACGCATGGATCATGGAAGGATGATTACAACCAAGGCAGCACCACAGTAGGTTCTTAGCATAACAGAGGAGGAAAAAATAGCTATTTAATGTTATTTTGCAACCCATCAGAAATCAGGCAGCTGCAGTATTCATGTGCCATTGGCAAGCCTGTGTTTTGCAGGCAATCTTGTGGGAGGTGGCACAACAGAAAAAAGATTAAGTCATTGAAAGTAGTAGAGTTAAGCCCTTGAAGAAAAGCACAATTTGTTTTCAATTACTTGATTACACAGGCTTCAAAGATTCTCCTATATGCCTGGGTAGTTGAAATCTTCATTTTTTTTTTTCTTAACTATCAGCTTTAGTTGAATGTTCAGTTTGAGAGAACAGCCCTGGGAACACAAGTAATATAAATTTACACATAAAACAAATTCAACCCTGAAAATATAAGGATGACAAGATGATAAAAAATGTAGGAGCAAGAAGATTGGACAAGGCCTAGCAATTTGCCAAAATTTTGAGGTCAGATATCCATGAGCCATGAAATTGTTTAAAAATTGCTCTGGGTAAATAAGTGTATTTTAGGAAGAATTGCTGATACAATGAATTTTGAGTTTTCTCTAAGAAAATGATAAGAAAAGTTGGGTGAGAAGGAATGTTCTTTAGTGTTACTGACAACATGAATGCTACGGAATATATCCATGTATAAAAGTGATATATTCAAGGGTAGGCTTTTGGCCTAGTACTTAAAATCCTTGTTGGGAAGCCCACGTCCCTTTTCAGGTCACCTGGATTTGAGTCCCAGTTCTGATACTGATTCCGGCTTTCTGCTAATATGCACCCTGGGAGGCAGCAATGATGGCTCAAGTAGAGAGTCTCCGACAGCAACATAGGAGAACTGGTTTGAGTTTCTGGCTTCTTCTTCAGTCTGACCTAACCCCTGCTATTGTGGACATTTGGGGAATGAACCTGCAGATATAAGATCTCTTTTTATTGCTTTGCAAATAAATAATAAAAAAAGATGAATATCTCCAATATATGATCGGTGTCTTTACTTTCTCTGCTCATCGGAAAAAAATCCAAACAGTCTCAACCATTTTAAAACAATCTTAAATTTGATTTTACAACATTTTCATTTTAAAATTCTGTTACATTTCTTTCTAAATACAACTCAGATTCTACTGATTTGACATTTCTGTTTTATTCTGTTAGTCTCCCTTAAAGAGATGTTCTGTAGGCTTCAGTGGCAAGTAATTTCATTAGGAAGTGGGGAGCTTGTTGTATAAGGCAACAAATATCCCACACCTGAAAATGAGAACCTGAAAATAGATGCTCCTATGCAGCAGCATCGTGATTTAAAAGAGTATATCCCATACAATAGGTCTCTTGCATTTTTTTATCTAACTGAAATTTTTTATCTATTGATCAACATTTTCCCATTTCAAGTCTTCCTAAGCCCCTGAAGAACACTATTCTACTCTGCACTTGTTAAAGTCCAACTTTCAAAACTTACACACGAGATCATGCAGTATTTGTCCTTCTGTGCTTGTTCCTCCTCAGTACCTGGTGATTATAGTTAATATCAACATTATATTTTCAAAATTGCTGAGAGTATATTTTAAGTATTCCCATCACACACACACACAAAAAAAAACCACTAAGTATTTAAGGTGATGCATGTGTTGTTGATTGGCTGATTCAGCCATTCTGCTATATATATATATATATGATTTTTTTTTTTTTTGACAGGTAGAGTTGGACAGTGAGAGATAGACAGAAAGGTCCTCTTTTTGTTGGATCACTCCCCAAATGGCCACTACGGCCGGCACTGCACCGATCTGAAGCCAGGAGCCAGGTGCTTCTTCCTGGTCTCCCAAGAGGGTACCGGGGCCCAAGCACTTGGGCCATCCTCCACTGCCATCCCGGGCCACAGCAGAGAGCTGGACTGGAAGAGGAGCAACCAAGACTAGAACACGGTGCCCATATGGGATGCTGGCGCCGCAGGCGGAGGATTAACCAAGTGAGTTGTGGCGCTGCCGCCCAATATATATATATATATATATATATATATATATATATGATTTTAAAACACGTTTTTCTTGAAAAATAGGAGATTTTGCTTATCAATTAAAAGAGAGAGAATTACAGTTGATTTATTCTTTGTAATTGATTAATAGGAGTATGTAAAGGACAACAAGACTTCAACATCTCGAATTAATCTCCTCTATAGATTTGACTTCTTCCTCTAAAGACCTCAGCCCCTGAAAATCGAATAAAGTCAATCCTAGTCTTAGAAGCCTTTGGAAGTTTTTCTCTCCATAGTCAGTACTCAATACTTGAGTAAAAACAGTGAGCCCTGTGATTATATTCATATTCTAGTGTGTAAAACTAAGCAAAACATTTTGTTGTGATGGTGGACAAATAGAGTTCTATGTAGATCAGTTCAAGTAGCTAATAAAACCCACATTTTGAATGGTCTGTTTAGTGTGTCCTTGTGGTTCTCTGAAATTTCCACCAATTCTCCTCGTTCTCTAGCTAAGGCCAGGCACTAGTGGGATCCGGTGGCCACTGCACAGCAAAATTCACAATACTGGAGGCTCTGGGTGCCGCCGAGTTGGCTTCTGCCGAGGCTGTGCTTCCTGGCTTGCGGATGTCACCTCTTCACTGTGTTCACACGACTTTTTTACGTGTGAGTGTGGTAGATCCTGTTTTCATAAGAACATTAGTTCTGTTAGATTAGGACTCTATTTTCAATCTTCATTACCTCCTTAAAAACCTTATTTTTAAATACAGTCAACTTGTAGATTAGGGTTTTGCTATACAGATTTTGATATATTCCAGTCCATAAGAGGCTGTGTCTCTAAATTAGTGGGAAAAAAAAAAGAAGGATGCCGAGTTTCCAAACTATCACCACAGCATGGACAGCTTTGTCATCTTTATTGGTTGTCATTTTAGAAATTACAAAGCTGGATTTTGGTTGTATGGGGCATGAGACACAGAATTTTTTTTTTTTTTTAACAGGCAGAATGGACAGTGAGAGAGAGAGAGACAGAGAAAAAGGTCTTCCTTTTGCCTTTGGTTCACCCTCCAATGGCCACTGCGGCTGGCACGCTGCGGCTGGCGCACCGCGCTGATCCAATGGCAGGAGCCAGGTGCTTCTCCTGGTCTCCCATGGGGTGCAGGGCCCAAGCACTTGGGCCATCCTCCACTGCACTCCCTGGCCACAGCAGAGAGCTGGCCTGGAAGAGGGGCAACCGGGACAGAATCTGGCGCCCCGACCGGGACTAGAACCCGGTGTGCTGGCGCCGCAAGGCAGAGGATTAGCCTACTGAGCCGCGGCGCCGGCCCACAGAATTTTTGATGGAGATTTTTGAGGGGCTAGGAAGAAAACAACACACCATTTGCAGGAAAGAGCTCGCAGGGGCTCAAGTAAATTGAGGACGAGGGATACCGAAATGAGCTGAGAATCTATGTTCTTCCCTTTGGTAAAGCTCCTCTGCCTTCCTACTGCCTGAGTACCCTGCTGTGATTTACTGTTATTATCTGGATTCCCTTCTTGGACGTTGTTTCTTTGTCCCAAGTATTCTGTCTCTGACATTTTATTCTAATCCTCATTATTTGTTTATGTTGTTTGTACATTTAACTGAACCTTCCATTAGATACAGTGTTAATAATAATAATATAACTCTTCATCTGCTGCTTCCATGGTGGGCAATGGCAGGAAGCCAGATCGGAAGCAGAGGAGGCGAATTCAAACCAGGTACTCTGATATAGGATGCGAATGCCCCAAGTGATGACTTAACTTCACAAAACAACCACCTCCCAAATATGAAGCTTTTTAGTGTCATAATAATATTCAGACAATATGAGATTCTGGAACATTTTTATTTTCACATCGAGGATGTTGAATTTATGGTATAGTATAGTAATAAGAGTGTCAACTGTTAAATCAACAACAGGAGTCATTGTGTACTTACTCCCCATGTAGGATCTCTGTCCTTAATGTGTTGTACTATGTGAAATAACAGTATAACTAGTACTCAAACAGTACTTTACACTTTGTGTTTCTGTGTGGGTGCAAACTGTTGAAATCTTTGCTTAGTATATACTAAATTGATCTTCTGTATATAAAGACAACTGAAAATGAATCTTGATGTGAATGGGATGGGCGAGGGAGCAGGAGAAGGGAGGGTTGTGGGTGGGAGGGAGGTTATGGGGGTAAAAAGCCACTGTAATCCAAAAGCTGTACTTTGGAAATTTATATTTATCAAATAAAAGTTAAAAAAAGTATAGTATAGTAAATGACTATGCTAACAAGTGTCTAATACTCTTATATGTCTGGCATCATGCTAAAATAAAGGGTGATGGTATCCTAACCACAGTCTGAATATTAAGTGTTACCTCCATTTAAGATACAGAAACTGCACTAAAAAGCTAAATCTCTTTGCTAGTGAATCAGAGCGTTAAATGGAAGGCAAATTTGTGGTTAAGAGCATGGATTAAAACTATAGTCCTGATGTGTCTCACAATTAGCCTGTGATTTCTCTAATGATAGTGACTTTTCTAAATTATGAAATATGGTTATAGGTGACTACAGTTTCTAGCTTGGTGTGTTTTAAAAAAACTCATTTGCTCCCTTTACTAGTTGCTCTATCTTCTCATAAGAGCTCCAATCACTTTATATGTTTTAAGTAAACATATATTTAAGTAAAAACCAAGTCTTATTGATATATATTGTAAGAGTTTCTTGATTTGAATAAAAGAGTACCAGAAAAAAAATCATAGTAGAATTTAATAGGAACACTTTAAAGAAATGTTTGCGTGTATGAGTGTGTGCATCTCTATCTATCTATCTGTCTATCTATCTATCTATCTATTCATGTTTGCCAGTTTCAATTTGAAGACACAGTTGCTTTTGAAGGTTAAAAATGTGGCTTAAAACCTCATATTGTAAATCATTCCCAGGCTTGTGTGTGGCTTCAGATTCACTGTGCGAACATTGTCAGTGAACAAGTTCAGGTGCTTTTGAGAAATTGTTTTCCAAGCTGTGGGTTCCCTATCTATGTTTCCAAATGAGTGTGCATTTTGGGGTGAGTATTTGCAAGTCTGGTTTTGTTTTTCTCCCACATAGAGGCAATTTCATTCCCAATGAAGCCTGTTATGAAGAAGGGGATGACTCCTGATATTTAAGAGAATTAAAATCCTACTTAGATAACATTCAGTGTTAACTCTTATATTTGTGTGCTGTTCTATCAACCCTGTGCTCCACTGCCTACTTACTTTCTGACAAAAACCAAAAACATTTTCAGAGCCAATTTTCAAAAAATTTTACTTTGAAATTTTTATTTGATCAGCAGCTTCAAGATCTGAAGGCAATTACATTTTCCCCCTTTCTTGTTTCTTGAACTTGCATAAATAATCCTCTTTGTGATAATACCCTGCCTCCCAGAGCGCTTGTTTATCATAAGAGGACTCTTGTTTCCATGGACTAATGCACTCAGAAGCTTGGCTGACTTTCTGATGCAAATGTCAGACAGGAACCATGTCTTTGCTTTTCCAGCCAAATTACTTGGTTTTTACAACACTACGCTTGATTTATGAGGGTTTTTGAAATATTGAAAGTGCCCCCTGTACTGAAAGAAATGTTACGTGTAGTCGTTTTAGTATAGAAACATTAATAAGAATAATTTATAGGGGAAATGGGTTGCCTGGTTTTGGAAGATATTCAATTCTTTGAGCAAAATATGGCAGTGTCAATGAACAGCACTGACATTCAAAGGGAGGTGTGTATATTGAGGGATGACTGGAGCAAACCCCAAGAGATTGTCATAATTTCTGAGTTTGGATTTAAACAACCTTTGTAAAAATAGCAGGAAAGGGAACATAAGAAATCAATTTATTTTTGTTTTTCTTATGGCATACTTCTTTATTCACTGATAAATGATCCAAAGTGGTCATCAACTATATGCTTACTCAAAATAGGGTTTCTATCTTAGGCATTTAACTGGGGACCATTGCTCTGTATATATGGAAACTAAGGAGGTTGCAGAGACTAACTCATTTATTGTACATACTCAACATGCCAGGAACAAGGACAGATAGCTTACATGTCTTAAAATTTCATTTCTTCCGTATAACATGAGAACTAAGTGTTAGTGTTCACGTGTCATTGTTGGATGTTGGGAGTAAGAAAAATAAAGTGAAATGCCTAACTTCTCATAGTTAGTGAGCTGTGGGTCAAATATGCAATTCAGAGACCAGGTGGAGAAGGAGAGAATAGAATTAAACAATAGTTTGTTTTGTAGCACTTATTTTTTATATAATGTTTTAAAATGTCAAAATACTCTCTAAATTCAACTAGTAAACATATTCCCATGCATGGCATTGTAGCTGCAATTAATCTGTTGGTGTGATGGGAAGTGGGTCCTGGAAACATGATTTTCCTGCCTTTTCAGAGTAGTTTTCATAATGCTTTATATTAGAATTTAATGGTTTTATGACTAAAGGTCAGAGGGAATAATTCAAGATGTTTTAAATAGAAATTGTGTGTAACAACAGACACCTGGTATGAAACTTAAGATAGTAGATTGAAGGGAGAGGAAGAAAAAAAAAAAACAGTGATGCAAAGAACACAAAAACCATGAGTTGTAGGCACAAGAAGGGCAAATGCTAATGATATCAAATGGTCTAAATAGATGAACTGTTTCTGGATGACTTTATTAATTTGTGTTTGGTTATTTTGCCATGTCATTAGTTTCTAACCGCCTTTGGTATGCCTGCCTTTTTTCTGGCCTTGGAGAAACGGAGTTTCACATGAAGGTACCTACTGCGCAGTGGGCATCACTAACAAAGAGACATGTCAAGATGGAGATAATTGGATACAACACCAGCAGAACAACCAAAAATAAAAAAGCCAGGAAAGGCTGCACAAAGAAGGTGACAGCTAAGCTTGGTTGAAACTGGAGTGGTAAGAGTCGAGAAAAGATATGCAGATTTGAGCAGGGCAGAGAAAGATGTTCCAGGTACATTCCTTGAAGCCCTTAATTAAGAGTGAAATGGCGCAGTCTGTAAGATGTAAGAGATCTGGAATTCCTGGAGTGCAAAGTGAGAGGACACGGAAATAGAAAATAAACTTAAGAAAGCAACTCAAGCCCCCATGCTTTCATCAAGGCAATCACTGTCTTTATGTTATGATCTATTTACTATTCACAAGCATTTAATATGTGGCAGGTGCACTGATATTTAAGGTAGGCCTTTTTCCCAATAGAAACCACTATTTTATTTTTTAAAGATTTATTTATTTGTTCATTTTGAAAGAGTTACAGACAGAGAGGGAGGGAGGGAGGGAGAGGGAGAGGGAGGGAGGGAGGGAGAGAGAGAAAGAGAAAGAGAGATATCTTCCATTCACGGTTCACTCACTAGATAGCCGCCAGGGCTGCATAAGACTGAAGATGGGAGTCAGGAGTCAGGAGCTTCTCCCAGGTCTCCTACATGGGTGGCAAGGACTCATACATATGGGCCATCTTCTGCTGGTTTTTCACAAGCCATTAGCAGGGAGCTGGATTGGAAGTGGAGCAGCTGGGACTCAAACCGGCTGCCCATATGGAATGCCGGCATCTCAGGCGGCAGCTTTACCTGTCATGCCACAATGCTGGCTTCTGAAAGTACTGTTTATTAAAAGTTCTTGGTGAACTAGAACAATACTTTATTTATTCTTGTGTTCTCTGTGCTGGTTTGAAAGCTGTACTGTGTGTGAAAACTGAAATAAAAGCTGTGAAGTGTACCTCTCTCTATACGTATGTGTATTCATTTGTTAAATTTCTGTGATGTTATAGCTGAGTTTCAGTAATAGCTAAGGATTAGAAAAGATCTAAAAACACACAAGAAAATGAAGAAAATAATTCAATTACTATAGAATCATAAAGGATAAATCAGTGTTGGATACCAGAGGCTGGGAAGGATGGCATGGGGTAGGGAATGGAAAGAGGATGATCACGGAGTACATGAGTGCTCTTGGATAGAAGTAATAAATTACAATGTTCTGTAGCACAGTAGGGTGGCTATTGTTGACAATAATTTATTGTACATTTCACAGTAGCTACTAGTGATGATTTTAAATGTTCCCAACACAAAGAAATGATAAATGCAAGATGCAATGGATATGCAGGTTATCTTGATCTGATCATTATACATTGTATACATGTATTGAAACATCATCCTGTATTCCATAAATATGTGCAAGTATTATGTCAGCTAACACTAAATGTAAACAATAAAAGCTTATGAGAATAAAACTATTAGGAATAAATTTAATGAAAGATATTTAAGGCTTATACATTGAAATATTAAAAATCATTGAAAGAAATTCAAATGACCCAAATAAATGGAAAAATAGTTCATATTCATAGATAGGAAGTTTGATGTTATTAAGATGGCAGTACTTCAAAAATTATTCCATAGATTCAAAAAATTCATTATCAAAATCTTAACTGCTCTTTTTGTGGGAGCAGGGGAGTAGAATAACCAGTTATTCTGAAAATTCATTAGGAACAAAAAGAAAACCAGAATAGAAAAAAGGACGAACAAGTTGGAGAACTAAATTGCCAATTTCCAGATTTTCTGCAAAGCTGCAATAATCAACACAGTGTGATACTGGCATCAATGTAGATATACAGATTATTGGATAAACTTGAGAGTCTAGAAATACAACCTGACACTTGAATTTGCCAGATCAATTCTACAGAGAAATACATTTTTCAACAAATGATTCTGGGACAATTAGGTATACACATGAAAAAGAATGAAATTGTATCCTTCCTCATACCACACACAAAATTGAGCTCAAAATTGACCAAAGATCTAAATGTAAAAGTATAAAATTCCTGGAAGAAAACATAAAAATAAAAATTTTGTAGCCTTGAATTGGTCAATTGGGTCTTAAATATTGAACCAAAATGATGATGTATAAGTTAAACAACTAATGTCATAGTGAAAACACAACACTTACATGATTCAAAAGACACAATCAAGACAATGAAAAAGGAACCTCTCTGTATGGGTAAAAACATTTGTAAAAAATGTGATATTCCGATAAAAGGACTCAAAGAATGAGTATAAAAATCTCATAATTCAATAATAAAAAAGAAAATAACACAATTAATAAAAAGGCAGAGTACTTGAATAGCCATTTCTTTATAAATACATGTGAATGTTAATAAGCACATGAAAAGAAGCTGAGCATTGTTAGGCATCAAGAAAACACAATCATGAGACTGCACTGCTTACCAACTAGGATGACTATAATGAAAAATTTAAATAAAGAGTATTGATAAGGATGTGGAAAAATTAGAACTCATATATACTGTACAAAATGATACACAATGGTATAGCTGCTTTAAATAGTAGTCTGTAAGTTTGTCAAATGTTAAGCACAATGCTACCATGTCTCAGTTATTCTACCCGAAGGTATGTAGCTGAGTATGTGTGTGTGTATATGTGTGTGTGTAAATCTCCAAGAGACTTGAAAGCACATACCCACACTAATGTAAATATTCATAGAAGCATTACTCATACTAGGCAAAATGTTAAAACAATATAAATGTTCACAAACTTATGAATATATAAAAATAATGCCATATTCATATAAAGGAATATTGTTTGGCTATAAAACAGGATAAAGGGCTGATACATGCTAGAACATAAATGAACCATGAAAGTGTTATGCTAAATGATTCAATACAAAAGACTATATGTTGTGTGACTCCATTTATATGAGATTGAAATATCAAGATAGACAAATTCATAAAAGTAGAAAATGGATTATTAAGAAAACAAGTCAGATTGATCCAAAAGTCTTTTCTTTTTGTCTTCTGCAAGAAATGGCTGACTTATCCTAAAAGCACATTTTTCACAATTTGTGGGACCCATGATAATTTTTAAAAAACTTCCACTGAAGAATAAAATGTTGATACTTTTCTTTACACAAATATAGTAGAGGCTGGTGCTATGGTGTAGTGGGTTAAAGCCACTGCGTGCAGTGCCAGCATCCCATATGGGCACCCGTTTAAGACCTGGCTGCTCTACTTCCTATCCAGCTCTCTGCTATGGCCTGGCAAAGCAGTAGAAGATGACCCAAGTTCTTGGGCCCCTGCATCCATGTGGAGACCTGAAAGAAGTTCCTGGCTCCTGGCTTTGGATCTGCACAGCTCTGGCCGTTGCAGCGAATTGGGGAATAAAGCAGTGGATGGAAGACTTCTCTCTCTGCCTCTCCTTCTCTTTCTGTGTAACTCTGACTTTCAAATAAATAAATCTTTAAATAAATAATAAATCTTTAAATAATAAATAAATAAATCTTTTAAAAAGCCCAAATACAGTAATATAGTATTCATATATAAATATACATGTTCATATATATGCACACATACTCATATACACACATATACATGTATATATATTCATATATATATATACGCATATGTGTGTATACACACACACGCTGCTTAGTCCTGCTAAGCCATACTGTCGGGGATGAGCAAGGTGGCGGTGCCTTTCCCTCCACAAAGACACCAGTGACAGGCTTCTGTGAACATGTCTTTGTTTATTCATAAGCAGGTACATTATAAAGGGCAGGTAAAGGGGGTGTAACCAATTCTGGGCAACGCTGACCATAGTGCAGAGTGGACACTGGTGCCAATATGCCTATCCAATCAGATCGAAGGTCACTTAGACAGGATGGCTTCCCAGGTGGGCCTGGGCATATCTGGGAGTTTTTTATTTGATGTGAAGTTGTTTACCTGACTGGCAATTACAGGGCCCTTGGGCAGGGAGTTGGGGTGGGGAAAGGTGCTTGGGGCTTCTGCTGCCTCCAACAGTCAGGTTATGGGGTGCCATGTCCTCTCAACCTCCTACAAGGGCAGGGCATGCAGACTCCCCACTAGGTACAGTACCACCTATAATTATACATAAGTGGAGGAAGAAGTCAAGAAGAGAAATGTACAGAGCAGCCAGCAATGTCACAATCAGACTCTACCTAATTTATTTGAAGACAACCCATGTCATTTCCCCCCAAGACGGAGATCCCTTGCATGAAACAGAAGCCACGTTTCTAGTTGCAATTTGTAAACACAGCCATCCTACTTTGCCATTCTCTTCATCCACCTGTGGGTTTGATTTCCTTTGGTCTTATATCTGGCTTATGTATGATCATTAGCATCTGGCAAATGTGATATTATGGCAGTTTGAGCCTAGGCTATGAGTTTTTTTTTTTTTTCAATTTCTAATCTCATGCTACAGTATAAATGAAGCTTGAAAATGTTATGTTAAGTGAATCTATAGAAAAGCCACATACTATATGATTCCATTTATATGAAATGACATGATAGATCCATAAAGACAGAAAGTCGACTAGTTTTTGTTATTTATTTGTTTTTTAGTATATGTGCCGCCGAAGCGAGCATGTTATTTATTTATTTTAAGTGCAATTGATTTGGAAGTCTTATCCAAATTAGGCAACCATCATGTGGACAAGCCTGGACTAACCTGCTGGATGACAAGGAAGTAGGTGGAAAGATGATCTACTCATTATGCACCTATGCCTGTGAACCATCCCAAGCCAGCAAGCTCAACCAGCCAACATTCATGGCAAATGCATGAGCAGAGAAGAGCTGAATTCGCTCCTGATTTTAGTTCCAATGCCACCCAATCTAGTCACATTTTAATATTGGGTTCCATATTGTTGTATTATCTCACAAAACTCTAGAAATCTGAATTTTAAAGTATCTACTCTTGGGGTGGGAATATAAAAAGTTAAGATGCCTGCATCGCATACTGGAGTTCTTGGGTATGAGTCCCAGCTCTGCTCTTCATTCTGGATTCCTATTTATGTGCACCATGGGAGGCAGTAAGTGGTGGAGTAAAAGGTTGGATCACTGACCACCGCATGGGGAACCTGGATTGAGTTCCTACCTCCTGGCTTTGGCCTGTTCCAGTCTGGCTGTGTGGGAATTTAGGAAGTGAATGAGAGGATATGAGGTCTTTCTATTTTTCTCTCTGTCCTTAAAAATAAAACAAATCTTAAAAATTATCTATTTTTAAGATTATTTATTTGAAAACCAGAGTTACAGAAAAGGAGACACACACACACACACACACACTTACAGAGAGAGAGAGAGAGAGAGAGAGAACGAGCTTCCATCTGCTGGTTCACTCTTCAGATGGATGCAACAGTTGAGGCTGGGCCAGGCAGAAGCCAGGAACCAGAAACTGCATCTGGGTATCCCACATGAGTGAAAGGGTACTTCCATTGTGTTGCTTTTCCCAGGCCATTAGCAGGGAGCTGGATAGGAAGTGGAACAGCTGGGACATGGACCAGTGCTCATATGGGATGACGGTGCTACAGGAGGCAGCTTTACCTGATACACCACAAGGCCGGCCCCAAAAATTATTTATTCTTGAACTTGGTTGTGTATGTTTGACCTATCTAAATTTTCATTGTCTATTCCCTTCAATGGAAATTTAAAGAGTGCACTCTTTCCTTGAATTCAGAAGAAATTGAATGCCATCTGTATTAGGAATCAGAGTTGATCTCTAGAATAAAATATGTGGTTTTGATGGAACAGCATGATGCTCCAATTCTTAGACATAACATGGAGCTTTCTTTTCACAAACAAATGATAATTTATTTTATTCGATTATTTAAGAGTGCTAACAGGAATATGTAAATATGAGCCAAGTAAAAAACACTGAATTTATGAACACATAGCCTCAGTGTACAACTAATGGAGATTTTCATAACAAAATACAAACACTATTTTAAGACGTAAAACATGTTCTTCACTTGAATTGAAAAGTTAGTTGGTCAAACAAATAAAGTATCTTTTAAGTTGGACTCAAAAACACACTGATTATTGTTTTTCTCTCTATCATAAAGATAAGCTTTAATTCAAGCACACCATAAAGAAATCCTAGATAATTATAGAACTAAATAAAAGGGTGAAATGCATAAACATACTTTTATCTGTAGGATGAATGGAGGAGGACTTTCACATGAAAAACAATGGGAAAATTCATAAAATGATATGCTATATTTGGTTGTTTTAATATTCTTATGTATGAAAAGTTCATAAAAATGCTGGAAGTTAACTGGAAAAATGTTATAAGCAATGAACATAATATGTTAAAAGCCAATATCACTTAATATGTAGAGTTCATACAAATCAAAAGAAAAGAAGCCTCTAATTTATGAGTTGCATCAACTTCAAAACATCACTTATAAGCAAAGAATGCTTAATAATCTTATTTCCGCTCATCAGCAAATCAACATAGAACTTTTAAGAGCTATTTTCACTGGGTACTATTGTTATGCCTTAATTCTTAACAACTGAAAGAATATCAAAATCATAAGTCTTTTCCCTGGTAAGTTCTTGTTTTTGTGAGAGAAAACTAGACAAACAGATCTGTATTGTGGTTATGTAAGATCATGCAGTGCATAAATTGCACTGTTTAACATCCAAGTGGGCTCCTGAAAACCATTCATTGCTCCACCAATCAAGCCTAAAGCCTAATATGAGCTCATTTATTTGATAAAATTAGATATGATAAATACTTTATGTAGGCTAGTGAAGTTCAATGAGCATGTACATAGAAAAATGTAGATATAATATGATAGGAGAATTTTAGAGTTCCATGAAAGCACTGTCTGGTGTTTAACCAATCAATTTTGTGAAGAGTCATGAGCAGAGTCCTAAAAATAATTTAAATTAATATCATTAATAAATATGCATAGATAACAGAATATGTAATGTTCTAGAAGTGAAAGACTGCATGACGCATTACTCAAGACTGAACTTCAGTGTGTGCAGAGTGTCCTTAAGGATTGGGAAAGTAAGGAGGAAAAAGATGGGAAAGACTTTGTATGACACACTTGGAGTTTGGTAGAGGATAATACAGGTCATGGAAAGTTTTCCAAGCAGAAAAGTGAAAAAGAAACTTGACTTTTATTGAGATAATTTGAGTACATTAAAGAGAAGAGATTGATAATGGTTTTGGAATGGGACTAGGTGTCTGGCAAGATTCACTATTTTACTATGTGTCTCTACTCCAGGTCTTTCTAGTGTTTTGCTATCACACAGATCAGAGTTCTTTGAGACAAACATGGACTCTAATTAAATATTCTTTCCTCAATTAACTTGTGTTTCTTTTACATTGTATAATTTCATAGTTTCTGCTAATTAATTTTTGTATTTTAGGTCCAAATACGTGAAGAATTTGAGTCTTACTCTAACCATGATCATTAACTCCAAATTCCCAGGAAAGGATATGCAGTTATTTTAGATAGTGCTGGGGATTTGTTGGGTCCAAAAATCCAGAGGATCTGAGACAAAGTAGCTCAAAGTCAAACTGCTGACTCTTCTCATTCTGGGAAATGATGATGAGCCAATTCCTAGAAAGGGAGGTGATTTAAGTTAATTCTGACACACTTATACACCTAAAATTCACTGTACTATGTCAGAGGCAAACTGGTTTTGTGTTTGATATTTGTTTCCCCCAGATTCATATGTTGACACTTAATCATAAATTTGATAATATTGGGAGGTATGGCCTTTTGGAGGTGTAGTCGGTCCTAAGGAAGGAGCCCCCATGGGCTGAGAACCATTGTAAAAATGGCTGCAGATAGCAATGTTTCCTTAGCACGTGAGGAGGCACCAGTGATGAATGAGAAAGCAGGCCCTAACCAGACACTACATTTTCCAGCACCTCAAGTCTATACTTTTCAGCATGCAGAATTGTATTAGAAAAAAAGGATTTATTGGGGCTGGCATTGTGTATAGTAGATTAAGCTACCACCTGTGACTCTGGAGTTGCATATGAGTGCTGCTTTGAGCCTTTGCAGCTCCACTTCTCACATTTCTGATCCAGCTTCCTGCTAATGAATCTGGGGCAGCACCAGAGGATAGCCTGTGTATTTAGGCTTCCATGTTGGAGACCCCGTTGAAGCTCCTGTCTCCCAGTTTCTGATTGGTCCTGCCCTATCGTTGTGGCCATTTGGGTAGTGAACTTACAGATGAACGATATCTCTTCCTTTACAGAAGGTAAAACAGGGTAACAGAATTAATTCCAAATGTATCAGTAAACAGAATGAATGCAATCTCCAGTTAATAGAAATGATATAGAGAAAGTAATTTAAAAAGAAAAAAGATGATAACAAAAGGAATAGCTAAAATTTTAAAAAAATAGAAACTTAAAAGAAAAAACACTAAACAAATATTATAATGCTTTAGAAATACTTTGAATATTGTGGGTAAGCATTATATATATATATATATTATATAAGAAAAATAGGAATAATCTATCCATGTCAGCAAAATGAATAAATAAGCAGTACTAAAATAATACAAATCATACTAGCAATGAAAACAAATGAATCTTTTGTACAAAATCAAAATGTGGGAAACATAAAAAATGGCAAAAACTATAAGGGCAAAAGAATATCAAATGCAGAATTTATTTATTTATTTACTGAAAAGTAAGATTCTTGTATTTATGAGGGTTATTCCATTCCATTCCTCTGAGAAAAATACTTTCAGAAAGAATTTGAAATGAAATTGAATTACTTAAAACATAATTAAATTTATTTATATCCACGTTATATATATATATATGTTTATACAAGGATACTTCAAAAAGTTTGTAGAAAATGGAATTAAAAATTATTTATTTTGTAGATGGTGCTGTGGTGCTACACTGACATCTAATATGGGTACTGGTTCAAATCCCAGGTGCCCCATTTCCCATCCAGTTCCCTAATAATGAAACTGAGAAGGCAGCAGAGGATGGTCTGAGTGCTTGGGCCCCTGCCACCTATATAGGAGACCTGGATGAAGCCTCTGGCTCCTGATTTCAGCCATTCTCTGTTGTGTCCATTTGAGAAGTGAACCAGCATATGCAAGAACTCTCTCAGTTTCTCTCTCTCTCTCTCTCTCTAACTCTGCCTTTCAGATAAATAATTTTTTAAAAGAATCAAGCTTATTTTGGTGCAAAATTTTTTAAACGAAGCATAGTTTTTTTTTTAATATATAAAGCATTTTCTGTGAACTTTTGACTGCCACTTGTACGTATGGATTGATTTCAAAACTTTTCTGCACCAAAATACTTATCTTTTAATTTGTTTCCATGAATTTTCTGAAATATTCTTATGCATTTGTATATATACATATAAAGTAGTAAAGTTTCTTGTAATAAATTATATACTTGAAACTTTGAAATAAAGATGTATGTATCCATGCCTGGCCTCTTTGATATATTGTCAGTAGAGAAAGAAGTGAGTTTTCCCAGCTGCATCAATTTGTCACTTTTGTTGACAGTCTAGGTGTAATAAATTTCCATTCATGGTGAATCACCAAGATTTATGTGTAGTCTTTGCCATGACTTGAAGAAGAGATTGTGGATATTTGCAGCCTCAACTGGAGCCATTTTTCTGTAGACTTCCTTTAGAACAGAGTTTCAGTAAAGAGTATGAGAAGGCTAATAAAAGAGAATATGAATGCTCCAGGTGTGACTAAGTTTGAATGGAAGTAAAGCAAAAGAGCTATCTTTATAGTAAAAGAAGAGAAATAAAAAAGTTAATGTAGGCCGGCGCCACGGCTCAATAGGCTAATCCTCCACCTAGCGGCGCCAGCACACTGGGTTCTAGTCCCGGTTGGGGCGCCGGATTCTGTCCCGGTTGCCCCTCTTCCAGGCCAGCTCTCTGCTGTGGCCAGGGAGTGCAGTGGAAGATGGCCCAGGTGCTTGGGCCCTGCACCCCATGGGAGACCAGGAAAAGCACCTGGCTCCTGGCTCCTGCCATCGGATCAGCGCGGTGCGCCGGCCGCAGCGCACTGGCCGCAGCGGCCATTGGAGGGTGAACCAACGGCAAAGGAAGACCTTTCTCTCTGTCTCTCTCTCTCACTGTCTACTCTGCCTGTTAAAAAAAAAAAAAAAAGTTAATGTACATGAGTGAAATTGACATCTTGGGGTTTGATCATTGTTAATAGCTTCCTGTGGAACAGTGCTCTTTCTAATTTTTACTTGTTGAACTCTTCATTTAGTGGACAATTGGGTCTATGATTATAAAGATAATAAAAAATAGGTTATCACAAAAATAAAAGAAAAAAGGAAGGAAAAGCGAGGGAGGAAGAGAGGGAAGTATATTACATTCTTAAAATTATATCTATGAGCTTAATGAAATCTGTTTTCTTTATATTAATAAAAAAGTAGAGAAATAGTACTCTTTCATATCTAGAAATCACATATCTGATAATAGCCTTAAGATAAATCATGTGTAGAGGGCAGTTGTGGAAACTATCAATTGTTTTTATTTTCTTCCTAGACCTTAGGGAAGTAAACCTGATTTATGTACAGGATCATAATAATGCATACTGAAGACTCTGTATGAACTACTTAAGTGAGCTCAACTTTAGTAGGTGCTTCAAGTGCAAACCTTTGTTGACGTATGTGGATGAATGAAAAACGTTACCTAGGTTTCCAGTTGAGTGTCTGACTTACTCAAAATGCATGGGTTCTAAACTATGAATGCAAGACCTAACTATAGTGTGCTTCATTCTTTCTTACCCTGAAGTCTCTCAGAAAATAGTCCTTTTATGTCAGATGAGTTATTAAGTGGTGTTGGCTCCTACTTGAGAATTATGACTCTTTTTAAAAATTATGACAATCTCACTCCCTTATGAAAATCATCCTTTAACTGCTTTTCATGATAACTTTGACATGACAGGATATCCATCATATTAAAGAAATTTTAAAGAAGAGAAACACATTTCCATTTGTATTTGATCACTACATTCTGCCTGCTGAAATCAAATCACCTCAAATTAAAACTTTCCTTGTAACTGTATTATGCTTATTTATAATGAAAAGTGATGATTTAGATAATAAAATTAAATTATATTTTAATTGAAAGATAACTAGATAGAGTGGATAGAACAGACTTCTTTAAGATCAAATTCTTCCTTTTTTTCCTGTGTAATTCTGGGAGGAATTACTTTATCTCCCTTTTCCAAAGATTTTTGTTCTATGTAAATAATTATACTGACTTGGTTGAGATTTAGAGATCCAGCTTCCTGCTAATGGCCTGGGAAACGCAGCAGAAGGTGACCCAAGTGTTTGGGCTCCTGTTACTCACATGGGAGAACAGATAAAGCTCCTGGCTCCTGGCTTTGGTCTTGGCCAACCCTAGCTGCTGGTGGCCATTTGGGATTGAATCAGTGGATGGGAGATCTCTCTCTCTCTCTCTGTCTTTCTCTCTCTCTCACTCTAAAACTTTGACTCTTTCTTTGTTGCATTTATCTATAACATTATTTCAATATCAAAGTCCAATATTATTTGTGAAAATTAAAATCTTTGGATTTATGTTTTTCCATGTATATGGATATATATGGGTTATGTGTGTAAAAGTCCTAACTAATAATATCAGAATTGTTGTCATTTTATGATGCAATTAATTTGAACATTTACCCAACCTGGTAGTTAGTACAAAGAGAGAAAGGCTGTTTTAGGGATTTATTCAATAGAAAGTCTTTCTTTTGACTTTGGAGTCTAATGTACATCTGGAATAGTCTTGCCAATGGCCTTTAAGATAGTACTGCCTGGAAATCAACTCAATCACAGTAAATTTTACAGATCCTGTACAAAGTTTAGTACATTTTTTAGTAAATGTATGTGTGAATGTAAATAGTCATTTGACCTTTCTGATTTTTGTAAGTAGGATCTCAGAGCTAATTAGAACATTATTTCTTCAAAGAAAACCTTAGCAACATAACACTCAGATTGCTACAAAATATCTAAATTTTCATTAAAGAATTAATGTAACTTATTTTAGCAGGTTAATTGATATATCAATTATAAATAGCCTAACCTTTAAACTAGAGCTCCCATTCTAAGTAAGCAACAAAAAAGAAAAATTTTGAGGTGATAAATACATAAATACTGTTGAAGTCTTTACATTTCAGGTGTGAGTTTATGTTTTTATTTTGGATTAATTCATACGCTTTTTATACTCTTAAGTACAATGAATTTTTTGTACTTCCCTGCTCAATAGTTTCAATTAGTAGTTTTCTTTAGAGGAAAATCCTGTAGACAGTGTTACAATCCTTGCATTACTACATGAACAAGTGTGACTATCCAGCAAATATGTTGCACAAGGAGCACAACAGATTTCTGAACTTCATAATATAAGATAATAGATGTATAATTTTAAGCCAGTAAATTTATGGCAATCGGAAACTAGAGTTAAAACACAGAGTGCTCTAAAAATAGATGAAATTAAACATTTTGATTTTTCCTTTTTTTCTCTCACAAATAAAATATTAGTTGAACAAATGATAAACCTAGAATTTGGTAATTTTCTTAGAAGGAAAGGAAGAGATTTTAACTTTATAATGCTCTGGCATCTCTGATCAGTGGAAATACATTGAAGAAAAAGTCAGGGCCAGCTTGGTGGCATGGCAGGTACAGCTGCTGCCGGCAGTCCTGGCATCCTATATGGTGCCCATTTGTGTCCCCACTACTCCACATCTGATCCAGCTCCCTGCTGGATGCGGGAGAACATGTGGGAGGACATATGAAGCTCCTGGCTCCTGGCTTCTGCTTGGCCGGCCCTAGCCTGTGGCAGCCATTTGGGACTGAACCAGTGGATGGAAGTTTCTCTCTCTCTCTCTCTCTCTCTCTCTCTCTCTCTCTTTGTCTCTCTGTAACCTTGACTTTCAAAAACATCTCTTTTCAAAAGTTAGAAAATGGAAAAAAAAAAAAAAGAAAAGAAAACATTAGAGAAGAACATTCCACTTAATTGGTCATTAGAGTGGAAATGCCTAAAATGAAATGGCCAGTGCCTCCGTTTAACAGAAGTGACTGATCTGCTGTTATTAATAAATTATCTAGGAAATGGTGCTGTTTTTTTAAGTCCTTCCCAATCTTCACATTTTGCATATCTTAGATCTTTTTGCTCATTCATAAGCATTGCCTAATTCACCAGAACATTATATTAGGTTGCTATCTGGCTTTCCACATAAGCATTAAAATAAAAGAGTCATCACTAAAGAATGAAAAAAAAAGATTTTAATAGCAACAAGAGTGTTTTATAAATTGCTTTCTAAGGGTAAGAGCCATTCCTGGAAAAGGAAGGGTTTCAATGGACTTTAACCTTCTCTCTTTAGTGGTATTCAAAGTCCTTCCTGAGGGCATTAACTCTACAAGCCAATTGTGAATATTTTGCTAAAATTTTTACATTAAGATGTTAATCACTTAATACTTTGACATTATAATAAAATAGATTTTAGTATATAGGGAGTGATCTTAAAATTTTCATTTAGATTAGCTATTAAGAGAACAAGCCTGCTCATTACTTCTTCTTCTTGGATTCATACAAATAATTTTATTTTTTGCTATTTATTTATGCAAACATATCAAGAATTCTCATTGAAGAAAAGAAGTAGCTTTTTAATGAGGTAAAATCCTATGTTTTCAATACTATGATTCTTTAGAAAAGCAAATATTTCTGGAGGTAAAGAGTGATTGAAATTTAGACATGAAAAACCAAACATTCCGTTTATCTTGCCTGTGACCAACATTTGAAATTCAACAATAAAAGATGGAAGAAATATTAGAAAGTGTGAAGTATAAGAGGTTCTATAACCCAGCAGTTAAGAATCCCGTGTTCCTGTGTTTGACACCTGGCTCTGTTTCTGGATTCCAGCTCGCTGCCAACAGCCCAGAGCAAGGAGCAGAAAGTGGCACAAGTGTTTGGGTCCCTGCCACCCATGTGGGAAACCTTGATAAAATCCTGGCTCCTTATTGTGGTTGTGGCCATCTGATGAGTGAACCAGCAGATGAAAATTCTTCCTCTCTCTCTCTCTCTCTCTCTATATATATATATATATATACACATATATATATATACATATATATATCTATGTTTATAATTCTGACTCTTAAAAAATCTTAAGAAAAGGAAAATTTTGATGGGCAGATAGTTCCATTGGTAAACTTGGATAGGCAAGTAGTTATTACACACACACACACTCATATAATAATTCAACAAATCTCAAAAATACCATCCCTTCTGCATCAATCCCATTAAGGTAAATTCCAATGCAACATTCTCTTCTCCTCCTTGGCCCTCATTTTACAGACTATCCCCCATTTGGAGAAAGCATATAGTCTTTGTACAAAAAGGGTTGAGTTCCAAGCTCATCTCTGTCTTGTCCTGGCTGTGAAATCCTAACCAAGTTACCTCCCAGGGGTTCTGCTTTCTTTTAGTTTACAAAATGATCTTTCACCAAATGGTGCAAAATGAAATGGGTGCTACACATGTGTATAGGAAATAGTAAATATGCAAACTTACCATTTTCTAAACCTTATTTTGTATAAATTATTAGAGAAAAAGGATAGTTTATACATAAAAAGTCTAATTAGCTCTATTAATCAATGAGTATGATATAATCATGCATATTATATATACATATATATATTTTTTTTTCCCTTTACCTCAAGCTTTTTTTTAATTAAAGAGGCTAATTTAAGAGACAGAGGGACACAGAAGGGGGGAGAGAGAGAGAAAGAGAGAGAGAGAAAGAGAGAAGGAGAGAGATGAAGAAACAAACTCCCAATCACTAGTTCATTCCCCAAATGCCTACAATGGCCAGGGCTGGGATAGACTGAAGCCAGGAGCCAGAAACTTAATTCATATCTCCCGTGTGGGTGACAGGGACTACGACTACTTGAATCATAACCACTGACTCTGAGGGTCTGTATTAGCAGGAAACTGGATCAGAAGTGAAGCAGTGGTGCCGGCACTGTGCAGCGGGTTAACGCCCTGGCCTGAAGTGCCGGCATCCCATATGGGCACGGGTTCTAGTCCCGGCTGCTCCTCTTCTGATGCAGCTCTCTGCTATGTCCTGGGAAAGCAGTAGAAGATGGCCCAAGTCCTTGGGCCCCTGCACCCTTGTGAGAGACCTGGAAGAAGCTCCTGACTCCTGGCTTCGGATCGGTGCAGCTCCAGCCGTTGCGGCCAATTGGGGAATGAACCATCAGATGGAAGACCTCTCTCTCTCTCTCTTTCTCTCTCTCTCTCTCTGCCTCTCCTCCCTCTGTGTAACTCTGACTTTCAAATAAATAAATAAATCTTAAAAAAAAAGAACTGAAGCAGCTGGGACATGTACCAGCACCAATATGAGATGCCAGTGTTGCAAGCAGCAAGTTTACCTGCTATGCCACCATGCTGGCCCCCAAACTTCCTTTTCATAACATTCTTTCAAAAGGAGAAGGAATTAAAATGTGTCTGTGTAAATAAGAAACATAAATATAATATCATACTGACAGAGTGACATTTATTGAATCATAAAACTAATAAATTAATTACATCTACATTATTTATTTTTAGTATTTGTTAACTGAAATTGTCTAGAAGAAAATTCACATAATTGTTATTTTACAATGGCCAAAAGATTTTCACTGGTCTACGGAGATATTATCATGCATTAAAAATATTAAAGTGTTAGGGTACCTTTAAAATGTGCTATGTGACAAATTTAAGATATTTTGCCTGTTTTCGATAATATGTGTTGCTATGGTTTGGAAGAAGTTTGTTCTCAAATGTTCATGTATGGGATGCTTGGTCCTCAGCATGTTGGTGATATTGATTGGTGGTGGGGTCTTTAAGAGGTGAAGCCTACTGAGAGGTAGTTAGGTCATTTGAGATCCAGTCCTTGGAAAAGATTGGGACTACGAGTTGATGAGTTGATTCTTTTTAATAAATTAATTAATTCATTTATTTGAGAGGTAGAGTTACAGAGAGTGAGAGGGAGAGACAGAGAGAGAGAGATTTTCCATACATTGGTTCACTCTCCAAGTGGCTGCAACGGCCGGAGCTGCGCCAGTGTGAACCCAGGAGCCACTGGCTTCTTCTCGGTCTCCTAAGTGAGCGCAGGGGCCCGTGGAGCTGGGCCATCTTTTACTACTTTCCCAGACCACAGCAGAGAGCTGGATCAGAAGAGGAGCAGCCGGGACTAGAACTGGCACACACATGGGATGCTGGTACCACAGGTGGAGGATTAACCCACTGTGCCATGGCGCCAGCCCCACGAGTTGGTTCTAACAGGAGTGAGTTATAAAGGAGCGCTCTCCAGCTTCATGTCTTGTCATGTGATCATTTCAGCTCAAGCCACCACCGTGTGATGCCATCTGCCATGAGCTCCCATGAGAGCTGATCAGAAGCTGGTGTCATGCTTTTGTATCTACAGAACTGTGAGCTGAATAACCCATTTTCTGTATACATTACCCAGCTTCAGCTATTTTGTTATTAAAACAGAAGGTGCATCAGTGGATGTGCAGCACAGTCTTCATATCTTACAAAATTGAGGCTAAAATGAGCTCCTCTTTGCAGAATGACCCTGAGGCACACAGACGTAAAGGCAACTTGTACCAAGTCACCTACCCAGATAGAAAGGGGTCTGAATGATGCCATGATTCAAGAGTTGTGTATAGTAAAATATATGCTAAAAATGTAGCAATTTCTAAAGGAATAATATATGTTGGCTTCTATGCCAACCAACCTGGTGGCTTAGTGCGTTAAGCTGTCACTTGGCTCAGCATCCCATATCAGAATGTCAGTTCTAGTCTCAGCTACTTTGCTTCTGATCCAGCTTCCTGCTAATGCACCTGAGAGGGCACCGGAGGATGGCTCAAACATTTGGGGCACTGAAATCCATGTGGGAGACTCAGGTGAGCCTCTTGGCTCCTGGATTTGGCCTGGCTCAGCCCTGCCTGTAGTAAGCATTTGGGGAGTGAATCAGTGGATGGAAGATGTCTCTCAGTCTCTTCTTTTTCCATATCACTTTTCCTTTTAAATAAATGAATAAATATTTTAAATGGGGGTAATTGTTAGAAATGAATTTATTTTCTTAAGATGTTATAAAGTGAGATGAAAAAAGTAAAAAAATAGAAAAATAAAATTTCCTAGGGCTAAATTATGATTATTCAGAATGAAGGAATCCTCCAAGTATTGAGCAGAATGAAATCAAAGTGGGCATTTAGACAGCTTCCCTCATTGCATTTCAAAACATGAATGACAGAAAAAATTCCAAAAGCATACACACAATAAGCAGAAATGAGAATTAGAAAGGCATCTGACTTAAGTGTAAAGCTGAGTATGACAGCTATTCTCTGGCAAAATGTCAAGGGCACGTGTGGCACAGGCACATGCTTGGGTATGCAGACTCACAAAGTTTATCCCTCACCTCCTAAAGCGACTTTCTGGAAGGCACTGCAGCAAATTTAAGATGAAATAGGAAAGAAGAAATCAGGTTCAAAAAATATCACGCAAAACTTGAATACAATTTTAAATCCCAGCTACTCACTGTGTGGTTATTTTAGGAAATGAATGAACTAAAGTAGACCAGAAACTTACAAAATTGTAAGAATAAAAGCAATAATTGATTCACTGTAACACCCAAAATGATAAAGAAGTTGTATGTTCTTGCCCCTACTCACTCTTGCCACTACTCACATTTTGGATTGATAAAGTGTGAGAAGCTATCCTTTGAAATGTTTAGCAGAAAACTGAATGGTCATAAAAGTGTTTTAGTAAAATCTTCTGCATGATGTGTTCTCAATAAATATTTGCTAACAGAACTGTTTGCATAAATACAGTGTTTTTCCATTATTTTATTAGAATTGTTAAGTTATTTAAGGCCACTTTAAAAACCTAACTTAAAAAATTGGAACTCTCTGATATCTCAGTGGAAAATTAGATGAACTGTGATGTCCACATTTTTTGGTAGAAAGTAGAAATGAGGGACTAGTACTGCGGTGTAGTGGGTAAAGCCACCACCTGCACTGTGGGCATCCCATATGGGCACCAGTTCCAGTACCAGCTGCTCCACTTCTGATCCAGCCCCAGCTAATGTACCTTGCAAAGCAGCAGAAGATAGCCTGAGTCCTTGGGCCCCTGCACCCACATGGGAAGCCTCAAAGAAGCTCTTGGCTCCTGGTGTTGGAATGGTCCTGCTGTAGTCATTGCAGCCATGTATGAAGTAAACCAGTGGGTGGAAGATCTCTCTCTCTCTCCTTCTCTCTCTCTCTCTCTCTCTCTGCCTTTCTGTAATTCTGCCTTTCAAATAAATAAATAAATCTTAAAAGAAAGAAGGTAGAAATTAATTTGAAAATATGAATAATTGGGTCTTAGTCTATTTAGGCTGCCATAACAAAATACCAGAAATTGGATAGACAACAGAAATTTACTTCTACCAGTTCTGAGGGCTTGGAAGTCACTGCACCAGTGGAATTGTTGTCTGTCCAGAATCATTTCCTGACTCATAGAAAGCGTATCTTGCTGTTTCCTCACATGGTTGAATAGGAGAATTCTGGTCTCTCTGGCTTCTTTTAACATTAATCCCCTTCAAGAGATAGGAACCCTTATAACTTAATCATCAACCGAATGGCCACAGTCCCTAACACCATCACCTCTGGGGCTAGGATTTCAACCTATAACTACTGAGGCAGACATAAACATTTCGACTATAGCAGGGTCTATTTTTCATTCATGCAAAATTTGGAGGTACAGGATTAAAAACTCAAAGAGTGAATTTGGAGATACGAATTTGTTGACTGTCTTCAGAATAGTGCTATTGGATTTGAGATAGTATTATGAGTGTGGGAACTGGTGTTTTGGTCATGGCTCAGCACTTCACTGTGTTTTTTTTTTTTTCACACCAGTTAAATAAATAAATTCTACCTTTGAGACAAAGGTAGAATAATATGCTAGCAAAGATATTTTGAAATTCTAAGGATTTGTCAAACCTCCCTATTAACAATTAGTTTAATGCTGATGCTTTCAAAGGACATATATGAGTTGTAGTCTCTGTCAGAACTCTGTTCATTCTAATCAGCATCCCCTGTGTTTGATGTAAGAACCTGGAAAGGGTAAATTCTAGCATGAGGTTGCAGTTTTCAAAGTTGTATCATCTCTGACATAATGTCTCTCCATTGTTTGTTTTATTAACACCCAATATATTCATGATTTTTAGTTAAGCATATCTTTTACTAATTTTCACTTATATAACATATTGTTGATTTAAAAATATTTGTGTCTTTAGGAAAGCCAGTTGAGTCAGAAGGGATTGTGCTCTGGGGTTCTGAGGGATCTTTCAAAGGCGTATGTTTCATGATAGAGAAATGGAATTTTGGCCTGAGAAGATTTTTGTGGTTTGAGTTGATGAGATCTTTTTGATGAGATTCATTTTATATTTTCTGACTTTATCCTGATTGCCTTAAACATAGTTAATTTTATTCTTGCTTTTTCTCTGGGACTTTATGTTCTAGATTGGGAATATGTCTTCTCTAATCATTTAGGAAACACTCCAAAATGAAACTTCTTTATCAATTCCTATGTATAGCATTTCCCTGGAGAAATTGCTAAAATTGACCTCTTATGGCATATAGGAAAACCTCAGCCGGCTTTTCAAGTGTAAACACTATGATTCTTCCATAGCAAAATATATATGGGGTTTGCATGTTTTGGTTCACAGAACTCAACTGAAATCTGATTCATCTTACTTTTCAGTAAGTACCAGGAAGAGAATAATCTAGGGTTTTCCTAGAATTCAGCATAATCTGTTTCCAGCTGTATTTTGTCACTCTAAAAACATTTTAAATGATTAAAAAATAACCTTGTATCTGTAACTGAGCCACTGTGCCTGTGATCACAGCACAGCTGAGTTAAATCATATGTTATCTCCCAGATAAATGGTCCTCTGCGGTCAGGAGGAGTTTTAGATTTATAAAATTGAAGATTAAAAACAAGCAAATTATAGGGTCTATTTTAAAGTTTATGTTTTGGCAAAATGTTTTGTACTTAATGCCTACTGGCTTATACAAAAGTGACACACATTAAACTAGTTAAAGGAGTTATTTGTGCTGATAGCCTTCTTCTTTTAGTAACACAATTTAATACTTTAGCTCGTGTTATAATCCACACTATTAGTACTATAGAATAGCTGAAAAATAAATACTACTTTTATCAATCATTATTAATATCAAGTTTGAAAACTTTATCTAAAACTTGGTCCATTAGTGAGAAGGGAGAGGAGATTAGTTTGCCATGTCTCACGCAAACTATTTATGTTCCTGTGTTCATACGTGCACCATGGAAGTCATGTTAGTGAAGTTTTAGAAACCCAGAAATGAAAAGAGTTAATGGACCATATAGTATTGTGTTAAATTAACACCAGTATGAGCCCCAGGTATATGAGTGGCTTGATGAACTACAAAAATATTCAGGTTTTGACCTGGATTGGCTTATAATTTATAATAATCAGGATTTTCTTTTACAAACTTTGTAGAATTAAGCTTCTCTTGATCACAAAAAGTATTTTCTACTAAGATGTAAAAATACAGTAAAATTTGGAGTTATAATTCTTTGAGTAGAATTCAAAAGGGTGAGATTTTCCATATACACATTTCCAGGAACTTTTTGAAGACCCCTCACATATACTTCTTAAATATAAATAACACTTCAAAATATATTTCAAGTGAATATATTTTTCCTGAATTTTAGTTATATTTGGTATGAAGATAGTATAAATATTCATGTTTCATCTGCATGGTAGTTGTTGACACTTTTTTTCCAAATAGAATCCATTCATGAAGTAGATATAGTAAGTACAGTAAGCATATCAGAATACCATGGCCAATATATTCAATCAATTCTGTAATAAACTTTTCCTGTATGTCTGGGATCATGCCTAAGACATCACTAAGTATTTTATGGTGCTGATGTCAGTGTTGTGGCACAGTAAGTTAAGCCACCGCCTACAACACAAGGCAAAGATTCAAGTCTTGCCTGCTCCACTTCAGATCCAGCTCCCTGCTAATGTGCCTGGGAAAGCTGCAGATGATGGCTCAAGTCTTTGAGTGCTCGAACCCATTTGGAAGATCTGGATGGAGTTCCAGGATCCTGGCGTAGGCATGGACAAGCCCTGGCTGTTGCAGCCATTTGAGGAGTAAAACAACAGATAGCACTGGGCCAGGCTGAAGCCAGTAGCCTGCACTTCATCCATGTCTCCCACATGGTAGGTAGGGGCCAAATACTTGGGCTATCATTTGGTGCCTTCCCAGGCACATCACCAGAGAACTAGATTCTAGGCAGAGCAGCTAGGACTCAAACTCTTATATGTGATGCCAACACCACAGGCAGTGGCTTAACCCACCGCACCAGGATGCCCCTCTAACATAAACACATTTTTGCCAAACAGACATATTACTAATTATATGCACTGGGTCAGTTAGCAGTTTCCTGTGAATTCTTCATTATGAATATATTAATGGAGGGGCTTAAGAAAAAAGACCAAAAAGACACTGTAGTAAATGTTTGCCATGAGTATTGGATGTAATTTTATGACTAGAATTAAAATAAGCTTGGGGAGAATAGGAAGTGCAAAAAGAAAATAGAATGAGTTTACTGATTGCTTCATGGGTGGTGAATGGGAGTTAAAGTTTATCAACTCAAACTGTGTACAAGAGGATACAGGGCCTCCCCAGCATGATCAGAGTAGAAAACAAGCAGATTTCTATAAAGGAAAAAAAAATAAGATGTGTCAGCATTAAATTGATACCAAATTCACACATAGGCAGTGCAAGAAAAGAGAACTACAGGCCAATGCCCCTGATCAACACAGATACAGAAAACTTTTACAAAATATTAGCAAACTGAATTCAATAGTACATTAAAAGAAACATACACCATGAAAAAGTGAGATTTCTCCCTAAGATGCAATAATGATATGATACATAAATCAATAAATGTGTTACTCCACTTTAACAAAATCAAGATAAGGCCGGTGTCACAGCTCACTAGGCTAATCCTCTGCCTGTGGCGCCGGTACTCTGTGTTCTAGTCCCGGTTGGGGCGCCAGTTCTGTCCTGATTGCTCCTCTTCCAGTCCAGCTCTCTGCTGTGGCCCAGGAAGGCAGTGGAGGATGGCCCAAGTCCTTGGGCCCTGCACCCGCATGGGAAACCAGGAGGAAGCACCTGGCTCCTGGCTTTGGATCGGTCCAGTGCACCGGCCGTAGCGGCCATTTGGGGGGTGAACCAATGGAAGGAAGACCTTCCTCTCTGTCTCTCTCTCTCACACTGTCTAACTCTACCTGTCAAAAAAAAAAAATAAATAAAAATTATGCAGCCCAAATTCCAAGATTGTGGAACAGTGGCAGGGCAATCTGCTCTAGGCTAGGCAAAAATAGTGAAAAAAAAAAAAAAGTGCATTCTCAGGGGAGAGTTGGAAGGACCGCAGTGGAGGTTCTGTGGAACAAGAAGAGATGTAGTGGATCTGTGTGGAAGGTGCAGATGCACGGTAATGAGCATGGACAAACAAATGACCCCAGCAGTTCTTAGGCATAAAAGGTGCCAGCCAGACTTGGAGAGCAAGGTGAGATCAGATTGCAGTGGCCCATGCCACTGGTGATATAGCTGGAGGGAGAGGCTAGCAGACTACAGTGTCTGTAAGTCCAGCCCAGAGCCCTAAGGGGAACAGGGTTCCCACTTACCCAGAGAAAAAGGAAATACATTTTTCTCTCCCCAACTCTGCTACAACACTGCCTGACAATTCGCTGAGAGAGGGCAGGTGCCATTTTGGACACAATTAGGTAGCAGCTGCTGCAGGTTTTGTGCAAATACCCAGCAACTAATGCGAACAGTTGCCATCTTGTCAACAGACACAAAGGCAGCATCTCTGTTGCACAAGCCCAGAAAAAGGCAGTTAAAAGGAGCCTATTCGACATTAGTACTGGCAGCAGACTCTTATACGTGAAGTGAATAGGGCTGCAGCTGGCAGGTATTGTGCATGTGTATGATGCAGGGATTTTATCAGAGGGAAAAAAATCCATGTCCCACACTAGCCTTGAGTCTGGCTGGGAGGATTGACAGGGAGCTGGGAACCCACATACAACTCTGAGGTGCCCCCAGTCTCTCAACATATCATAGTCTCTGGGGCTCAGGGGCTCCAACCATCTAGGCAGAGCATCCATAGGCAGTTGGCTCAGGGAACAGCGAGCGTTTCAGTGGATGGGAAAGGCTGGTGGTCTGAGTGGATCCTCTGCACCCTGTGACTGTGGAAGCCCTGACTGCTAGAATGTGGGAATTTTGTGACTACATGAGAGCTCACAGGGTGTAGCTGGTTCTCTGGGCAATCACTGTATGCAGCTCCACACACTCAGCGCTCCCTGATTGCCTGGGGTGAGTCTCTGCAGTCAGATCCATGCTCTAACTGAGAACTGCACAGATCCTTTGTGCCACACCCAGCACACATCTCTGGGTATTCACTGAAAGAGCAGACATTCCCCTAAGCCACAGAGGCATAGTTAAAAGACAACAAGAGGAAAAAACCAAGAAGTACTCCATAAATGCTTAAAAATAACCACAGAAATTCAAGAAACAAGAATAAGGAAGACAACATGACCCTCCCCCAAAGGAACAAAACAACACTTCAATATTAGAATCTGAAAATGAATAGATTTATGAAATGTCTAAATGTAATTCAAAAGATTAACCATTGGATTACTCAATGGACAGATCAACTAGACAGAAAATCAAAAAGAAACAACAGAGCTAATCAACACTATGGATGAAAACTACCTGATATCTATAGAACTTTTCACCCCACAGTTACATAATGCATATTTTTCTCATCAGTGCATGGAACTTTCTCTAGGATTGACCATATGATAGACCATTAAGCAAGTCTCAGTAAATTTAAAAAGTCATATCTTAAGCAGGCGCCATGGCTCACTAGGTTAATCCTCTGCCTTGCTCCGCCGGCACACCGGGTTCTAGTCCCGGTCGGGGTGCCGGATTCTGTCCCAGTTGCCCCTCTTCCAGGCCAGCTCTCTGCTGTGGCCAGGGAGTGCAGTGGAGGATGGCCCAAGTGCTTGGGCCCTGCACCCCATGGGAGACCAGGATAAGTACCTGGCTCCTGCCATCGGATCAGTGCGGTGCACTGGCCGCAGTGCGCCGGCCACGGCGGCCATTGGAGGTTGAACCAACGTCAAAGGAAGACCTTTCTCTCTGTCTCTCTCTCTCACTGTCCACTCTGCCTGTCAAAAAAAAAAAAAAAAAAGAAAGAAAAAAAAAAGTCATGTCTTGCATCTTCTCTGAGCACAATGGAATGAAGCTGGAAATCAACAACTCAGGAATCTCTAGACATATGCAAACACATGGAGACTGAACAATATGTTACTGAATGAACAGTGGGTCATAGAAGAAATTAAAAGAGAAATCAAAAAGATAAAATAAATGACAATACAACATATCAAAACTTATGGGCTACAGCAAAAAGCATGTTAAGAGGGAGGATTATAGCAATTGATATCTACATCAAGAAACTGGAAAGACAAAAATAAATGAACTATAAATGCATCTGAAGGACCTAGAAAAATAACAAAAAAACAAATCTCAAATTAGTAGGAGTAACAAGATCATAAAAATTAGAGAAGAAATAAACAAAATTGAAACAAAAAATGTAAAGATCAGTGAAATGAAGAATTTTTTTGAAAAAATAAATAAAATTGATACACCATTGGCCCAACTAACCAAAAAAAGGAGAGAGAAGACTCAAATCAATAAAATCAGTGATGAAAAAGGAAATGTAACAAGAGGTACCAAAGAAATAAAAAAAATCTTCAGAAATTACTACAAAGAGCTGTATGCCAACAAATTGGGAAATCTAGAAGAAATGGATGGATTCCCTGACACATACAATCTACCAAAATTGAACTGTAAAGACATAGAAAACATAAACAAACCAATAACCAACACAGAAATTGAGTAAGTAATAAAGACACTCCCAACAAGGAAAAGCCAAATACCAGATAGCTTCACTGCTGAATTCTACCACACATTTAAAGTATAACTAATTCCAATTATTCTCAAGCTATTCAAACCAATTAAAGGGAGGGAATTATCCAAAACTCCTTCTGTGAAGTCAGCATCACATTAATTCCCAAACCAGAAAAAGATACAGAGAAAGAACACTATAAACCAATATCCCTGATTAACAGATACAAAAACTCTCAACAAAATACTAACTAATCAAATCCAACACATCTGAAAGATCATTCACTCTGACTAAAAGGGATTTATCCCTGGTATGCAGGGATGGTTTAATATTTGCAAATCAATCAATGTGATACATCACAAACTGAAGAACAAAAAAACATGATTTTCTCAATAGATGAAGAGAAAGCATTTGATAAAATACAGCATCCTTTCATGATGAAAACCTTAAGCAAATTGGGTATACAAGGAGCATACCTCAATATAATCGAGAAAATTTATGATGAACTAACCACCAGCATCTTACTGAATGGGGCAAAGCTGGAAGCATTTGCATTAAGATCTAGAACCAAATAAGGATGCCCACTCTCACCATTGCTCTTCAATATATTCCTGGAAGTTTTGGCCAGAGCCCATTAGCAAGAAAAAAAAAATCAAAGTATATAAATTGGAAAGAAAGAATCAAACTATCCATATTTACAGATGATGTGATTCTATATAGAGAGGATCCAAAAGAATCCACTGAGAGACTATTGGAACTTGTAAAAGAGTTTGGTAAAGTGACAGGTTATAAAATCAACACACAAAAATCCATAACCTAGGTATACACAGAAAATGTCATGGCTGAGAAAGAATTTAAAAAAAAAGATTTATTTTATTTATTTGAAAGGCATAGTTAAAGAGAGAGGTAGAGACAGAGATAGAGGTTTTCCATCCACTCCCCAGATGGCTGCAATGGCCGGATTCATGCCAATCTGAAGACAGGAGCCAGGAACTTCTTCTGAGTCTCCCATGTGGATGCAGGGGCCTAAGGACTTGGGCCATTTTCTACTGCTTTCCCAGACCATAGCAGAGAGCTGGACTGGAAGAAAAACAGCTGGGACTACAACTGGTGCTGATATGGATGCCAGTGCTTTAGGCTAGGGCTTTAACCTGCTGTGCCACAGTGCCAGCCCTGAGAAAAACACTTTAAGATCAATCCCATTTACAATAGTTACAAAAATAAATAAATATCTTGGAATACATTTAACCAAGGATGTCAAAGATCTCTATGATGAAAATTATAAAACAATAAAGAAAGAAATAATAGAACCCACAAAAAAATGGCAGAATCTTCCCTGTTCATTGATTGGAAAAATCAGTATCATCAAAATGTACACACTACTAAAAGCAATTTACAGGTTTTTGATGCAATCCCTATCAAAATACCAATGATATTCTTCTCAGATCTAGAAAAAATGATGCTAAAATGCTAAAATGCATACACAAGCACAATAGCTAACACAATCTTATACAATAAAAGTAAAGCTGGAGGCATCACGATACCAGATTTCAAGACATACTTCAGGAGAATTATAATCAAACCAGCCTGATGTTGGAAAAAAAAAAAAAACAGATGTGTAGACCAATGGAGCAGAAGAGAAACTTCAGAAATCAATACACACACCCACACCAACTTATCTTTGACAAAGGAGCTAAAATCAATCCCTGGAGCAAGGACAGTGTCCTCAACAAATGTGCTGGGAAAGCTGGATCCCTGCATTCTGAAATATGAAACAAGACCCCTACCTTACACTTTATAACAAATCCACTCAAAATGGATCAATGTCTTAGATCTATGATGTGAAACAATCAGATTACTAGAGAATTCTGGGAAAACTCTGTGAGAAATTGGAATAGGCAAAGAATTCTTGGGAAATTCCCCAGAAGCACAAACAACCAAAGCCAAAATTGCCAAATGGAATTACATCAAGCTGAGAAGCTTCTGCACTGCAAAAGAAGCACTCAGCAAAGTGAAGAGGCAACTGACAGAATAGAAAACATTTTCTAACTATGCAACTGATAAAGAGTTAACATCCAGAATCACCTCACCTCCATTAGAATAGCTCTCATACAAAGATCAATAAGCAACAAATGCCAGCAAGGATGTAAGGAAAAAGATACCCTAATCAACTGTTGGTGGGAATGGAAAGTGGTGTAGCCACTGTAGAAAACAGTATGAGCTACCTCAGAAGTCTGAATATAGACCTACCACATGACCCAGTCATTCCATTCTTGGGAATTTACCCAAACCAAAAAAAAAAAAAAAAAAAAAAAAAAAATTACATCTAAGAGTAATCTGTAACCTCATGTTTATTACAGCTCAATTCACAATAGCTAAGATATGTAATCAACCCATATGTCAACTGAAGCCTGGATAAAGTAATTAAGGTATATATACATTATGGAATACTACACATCATTTTAAAAAATCAAATCCTATCATTTGAAACAAAATGATGCAATTGGAAACCATTATTTTTAGTGAAATAAGCCAGTCTCAAAAAGATAAATACCATATATTCTCCCCATTCTGTGGTAACTTATAATGTAATAAAAATCTATAGAAGTAAAATTGATACTTTGAGATATGATGATTTTTAACAGCCTTGTCTCAACTGTTGAGGAACAATGTTTTTTATACTATTTCATGTGTAGGGTTAATCTATCTTGAGAGTACAAAGTTAACTGAAAATAGATCTTTGTAAAAATAAGAAAAGGAATAGGAAGAGGGAGGAGGAGAAAGGGTGAAAGCACGGGAGAAAAAGTAGGGTGGAAAGTCTACTATGCTCCTGATTCTGTATATATAAAATAAATGAAATTTGAATACCTTAGAAAATAAAATAATTTGCCTAATAAGTTAAAAAAATACGGCCATCTCAATATATGGAGAAAATGAATATATTAAAATTCAGCATTCTTTTGTGATAAAAACACTTAGATATATCTCAATAAAGACCATGTAAGAAAAACTCAAAAATATCTTACTTAATAATGAAAAGATTAAGGGATAGCCACTCTTGTCACTTCAAGTCAACATAGTGCTGGTAATTCTAGTCAGAGCAATTAGAGAGGAAGAAGAAATAAAATATATACATATAGGAAAATAAGAAAAGGATTATTGTGTTTCTGTTTGTCATATTTAGTTACAAAATGTTTCCCATTGCAAAGGAAGAGTATGTTTTAAATTACATTTTAAAAAATCACTAAAAGTTGACTCAACATTTAACCTCAGTTTGCTTATAGATTGATTAAAAATTCATTTAGTTTTGATTTTTAATATAGATGTTTTTGTTTCTCTTATTAGCTAGAGTTTCATGATTATGAAGATTATTTAACTCATTCCCTCTGTATCCCATTTTATAATAAATGACCAATTTTTAATTTTTTTCATTTTACATGGAAGGCAGAGAAAAAAAAACAGAGAGAATTTGCCTTTACTGGTGTACTCTCTAAATGTCCACAACAGTCAGAGTTGAGCAAGGCTCAAAATTAGGAAACTGGTATTCAATCCCATGTACTTGAATCATCATCTACTACCTCCCAGGGTACACATTTATAGGAAGCTGGATCAGGAGTGAAGTATCCAGCACTCAAACCAGGCACTTGAATATGGAATTCAGGCCTTTCAAATAGCAACTTAACCACTGTGGCACTCTCCCCATGACTAAAGATTGCTAACAGCTAGTCACTCAACTTGGATACTGTTAGAAGGAGCATGAACAGGAATAAATTGATTTACAGAGTTGTGTAAACTCATAGCACTGTGCTTTACTAAAAGTAGAAGAGTACATTGGGAACAAAGTGAAATATATTTTAATTCCATTGTTTATGGACCTTTTGAAACCTCCTCATATGGCTTCAGAAGCAAATAGGTTGCTCTATTTGCTCTATCACTAAGTGTATAATTTTTTAAAATTATATAACTCACTAAGATTAGCTAATAAGCAAGGGTATTGTGAGTGTAAAATGGGATGATTTGCTGCTGGCAGTGTGGCACAGTGGGTTAAGCTGCTGTCTGCAATGTAGAGTGCTGTTTGCTATATAGGAATGGTAGTTTGAGTCCAGGCTGCTCTGCTTCCAATCCAGTTCCTTGCTAATGCATCTGGGAAAGCAGTGGAGATGCACAAATCCTTCTGCTCTTGCATCTGTATGGGAGACCAGGATGGAGTTCTGGGTTTCTGGCTTCAGCCTGGGCCAGCCTGGGCCAGCCTGGCCAATGGGATCATTTGGAGAGTGAATCGGTGGATGAAAGATTCTCTATCTCTCTCTCTCTGCCTTTCAAAATTTTTTAAAAAAATCTTTATAAAGTAACAAAGGGGATGATTTATAATTAGTAAACAACACTTAGGTCTAGAGTATTCTTAGTTTCTTTCATTTTCTATTAAACATGTATGTATGGGTGTGTCTGTGTATGCCTGTGTGTAAACATATAAAATCCATATCTCTTCTCTTGCATGATTATTTTCTCTCCGTTATCCATTTTCATCCTATTTTTATCATGTTATTTTTACACTGATATGCAAAGTAAATATGTACAACCCACATTGGGAATAAAATATTTGTGAGTTGTGGGGGAAAAGACCTCATAATTCACAAAAATTTTACTGTAATATCTTAACCATTCTCATTTAGAGGTAGAAGCAGCTTGAGCTAGTTTTTCTACAAATAATTCTTTGTAAGAATAGAATTTTTCTTCAATAATAATTCATTCAAATGTCTGTTTATATAAGTTTCTTTTCCTTAGTAGAGGTTTAGACAAGTAGTAATTAGATATTGCAACATGATAAAGTTATAAGAAGTTTAGCACTGGCCTCTTCCTCTTGCAGAGCTCAAAGAAGGATAAGTACCAATAAAGCAGAGATTGGAAAATGAATGTAGGGGAAAGAGGATGGAATGAAAGCAGAATAGGGGACAGAGTTGAGGAGAGGTGGGGTTAGTGCCAGGGATACATTGCTGGGAACATGGTGTTCTCACACCTGTTTCAGTAGTTTTGTCCTGAGCCATAATCATTTTACATCACTCTCATAGATCATTTCCATTTCCCCAGGTCACCAATGAACACTGGTTGCTCTCAAACGCCTTGTGTTACTGGTACTTTCGAGTGAAGGACAGAGAAAATGGTGCTTTATTTGTTTGCGGAAAATGAGTTGAGGTCAGCAGCTGTAAAAGGAAATACTGAGAGCCGGCATGGAAGATTCACTGTGAACTAGAACTGAGAATGAAAAGAACTTGCACAATGTAAATGGCCACTAAACCTCTCTTAGAAGGCCTACAATTTTTGCTTTTGGGTACCATATTAGTTTGAGCTATTTTATTTGTTTATTTTTATAAGGAAAATATGAGCCCAGAATATGGAGGGCTGATACATATGTGAATGTTAAGTCACTCTGCCTAGGCCCCTTAAGTTATCTGTGAAGTCAAATCAGAGAATACAATAAAGCCCATTATTTTTTACCTTCCAAATGTCAGCCTTCTGCTGCTCTTAGATTATGAGCACATTATTAGAAGCAGGTAAGACAAGTGAGGAATACTTCTCCTAAAACTGAAGAAGAGAACTGAGAGCTTTCAAGGGAGGAGTTTCATAACTCCAAGCTTAAACAAGGAGAACTGATTTTTGAGTACATTTAGTAGAATATTACTCCACCACTGAAGATAACAATTATGTTCAAAATTATGATCTTCATGTAAAGCTTTGTTTGTGCTCTATTTTTCAATTTAATAAGGTACGATAGGTGACTATTTGAGCTTTTAATGTCTGAAGAAATATTTTGTACAAGAAAAGATTTTTTACTGAAAATTGAGTTTTAAATTAATATTCAACCCAAGTAAGTTATAAATTCTAAAATTATATTTTCTTCTTAAACTCTTAAATTCGCTCTAACACTTATTTTTCTGTTCATAAATGGATTTTTTAAAGCACTAGATACTATCATTTTCATTACAGTTAGATACATTCATGTTTAACAAAGTTTAACATTTTTTTAAAAAAGACTTATTTATTTATTTGAAAGTTAGAATTATGAAGAAAGAGGGAGAGACAGAGAGAAATCTTCCATCTGCTAGCTTACTCTACAAATGGTCGCAATCTTCAGCTGAGTCAATCTGAAACCAGGAAAGAGGAGCTTCTTCTGGGTCTTTTTTGTGGGTTCAAGGGCCCAAGAACTTGGGATATCTTCCACTGCGTTCCCAGGCTCATTAATAGGGAGCTAGATCAGAAGTGGAGCAGCTGAAATACTCTCATGGGCTTTTCAGCCGGATCCGCATGCCTTAAGGGCTGATTATGAGGCCAGAGTGCTCTTAGGACATTTGCCATTCTATGGGTCTGCTGTGTATCTCACTTCCCATGTTGGATCATTCTCTCCCTTTTTGATTCTATCAGCTAGTATTTGCAGACACTATTCTTGTTTATGTTGATCCCTTTGGTTCTTAGTCCTATCATTACAATCAATTATGAACAGAAATTGATCACTGGGACTAGTGAGATGGCATTGGTACATGCCACCTCGATGGGATTGAATTCGAATCCCCTAGTATGTTTCTAACTCTACCGTTTGAGGTAAGTCAGCTTGAGCATGTCCCAAATTGCACATCTATTCCCT